>NW_027206179.1:48246318-48846318 GCF_024711535.1 Dipodomys merriami
TGTTTCAAATCATTTTTGCTATATCTATTCTTATTTTATAAAAAGGAAACTTGGTTTCTGTTTCTCTTCGTGAGTTGCATGCAATATTGTCTTTAAATGAAATTTCTACCATTTCTCTAGTAAGTATTCATTTCCAACAAAGTGCAGCTTATTTGGGGATGTCTTCTTGTCCCTTTAGTATTGTGTTTAGCTATAGCGTTTATTCTTCTGTAGATTTTTATAAAAGTGTGGTACCATAATACTTTTAAAATACTTTTTTTCTATTTCTGTGTACAGGTCACCAATTCTACATCATCTACTAATGAAACAGTACTTGAGGGTTCATTCTCTCAGAAGAGAGGGCATGAAAAATGTAGAAAATGGGAATTTGCATTTCCAGTTTATGCCTAATAAGGAAGTTATAGTAGTCCTATTTGAGCTAAAAATCTTTGGTATAGAGAATATATCTCAGAAGAAACAAAAAGAGAAAAAAAGACAGGAGAAATAGAATTTTTGGAGAGCTGATTTCATAATTGGATATGGAAAGCTTGCTTTCCTGATTGTATACATGGCAACATATTAAAGATGTGTGATCTGAGGAAAAAGTTACTCTGTATTCTACCTGCTGCTTAGACATGCAGAAGGAGAATAACAGTTCAGCAAATGTGATGCGGAGGTGATGAGGAGTTAACAGCTCAGGAGTCTCAGCAAATATCTGAGGAAGAACAGACCTCCCATCCCCCTAAATCTCACATATATTGTTAGGATTTCAACCCAAGTCAAAGGAAACAAGACATCACAAAAATGACCAATATTTTATGAGGGTTGTTTTGAGTAGGAATGTTCAAAATATGAACATTATAACTTAAAAATATCTTTTTCTCCTCTTCTCTTCTCTTGAAACTCTACTCTTGAAGGCAGAAGCTGCATTTAATCACTTTTATGTTACACTTTCTGAGTTCACTTATTAAGTGTTTGATAAATAATGCATAAATACAGATCATAAATCAAGAGGTAAAAATATTATTCGAACTTAAAACCTCAAAGTTTCAGTACTATTGATTATTAGCAAAGAAATAGGTTTATATTGTATGATTCATGGACTTTCTGTTTGCAAACATCTTATTAGATTTCTGCTTACCATTTACCTCTATAGTTTAAACTGTTCTAACAAAGTGATTCCTTTAAATACAGGGTCAATATAAATTTCCAACTTTATAATTTCATTTCTAAAAGTGCGTAAAAAAGTACTGTGGATATTTTAAGCCACCTTCCTGACAAGTCTTTAGGGAAATTGCTTAAGAGACCTAGAAATGATAGAAATATTTGCATGTATAAAGATTTAAAAATGTGTAAAAATACATCTATTATAAATTAAATATATTTTTAGAATTATAGTTTCATTGCCAGGCATTGATAAAAAGAATATTTTAATTTTTTATAACTCTACTATGATTCTCTGAAACTTCTAAGAGAACAAAAGTTTTACTAATATGTGACGGTTTCTAGATCTTCACAAGGGTAATTATTAAAACATGTTTTAAGCTTAAAATAGCTACTAGAATTCATATTTTAAGGACCTCCATAAATTACAATATATTTTTTGCTCTATAAATTCTTATGCTATGCATGGTGGAAGCTTTGTCCAGAATAAATAATCTCTATGGGATGCCACATGCACACAGTGTTTCCAGTAATACAATGGTGAGCTCTTTCATTAACATGTAGGATTCTTCTGTGACAATCTAGGTACCTGTATTTTAACTTTGCCACTTGTCAGGGGAATGAAATTCTTTACTATTTTCTTCTCTTTCAGAATCAGAAAGAGATAAATAGGCCAAATTATAGCAAAAAAGAAAAAAAGAAAAGAAAAAAGGTAGGGAATGGCAGCTATTTTGCTGATTCTCCCACCTTTCCTTATCTTTGGAAACCTCCTTATTATGATATCCTATTTGATCTCATTTAATCATGTTAGTAAGAATTATTAATAAAATCAATATAATGACTGTTGTTAATGAAGACTTTCCCCTGAGTAGTTTACTATAAGCAAATAATAACAGTTATAAGATAAATAAATTTTAATCAAGCCATAATTTTTAGTAAGAGACTTTACCATGTGTGATAGCCAGGCTCAATACTAAGAAAAATATAGAGGGTTAGTTTTATTGTAGTCAAAATATATCAAACTCATGGTTCTAACAAAGCTTCCTTACATAGATGGAATATATTCTAGATATTGCACCTTGCTACATGCGGTTGTGTGTAAGAAAGACCAAGGGAGAAAGTGAGGCAGAATATAATCACGAAATGATCTCATGAACACAATGTAAATATTAGTTGTGAGGGTAAAAATCAATTCAAGATTTATATACATAACCTGGTTGTCATATGGCTTATAATCTTAGCTACTCTGGAGGCTGAGATCTGAAGAGCCTGGGCAGGAATGTCTGTGGGATTCTTGTCTTGCTTTAACCACCAAAATGCCAGAAGTAAAGTACTTGTTCAAGGTTCAGAGCACTAGCCTTAAAAAGAAAAACTAAGAAGAGTACAAGGCCCTGTATTCAAGCTTCTGTACCAAAAAAAAAAGAAGGAAGGAAGACACAGGGGAGGGAAGGAAAGAGGGAGGGAGGCAGGCAGACAGACAGGTAGATAAGATAGATAGATACAGGTATAGGCTTGGTAATAGAGTTGTTCAAATGCAATGTATGCATAAACTTTTATTAGACAATAAAAGTTGTAACCAAAAGTAGATCTAAAGTGCATGGTGTCTCAGCATGCTGCTCAGTGGCACTTGCCTGAACTATGGGAGACTATGGGTTCAATATTCAGTGCCACAAAACAACAACAACAACAATAAACATAATATTGATTAAAGTATATGAGAATTTCTGTTTTTTCCTCAATTCTTATAAACATAATTACCCGAATAGGAACCTTCAACATTGTGAAATAGATTATCAGTGCAATTTATGGCTATGTGTTTAAATAAAAAATCTGAAAATAATTCCCTGTGATTATGTGTGATTCTAATTTCTTATTTCTTAAATTGATTGTTTTTTTTTTAATAGGGCTGTTTCATTTTCATTTAGTAACTAATTTGGGGGTGTTTATTATATACTTCCATTTATCAAAAATCTTATTAAAAACAAAACTTATGAGTTGTTTCTTTTAGTAAGAAATTAAAACCAACTAAATTAAATATGTGATTACTTACTGAGTAAACTTTCCAAGGTCAGACACCATGTAGTTATTTTTTAATGCATTATTTCACTTTTTGTATATTAAACTTCCAGACAGTGCAACAACCATATTTTCCTCAAGATAGCACTGAGGTTTACAGATGGCTCTTAGTATATAGAGCTTATAAAGGATTTCTATCTATTAAGTAGCAGAAAAAATTCAAATGAAGTTAATTTTGCTTTATATTCTATGTCTTATAACAACATAAATTATGTTCACTTAGTGCTTTAAATTTATTCACATAGATTTGCTCATTTAAACTTCTCTGAATTTTAGAAATAACTAGGGCCTCTATTATTAACAATATTTAATTATTAAACTTAGATTTAGGGAGAAAGGAAATTTTCTATTTACAAGCAAAGTGTAAATAGAATTCAGGTATTCTCATCCTCAAATCAAATACTCTTTTCACTTACCTTTCCTAAAGGTTAACATGGTTTGGTATAAAATAGAATTAGTGATCTTCATACTAAAATATTACTAGCAATAATAACATTTTTCATTAATTCCTTTAATTTGTAATAGATGCTGCGTCGGAGGAGATTCTATTACTTAGCCTTGATGCTAACATACATTGAACCACACTTTTAATCACACATATGCGTGTCCATAATTGGCTTTCTATAAATTAGTTTTATATAAATATTTTTCATAATTATATAGTATAATTTCAAAGAGATGTTGAGCACTTGGAAAATAGTAATTTAAAATTAAAATTATTTTGAACAAGGTAGCTTTACACTAAAAGCTAGCTATTCACAAATCCACTGTTTGCATGGCAAACTGAATATGGCCACTGGAAATGATCTTGTATTACAGAAAGGAACTCCCTACATAAAATAAATTGGGTGCTTTCTTTTTGATTCAGTCAGCTGATGGAGAATGACAGCTAAATCTTAACTGAAATATCTTGTAACACATATGTTTTTGGCCCTATCTCAGTTTTGAGCAGAGAGACAACTTTTTCTAGAATCAGATACTTCAGTACTTCCTCTGATAAAATAAATTCACAATCTCATGAAATAATTCTGAATGGGCCCATTACCCATCCATCAGCTCTGCCAGTCTTCTTCCAAGATCTCTCAGGAATAAATGAAATTCAAAGGTTCAATCTTCATGGAGCAGGGCCCATTACAGTTTCAAATACAAAGCTTTAAATGAGTGTTCTGAACAAACTCAGTGAAAATTACTAGCTTCCATTGTTTTTCTGACACGTTAATTTTGTTACTGGGTAGGAGATACTGTTGGTTACTATAATACCATACCATTGAAGTATGTCATTTCATCTTTATCATACTCATCTAAGAGAGGCTTTGCTATCTAAGTTTTACATATAATACACAGAGTAACACAACAATGAAACAATTATCCAGTGTAAAACTATTGTCATGGCTCAAATCCAAGCCTGTCTTTTTTTCCCCAGCGTACGATACCAATTATATTTGTAAACCACATTTACCTCATGCCCAATAATTGGCTTATTTTTCTTTGTAATGAATGAAAATGCACTGCTCATTTCTACATGCAGCTTCCCTAGATTTCCCCAGCGTATGAGACTTGGAGCTATTTACAATATTTTTTAAATTCCTCTGCAATTGAAATGAATCCCCCTCTCTCTTCATATCCATTTTCCCTCCCTTGCTTTCACCTTCCCTTACTCTCTTTTCATTTCTCCCCCTCTCTTTTCACTCTCACTTTCTTTCCCCTCTTGTTATATTCTCCTCATGTAATATTCTCCTATATAACATTCACACAAGGGAACCAGAGGAGATCCCGGGAGAGTGTCTGGCTTGTCAATAGTGAGGTTTGTTTCTCAAAATCTAGATTGCATTTTGTGGGTAGGGAAATACAATACTGGGGTGGGGGATGAGTTTGACATTTGAGGTGTAATTGGTAAATAGAGTCCCTCAGCATGATTTTAGACTATTTTATTTTATTAGCTCACTCCTGAAATACTTACATTGTTTTGTAAGTAAAATCTAATTGCTGCAATTTTAAAATAATTCCTACTTCTAAAAAGCATTGATTTCACTAATGTAACTGTCTAAAAGGACCTACATATGGAAAGAACTCTAAATTATAACTCATGAAAATATATTCATTTATGAATTATATTTTTATATTTTCATATCCTATCACATTTATTAATTAAATCATGTTATGACTATAAAAGTTTTGATTAACTGTACAGCTATTTATTTCTGCAAACATTCTTCTTTCTAAACCTTGTTACATTTTTATTCCATATTCATTCCAGCCCAAAATTCCACAATTACTCTTAAGGTATAGAAGTAGCAATTTGAGAAGGTGTTATTCTGACTAGACTTCATCCTTATTCAGTTTCAACAAGTTTGAAGGCATATTTCATCTCTACTGATTTAAAGCTACTGGATTTGATTGTATTTTCAAGTAGGGCTTTAGAGAGTTATGTTTTCAAACTCCAAAGAAAAATCGAACACATCAGACTTTGAAAATCAACACTAGACATAATAAACTCTTTCAATGTTTCCCCATAGCCTTGAAGATATAATCCCAGCTCTTTACTATGTGAAAGAAGCCCTCCCTTTATGGCTCGGTAACACTCATTTTATCCCATTGCTGGATGAAATCATTGTCCTGGCCAAGTGGAGGAGTTCTTCTTAACGTGTATACTTGTGTAGGCTTCATTGTTACCCAGAATGCACTCATTCTCCACCCAGTTTTCACCACCACACTGCTGACCGAATTAACTAACATCAATAGGGTCTTTGTGTGCTTGAATACTCTAGGAAGAAGGAGCTCAAAAAAGTTCATGCAAAAATCAAGATGTGGAAACTAATGGATCTACTTCTAAACATTACAATGAAACTTACTTTATCTATATCATTTCTGTGCTTCCTCTTGGCAGTGCCCTGCACTGACTAAACCATGTTTTGTTTTGTTTTGTTCATTTTGTTTTTTACCATAAACCATAAATTCATATTACAAAATATAATTACAATTTCTTATGTATGAAATTGAGGATATAGAAAATTCTATATTTAGAGAATTGTAAAGAAGTTCTAATTAACAATTGAAAAGGCCCAAATGAAAATGTACAAACAATTTCATGGAGAAAACCAAACAAACAATTATCTTATTTTTGTAAAGCCTCATGCCCTAAAATTGGTATTTAGAGAAAAATGTTTCTAATTTTGTTTGTTATGAGTGTATTTTTTTGTCTGCCTCCTTTGATTTGTTTCACGAATAGAGTAGGGGAGGCATGGATGATATTGATCAAGATATATACTTCTAAATTTCTTTGTTAAATGGTAATTCCTTTGTACAACTAAAGATAATTCAAAAAAATAGGAAAACCAATTGGACATGTTTATTATATAGATAAGAAGATAGAGTCCAACAAAGGTTGTACTGTTGAAAGTAAACAAAGTGGACAGGTTTGGAATGTCAAACCTGCATACTTAATTGATGATTGATTTGAGGGGAGGGAAGGCAAGCAAAGGAAATACAGACTTGCACATTCTTTATTTTCCCAGTAGGATGAAAGGAGTAGCATTTCCTGTGATATAATGGACTGAACTAGAGGAAGTAAGTGATGGCAAAAATAGACAGTAAATGAGATAACTCACTGAGAATAATTAATATTTTAATAACATTAGAAAAACATTCATGAACTGTTACCTTCTAATTGTGCTTTTGAAGGGCAATACAAATAGGAGAAATATTGCTACATTAGAAATCACCTCAGTAGAAATCAACAGTTCATTTACACCAGGGTTGCAATCCCCTGTCCAATATTGTCTCATCAAATTACTGCATTGATATTTCATGTACATGATATGATATATATACATATATAATATGTTTCTTTATACACTTATATGTGTAGATGTGTGTATATATATATACATATTAATTAAACAAATATCTTACAACAGCATTATTGCCTAGAGAGCTTCTTCCTAGTCACACTTCGTTTTCAGCTAAATAAACCTACAAAATTAATTATGACTCAGAGAGTCACAGCGATCAATT
Source organism: Dipodomys merriami (assembly GCF_024711535.1). Taxonomy (NCBI): domain Eukaryota; kingdom Metazoa; phylum Chordata; class Mammalia; order Rodentia; family Heteromyidae; genus Dipodomys; species Dipodomys merriami. The sequence continues at coordinate 48,253,552 of NW_027206179.1, forward strand.
TTTCCAAATCCCCTAATGAAGTCAACAGCAGGTTTGTCAATTTATTCTAAGATTATTCAGTTTTTAGGCAAGGAAGGCTTTCTTTATCATCAGTGAACAGCATCTAGTGAACAAGCATCATAAAGCTGTCCAGAACTTCTACATTGGGCTTCCTCTCTCCTTCTTTTGAGTGTCATCAGAGGAGTTATCTACATCCCTTTCCTCTGAAATGGTCAAATTCCCATGTGAATCTGGGACTGCTACTTACTTTGATTGAAGCACATATTTTCATTGCTATTAAATTCTGTACTGGATGGCAAAACAGTATTACCAAGGGACATATAATGACCTGTTTGGAATTGTATGGCTAAGAAATAAACAGGAATACCTTGAAATGAGGAACTTCTTTCTGCTTCTGCATATCACTCCTGGTGTGCATCTTTCCAATTAGTGAGAAGTATGAGCCCTTGGTGAGGAGTGTTGAAATAGCTTTGCATTCTTTTCAACTCCTGTCAGTGAAATAAATTAACAAGAGAATGAATGGCACTTTTAAATTACTTTGATTATTGTCTTCTAAATTTAACAAATAAGCTTTTTCTTATTTGTTGCCTTATAAGGGATGAAATGGGCCTTATAGTAGCAGAAAGAGAATCTCATTGCAAAATATTTTAATATATTTTTATTATCTTTAAGTAGTTGTACAAAGAAGTTGCCATTCAACAAAATATTTTATAAGTGCAATGCATGTTGACAAATGTCATCCATTTCATCACTTCCATATATTCCCTAACCCTACCCTCTTCCCCTCTATTTCCTTAATTTTGTAGGCTATATATTTAAGAGAAAATATTTTCATTATTTTCTAAACCTTTTAGTTTAATTAACATTATTAACTAAACCAATTTTAAATGTTCTGTCTACCTATGGGCCCTAATCAAACAAGAAGCAACCAATGTACCAATCTGACATTCAATTGACATTATTGTATCCTAAGAAAACATTGATGCTTATGTAGAGACTTGATTTCTTCAAGGAATATTTAATTGATAGAATTAACTAGATATTTATCCAAGTTTTCCATCATTCAGGTGCTAATTCTCTACATGTCAGAACAACAGGAACAACACAGATAATCAGAGTTCATAAAGTTATGACCAAATTGTAATGAAAGCTGAGAAAATGTTGGAATTGTTATGGCCTGAGAAAAGAAGCAAAGTTTTGCTGAGACACAGAATATGGAAATCAGCCATGCTAGAGAATAGCTACCCTAACTCAAATGTATGATAGATCAAGTCATAGCCTCTAATCCTATTGGCAGGTTGTGGGGATGTGTGTGTCTGCAGGGGGTCTTTCTTCCTTCCTCCCTACCTCCCTTTCTTCTTCCCTCCTTTTCTTCCTTTCCTTCCTCCCTTCCTCCCTTCCTTTCTTCTTTCTTTCATTTTACTTCCCTCCCTTCTTTTTCATGTTGTTAATATAATGTGGGAAAACAAACAGGATACTTTAAAAACATCCAGGAGAAGATTACCAGGGCAAAATCCAAATGCCATATACATATGATCTTTTTCATATAAGTAATTTACTTTATTGTTATTATAGAGGTGATGTACAGAGGGATTACAACTACATAAGTCAGGTACTGAGTACATTTCCTTTCATTCAATGTCTTCTGTTCCCTCGTTCTCTCCCAGTCCCTCCCTCCCATCTCCACCCATGACTTGTATATTTCACTTTCATCAGTGTCCAGTGAACTCCACTTTTGCACTTTTTCACCCTTTATCCCTCGAGTTTTGTACCTTCCCCATCAACCTCCCAAAGACAGACCTTAAATGCACCATAAATAAAGAAGACAGGATATTCAAAAAATAAAATTAAAAAATTAAAAAGAGAACGATCTCTTGTTTCTATATGTTCTTTTGTGTATATGATGTGTATTTGTGTATATATGTGTCTGTGATTGTGTATTTGTATGGATATTCTTTGTTCAGATTATTCCACTTTATGACAGTTCAGGTATGCTAGTGATGAATAAATTGTGAAAGAATTACTATTCTATGTTCAACAGGATATGTTCTGGTCTTCACTATGTCTTCCATGTCTGTGATTACTTGTTTGGGTAGACAACCAAAAGTTGCCTATAGAATAATCATTATTTCCTGGCTGCATTGTCCATTAAAAAGTGATGCACAATACATGGTAAATGGCATAGGAAAGAATGTATGGAAACATATCAAGGAGGTAGATGATATTGAGTCCAGGGGATGGGGCTTCAAAAAGTAGTTTTGCTATATCAAAAAAAATCATAAATTATGACCAAGTAAGCTTCATCTTAGAGATGCAGAGATGGTTTAACATAAATCAATCAATGTAATACATCACATCAACAGATCCAAGGTCAAGAATCACACAATTATCTCCATTGATGCAGAGAAGGCTTTTGATAAAATACAACACCCATTCATGTTAATAAGCTCTTGAGAAAATAGGAACAAAAGGAACATTCCTTAAAACAATAAAAACCATATATGTCAGATCAATAGCCAATATTATACTAAATGGGGAAAATACAAGCAATTCTCCTAAAATCAGGAACAAGGCAAGAATGCCCACTCTTTCCACTTTTCTTCAATATAGTTCTGGACTCCTTAGCTAGAACAATAAGGCAAGAAATGGACATTAAAGGGATCCACATAGGGAAGGAAGAAATTAAACTATCCCTATTGGCTGATGACATGATATTATACCTTAATGACCCTAAAAACTCTATTCCTAAACTCCTAGAACATATAAACCACTTCAGCAAAATAGCAGGATACAAAATTAACCCACAAATATCGGTTGCCATTCTTTACACTACAATGTATAAGCAGAAAGGGAAACCAGGGAAACAACCCCATGCACAATAATCTCAAAAAATATCTAGGAATTAACATAACCAATGATGTAAAGGACCTATTCAGTGAAAACTATAAAAGTCTAAAGAAAGAAATCTAAGAGGATGCCAGGAAATGGAAAGACCATCCATGTTCTTGGATAGACAGAATCAACATAGAAAATAGCCATACTGCCAAAAATTATATATAAAGTCAGTGCAATTCCCATCAAAATCCCCATGACATTTTTTACTGAAATAGAGAAAACAATCCAAAAACTCATATGGAACAACAAAGGACCTGGGATAGCCAAAGCAAGTCTAGGTAAAAAAATAAAATAAAAAAATAAAAAATAAAAATGCATGCTGGGAAGGTGGCTCAGTGGTAGAGTACTTGCCTTGTATGCATGAGGCTCTGAGTTCGATTCCTCGGCACCACATAAGCAGAAAAAGCCGGAAGTGGCACTGTAGCTCAAATGGTCGAGTGCTTGCCTTGAGCTGAAGAGCTGAGGGACAGCGTCCAGGCCCAGAGTTCAAGCCCCACGACCGACCAAAAAAAAATAAAATAAAATAAAAATAAATGCATGAGGGATCACGATACCAAGTTTCAAGCTCTACTATAGAGCCATAAAAAAAAAAAAAAGGAGCTTGGTATTAGCAAAAAACAGACCTGAAGACCAATGGATTGGATTAGAGGATCCTGAAATAAAATCACATACCTATAGTCAGCTGATATTTGACAAAAGAGCCAAAAATATATAGTGGAAGAAACAGCCTCTTCAACTATTAGTGCTGGGAAACCTGGGCAGCCACATGCAGAAAACTAAAAGTGGACCCCAGTCTGCCACCATGCACTAATATCAACTCAAAATGGATTAAAGACTTTAACATCAAACCTGAAACTCTGACACTACTGCAGGACAGAGTATGAGAGACACTTGAACTTATAGCCACAGTCAGGAACTTCCTGAACAGACAGAGTCCCATGGTCACAACAAACTGGAGAGAAACTTGACAAGTGGGATTACCTTAAAATTGAAAGTTTCTGCACAGCTAAAGACATAGCTACCTGACTAGAAAGACAGCCAACCAATTGGGAAAAAAAATATTTACCAGCAGTGTATCAGACAGAGCCAAATATCCAATATATACAGGGAACTCAAGAAACTAATTCCACCCCCCCCTCACAACCCCCCCCTCCCCTCTGCAAATGTAACAAGCCAATCATTAAATGGGCAAGGGAACTAAAGAGAGACTTCTCAGAATAAGACATAAAAATGGCAAAGAATGCCGGGCGCTGGTGGCTCACGCCTGTAATCCTAGCTACTCAGGAGGCTGAGATCTGAGGATCGCAGTTCAAAGCCAGCCCTGGCAGGAGAGACTGTGAGACTCCTATCTCCAATAAACCACCAGAAAACCGGAAGTGGCGCTGTAGCTCAAGTGGTAGAGCGCTGGCCTTGAGCTGAAGAGCTGAGGGACAGCACCCAGGCTCAGAGTTCAAGCCCCATGACCGACAAAAAAAAATAAAAATAAAAGGCAAAGAAACACATGAGGAAATGTTCATCATCCCTGGCTGTAAAGGAAATACAAGTAAAAACAATCCTGAAATACCACCTTACCCCAGTCAGAGTGGTCCATATCCTAAATTCAGCCAACAACAAATGCTGGCAGGGATGCGGAGAAAGAGGAACTCTATTGCATTTCTCATGAGAATGTACACTAATACAACCACTTTGAAAAGCAGTCTGGAGGTACCTCCCCTATGACCCAGACATACCACTCCTAGGCATCTACCCTGAGCAATAGGAACCAGGATACAAGGACACATGCACCTCCATGTTCCTTGCTGCACAATTCACAATAACCAAGATATGGAAACAACCCAGATGCCCCACTACAGATGAATGGATCCAGAAATTGTGGTACCTATATTCAATGGAATACTATGCAGCCATTAGAAAGTACAAAATAATGGCATTCACAGGAAAATGGATGGAACTAGAGCAAATCATTTTGAGTGAGGTAAGCCAAGATCAGAGACAAACAATACATGGTCTCCCTGATACAGACCAGGATATTAAATTCAAAATGCAAGGAGATATGACAAATTAAACAAGATTCAAGAAACAAAAGACCTCTACTTAATTTGTCATATCATTCCTAAATGATTCCATGTTCTTGACCTCATATAGGGAATATATATATGCCCATCTGGGGGAAGCAAGGAAAAGGGCACAGAATCAGAGAGAAGCAGGAAAAAATACAACAGAGGGGTACATCAGCTTCACTGGACATTGACGAAAAAGAACTAATCAACTCAAGGGCAGCAATGGGAGGGAGGGAATGAGAAGGATAGAGGGAACTGCTTATCAGCTTACTTGAAAGAAATAGTTGTATTGTCAAAGCTTATAAAATTTACAAACTTTATAGACCATGATAATGAAAATTTGCCTAGTGAAGGTTAACATGTGTTTGTGAATTTAAGTAAATATCACTATCCCACAATACTATGAAACTTGTGAAATTTATGTAATCACTTAATATCAATAAAAATATTTTAAAAACTAGTTTTGCAATTGTAAAAATTTCTAATTTTTACAAAGCATGGTTGTAAGACCTCATTCCCAACTTACCTCAATTAAAACATCATTCCCAAGAACACAGATATTTCCTCTAAGTTGAGTAGTAATCCAGAGATGCTTCTTCTCCAAATATTTCTCAGATTGATTCTTTGCCAAAATGTCTCTCTTAGCTCATCTCACTAATTCTAACTAGCATGCTTACTTTAGGACTAAGTGGGTAAATATTGTATTCATGGAGTTTCATATTCAGTTCTCTGTATAATCACAAGGATAAAAACAATGATAAATGTCTATATGACTGTAAGAAGTGTGAATTAATAATGCTTAATAATTCAGGGTGCTTCTTAAAATATTTATTATGGATTAAAGAGAAATAAATACATATTTTTAACTGGAAGACTGTAAGGGAAGCATGAGTATTGAAATAAATCATTCACAATCATTAAAGATCACTATAATATAGAAATACAAATTTCTATGATAAGAAAATTAAATATTATTGCCATATTATCTGGGGAACCTAAGAGGGCAAAGTGTTCATGTTTAGACTCCTAGTATATGGCCCAAGAGACAACAGAACCAAAGAGATAGGAAATGGTTTCATTTGTTTCACCCTAAATCACTGCACTGTCCTTTGATATAAGGAAAAGTGTGTGACAAAGGATTCCAATATGATGTCCTAAATGCAGTGATAACTGGAAGGGTTGAAGAGGTACATGTGTTATATAGAACCCTTGGGAGAAAAATCTATTCTTCACCAAGAAAAACAATAGTTATTTTTAAGGTGACGGTGGCAACTGGCAGAGACAGGTACAGAATGAGTATCATTACAGATATGTACGAAAAGCCTAGTGTTTAATCTCAAATCTCATGTTTTCCTTAGCTAACATCTAGCAGTTTAATTTTCAGCTTGCTCAGATATTAGGATTTCTCCTTAATACAGGTAAAATAGAAATTAACATTTTCAATGACTGAAAAAAATTAATCAAATAATATCTAGAAATTTCAGTAGACTTCAAAATTTGTTCTTTTTTAAATTTTATTTCTAATTTGAGTGGCCCTAGTGGTATGTATTACGAAATCTCACAGATTCAAGCTCAAGAAATAAGAAGCAAAAACCCACAGAAATATACATAAACTGACTTCAAATGATTAAAATATAAACTTGTGTCTTATGTTTTCCTTAAGGATAGATGATTCTTGCAAAGAACACCTGTATTTATTTCCATATTGGATTTATTTAGACTTATTTCAATATATTAAAATTCAGAATAAAATTTTAATCTACTTGCTGTATTTTTCTTTTTTTTTGGGGGGGGGGTCCAGTCTTGGGGCCTGAACTCTGGGCCTGGGCGCTGTCCATCAGCTCTTCAGCTCAAGGCTAGCACTCTACCACTTGAGCCACAGCGCCACTTCTGGCTTTTTTTCTTTTTGCTTATGTGGTGCTGGGGAATTGAACCCAGAGCCTCATGCATGCAAGGCAAGCGCTCTACCACTGAGCCACCTTCCCAGCCCCCTTGCTGTGTTTTTCTCATGACTATGACACTATCATCACAGTCTCTATTTATATCACCTTATTCCTCAGTACAGAGGTGGCATTCATTTTCTCTCTAACTCTTTAATTTCCAAGTTTTGAAGATAATCAGTTATCAGTTGTTAGACCTCATTTCTCTATACCTATGTCCTTGGTTATGGGTTCTGGCATACTTTTTATACTACTAATTTACTGATTAAATATTTTTTAAAAAATATTCTGTCTCTGAAAGCTAAATTTGAACTATCTGCTAAATAGCTCCAATGTAATAACTAACAAAAATCATAAACTTAAAATGTTTAAAACCAATATTTTCATTTTTTCCTTCAAAATATGCCTAATCTTACCTAGTTTATGTCATGGTAACTCCATCCTTCCGCTTTCTTTCATTTATTCCATTTACTGTATCCCTCACACTGCCATTCTTATTCAGGAGCATTTCTATTGTCTCTAGCTTCCTATTGGAAGCTATGATTTCCACCACCGCTTCCACTACTACCTTGCTTTAGACCACTGTCACCTCTCATTCTGGCTAGTAAAGGACTTTCCAACCACATTTCCCATCTCTAGGCTTTCCCCTGGGTCTACAATTCTCAACACAGCAAATGCACTGGTTTACTATTGCAGTTGAAACTAACAATGAGTAACTCAAAACAATTATTCATTTTCTCATAATTTCTATTACTCAAATGACCATGTACAGTGTGAATGAGTTGCTTCTCTGGTCAGGTCAAAATCAAGACTCAGGACAGGCTGATTTTTGATGGCCCAGATGAAAATCTCCTTCCAGGCTTGATTACACAGGATTGATTGCATAGGTTCTTCATCCCATGCAGTGTAACTCAGAGATTCCTGATTTTCTCAGAGGCTTCTGGATGGGTTATTCTGAGCCTCTAGAACTCCCTAGTAGTCCTGGAAATGTGGCATCCTTGTTTGAAATCTAAAGTCAATAATAACAAATGGCTTCTTTCTCACATTGTTAGTCTCTCTTTTGTCTAATCTATATGACAAACTTAAGGAATTTCTCTACTTTTAGAAACTCAGGGGATTCCTTCAGGTCTATCCAGACAATCCATGACAACTGTACTCTTCTATGCATTTTGATCTTAATTATCTTTGTAAAGTTTCTTTACATCAGTACCTACAATTTAATTCAATACCAGAAAATGTGTATCTTAGGATATTAGAATGTTGCCTACCACAGCGTTCTAAAAATCTTATTAGAACACAAAGCAAATTATGATTTAGCTCTATTTCATACACCATAATAGTTTCTTATTTTATGAAATGCAAAACTAAATTTTTCAAAATAGTCTACAAAGGAATTTGCAATTCTTCTATTATCTATTGCTTTACTTGTTATTAGACCACTACTTATATTTATCTTGTATTTCCACTTAAACACATTTTAAAATATTTTGCTCTTTGTAATGACTTAGTTAAGTATTCTTTTAACTATGACTTTAAAATAAACTATTTATTAAAAGTTTATTTAAATTAGTTTTCCTCAATATCAGTTTTAGCTATATTTCTTATAGGATGATAGTTGTGGAGAGCTGTCTGTGCATTATCAGAGGATTAACACATCTCCAGATTCTACTCACTAGATACATTAACACTTTCTAGGTGTGACAATCAAATATGTCTCTAGGTATTATCAAATGTCTCTTTTGTGACAAAATTGCCACAAGTGAGAACCACTAATGTCAAAATAAGATGGCTATGATACCACAGGCACATTGACATTCTTTCCTAACTTCAGAAGTTTTAGAATTGCTCTTTGTGCACTGTCTCTATAAATATAATACTTTGGAAAGTTAAAAAATAAAATGCCAGTGGTTTATACACTAGTGAACAAACTATTCAATCAAAGACATTAATCAAGCATGTTTTTTTAAGAGGTGCTTAATAAAAAACAAAGTAATAAAGCTAAACAGGTGTGCTATAACAATTATCAGAACAGAAAAGAATTAGGGAGCTAGCAAACAATATATAATCATATCATTAGTCTTCTTTATAAATAGGTCCACAAAAGCCTGTTGTGATACAAATTCATGATGTTAATATCCAATCTCTTGGTTTTAAGAAATCCATTTTCAGTAAACCAAAGCTGCATGTTAAAGAAGCCTGTGCTAAATTTTTAAAATGCATCATGAAGAGATTTTAAATAAGAGCTTAGTGCTGTCCATTGGTATTCAGTTAAAGGTTAGTTATTGTAGACTTCAGAGTACTGAACGATTTTGGGAAATAGAACTCTTACAAATGAATCTAAGTTACTTTCAAATGTTTTAAAGAAAAAAAACATGCATGATATAATAGTCACATGCTATTTTTGATTTCTGGATAGAAGCAAAACTATTAATCAGAAAGACTGCTAAGTCAAGTGTACATTCCAATAGTAGCAAAAGGATAAAATAAAAATGTTCGACACAATCAATAGCTGCAATGATTGCTAAAGCTACTTTCAAGAACATCAAAGAATTACTACACCTTATTAACCACACACAGTAATATCTTCCAAAAGCTTACAGAGAGTAACATGTTTTAAAAGTTTCAATCAATTGCAGTCAAAATCAACTATGCAATTAACTAATAATATATCAGAACCAATTAACTAGGTCTATGATATTGTTGGAGCTGACATTTTTGACATTGAACATTAAGTTATAGTTTAGTTTTCTAATTAAGTTATAGTTTCCATGTTTACCATTAAACAAAAAAGAACCAGATGAGAATAGATTGGCTTATCTGCATATCGGTGGTTACCACAATTTTACAAGCCTGCTAGAGACATGAAACTTGAATTATTTTGGTGGTGGTTCCTCAAGCATCTATGAGCATTTTGACTTCCAAATGGAAAGAGGAAATAAAGTGGATTGAGATGGGTTTGGATCAAATGGATAAAGCACTGTGAACAAATTTCAATTTGTGTGGAAAGAAAATCAAAATTTGCAAGTAGAAAAAGTAATTGTCTAGCCAATAAACGTTATAAGGGGCTTCAGTCAAAGAGTTGATTTAAATTTAAATATAATGAAAACACTGGTAAATTTAGGAATCCAAAGGTTTTTAGAGGAAAACCTGAAAAATCTGAGGTACCGGATCATTTTACAATTCTGAAGAACATTCTTGAGTAGAATAGTCCCTGTTTTTATTTTTCTCAGAAGCAAACTAGAACCTGAAAGAACATTCATTATAATTATACATTCTTATTTTTTTCTATAAAAAGAGTATAATATCCATAAGTGGGAAAACACATTTATTTTCAGAATGAAATTTACAAACAGTTCCAACTTGATGAAAACCCCTTGATTTTCTAAGTATGGTGTTTTCTATGCTGATTTGGGAAAGTGAATCTCACCTGAAAATATTAGGGGTAAGTGAAGGTAGTAAAGTTGGTAGGAACAGAAGTGGTGGAAAATGTAAGAAGACTGACTTGTCAGTTATATCTTAAAGGTAAGTGTATCTTTATAAATTCAAATCATTTATTTCTCCCTGCCCTATTATAACTCATTTGTAGATCTTACTATGAAAACATTCAAGAATAAATTACTAAACCTTATTAAACATTACTAATATATTCAAACGTTGTCAATGCTGGTCTTGAGAAATTATCAACCATTAAATCATAATACTTAAATCATTAGTAGAATCTAATAGTTTTCCACAGTTATGTCAATGAATAATTTTTATTATTTTTAAGTAGTAGTACAAAGAGTTGCCATTTAACAAAGCAGTTTATTAATAAAATATATCTTGATCAATGTCACCCCTTTCAACATTCTCACCCATTCCTCCCTTTCCCATTCTTTCCCCTCACTCTTCTTAATTTTGTAGGTTGTAAATTGAATTCTTGACTGCATCCTCCCCCACTTCTCTTCATTCATCTATCCCTTTCCCCTCAACCCCTCTCCACCCATTTCAAATACCAACTTCCTTAGGATTATTTTGCTGACCATTGACTTTGCCTTCTAAGGAATTCCACCATTTGAGTACTTTCTTGAATTGAACATATTTCACTATCCAGTGTATTCACTTATAAGCTTATAACCTAATTATTGCTTCTACATATAAAGGAAAACACTAATCCTTTAGCTCTTTGAGCCTGAGTTACTTCACATCATTTTTTCCAGGTCATTTATTACATTGTGAACATATGACAATTCCATTGTGTGTGTGTGTGTGTGTGTGTGTGTGTGTGTGTGTGTGTGTGTGTGTTTTCATGATCCATTCATTTATTGAGGGGCTGATTCATACCTCAGCTAAGGTGAAAATTGCTGCAATGAACATGGTTGTGCTGGTGGCATTATTTTATCTTGGTAAAGAATAATTTTTTATTTAATTTGTGAACATTATATGTGTGCTCTGAAGGATCTAAGTAAGTATTTGTGATGAAAAAAAAGGTTAAAAACAAAACTAATATAGAGATTCAAATGTGGAGTGAACAAAGCACCTCCAAATATACTGCCAAATCATATCTAAGTTCTTAGATGTGCCAACAGTCTTCTTTAAAGTAATTTATTCACTTATTTCTATTTATCTTTAATGATCAGAAATTGTCTCATGATTAATTCATTGCTGTAAAATGCAAACAAAATACATAATGGTGCCACAAGGATAATTTAAATGATAACTATGTATTTAAATATGAAAATTCTTATCTCGGTTGTAGTTTATGAATAAAAATTTTAGAGGTAGATATGCTAAACTTCCTAGGATATTGGAAGATCATTTTAGCAGAAGAAATAGTGATTTGTTATGTGGGTACATATTAACTGGCAAACTGATTCCTAAAATGAAACAGTTTTCTTTCTCATTATTGAGATTAAAAACCTTGACATCTCTAAGTATTTGCAATCAAATGCCTCAGCTGTATCTAAAAAAAGTTAGAATTAAACATTGACATTTTTAAGTATAATATGACAGAGTGATTTGTTCTGTTACTAGAGAGTTGATAAATTGAAGTTTAGCACGAGTAATTCCTATAAGCATACATAAATGAACTGTGGACAAAAATATTGTTTAGGGAATTTCGTATTTGTGTATATTAATTGCCTAGGTTTTCAAGGATGACTGATGCATTATAATTCAAACTTCAAATGTCCTTCAAATTAACTGCCTGTACAGGAATTTCAATCCAAACAAGGAAATAGCTTTAGAAGCTCTCTATATTTTGTTCAATTTGTGAATACCTGGAAATATAAATATTACATTTATTTGAGATAAATTTAAAAAGCCCATCAATCATCACATTTTTAAATGCATTTAAAAGAGTCTTCCTGAAAAAAAAACACGTTTTATGTAAATAGATAACATTTCAGGGCTAAAAGAGGGAAAGAAATATTTCAAAGCTTCAGAAATCATTTCCTCAAAATCAAGTATTGATGCAAATATAGATGGAATAGTATCCGGTGCTCTCTTTTAAGCAAAACCCTATTTGAGATGTGTGGCAAAGAGCTTTCTGCAGTGAGTCAGCTTATCTTTGTCACCTCAATGCAATTGAGGTGACAAAATCTACCTAAATTCTATGCCAAAACAATTATTTTCCAAGTCTCCTATTAATTCTGAGTAAAAGCCAAATTCTGATTTTAAAAAAATTTAGTGAATTTAATAGCTTTTCTTTACATGTTTTCATAGTTTCATTTCTATTTTCAGATAAAATCAAAAAGTGCTAAAAATAACAAGTGTGACTAATTCTAAATTACCTGCAATAAAGAGAAGTTGAATGAGCAACCAGTATGATGGAATAAATTACATCCACTGATAGTTTAAAATCCAATTTTAACCATTACTTTCAACCTCTTCCTTATTAGCAAATAAAATTGGACTTTACTAAGTCTCATTTCCTCTTTTTTCACCTGAAAATTTCCCTGATGGAATTGCTGGCAATGCTTATGGGTAATAGAGGACAGAAAAGTCTGAAAAATATGAACTATTATAAATCTAATGTATCACTCCAAATAAAGTTAGGGGAAAAAAAGTAGCTGAACCATATTAAGCATTACTTCAAAGTCCTGCACTTTAGAATGAAGTTTCAAACAGACACCAACTTTAACTGAAATTCAGACAGTATGAAGATACATTCCTATTTTAAAAGTGCATGATTTATATTTATATGATAATAAAAATCTCCACAGAAGGTGTGAAAAGCAATAGTAAGAATAAATCTCATTCATTTTAAAATATACATCATCAATAATTTATGTGAAAATGTGGTCTTCTGGGCAAGAAACTTGAGATATCTGAAATCTAGTTCACTTCTTAAACTTCTGACAGCCTCAAGCACATCATTTCATTTAGTCATAGCATACTCCTTTGTGTAGCAAAGAAAATGAGAATGTGTGAGAATAGAACAAAGATCCTCATGGGAACATGACATAAACAGACTTTTGAGACCAAATCAATAACTTGTTACCTACTGAAAGTAAAAATGTACAGTCCCTATCTTGTCCACAGTGTATGGAAGGTGCTCCTAATTTATCCCTTATCCCATTTCTCCTCCTTTCACTGTAGAGACAAAATTTCACCAGTTATAGGATGAAGCCTTGATATTGCTAAAGACAAACTGATCATTGATCTGTGACTTACTAGAAATGATTTCTTTGAAATACTATCCTGATGACAAGTGGAAAATTACTAGACCCTGAACCACTGTAGGAAATCAGTAAAATGACCTATTTCTTCCTGATTTGAGGCAGTCTGAATCTCCTATTCAGTGCTTCCCCTACCTTCTACTCTGTCCTTTTTTTCTTATCTTTCTTTTCTTTCATTCGTTTTTCCTTTCTTTCATTTTTCTATACTTTCTTCCCTCCCTCCCTCCCTCCCCCACCTTCCCTCCTCCCTTCCCTCCTCCCTTCCCTCCTTCCTTTTTTCCTTCCTTCCTTCCTTACTTGCTTCCTTCCTTCCTTCCTTCCTTCCTTTTTTTCCTTCTTTCCTTTTCTTTTCTGTAAATCTATTGTCTGGCAAGTTTGAGCTTTCTCTGGCTCAATTTTATTTTCTATTATCACTGTGATGAATGTGCCCTTGCATGCACCATTGTAGTATGATCTACATGATCTCCAAATTCCTTTCTAGCTTCAATTGTTTTATTTGAACTAAGAAATAAAAGATATAGAAGTGAGAATGATGGTTCATACCATTTATCCCAGCTATTTGGCAGTTAGAAATTAGGAGGATCCCAGGTTAATGTCCTCTAGGGAAAAAAATTAGTAAGACTGCATCCAACAAGCCAGATGTACTAGTTACACTGTAATCCCAGCTGCAGGGGAGGTACTGGTAGGAAGATCATTATCTGAAGTTGGCCTTTACACAAAGCACAAGATTCTTTTTGAAAGATAAGTTCTAGCTAAAAAGGCTAGAGATGTAACTCAAATGTGCCAACTGTGAGGCCCTAGGTTTTAAAAATATCAAACTGCCTAAATAGATTGATGAATAAATATATAAATATAAAAAAACAAATGCAAGTAAAAATGCCTAAAATGAAACACAATTTTTATGAAGTAGGTAATTTGACCTTGGCTGTGTATGTGTGTGTGTGTGTGTGTGTGTGTGTGTGTGTGTGTGTGTGTGTGTGTGTGTGTGTGTATGTGTAGGGAGTAGTAGGTATATACTGTATCTGCTAGAGGAAATTATTATGATTTCATAATAATAGCTGTCAACATTTGTTGAAGAGTTACATACAACTGTACAGCTTTTGAGTGTGTTTGAAATTTAAATGAAAATCAAAATTCCACAAAAACTTCTCTCCAATAAATTTAAGACAATATTACAGAAGAATTCAGTATTGTATGAGCAGCTCTTCTCTGACTGTACAGGGATGTTTTGAGTATGTAAAACCATAGAACTTTTCACATTTTATTGATCAAATATAAATAAGTACCTTTATTCAGGCACCGGTAGCTCAGGCCTGTAATCCTTGCTACTCAGGTTGCTGAGATCTGAGGTGGTGCCAGCTTGGGCAAGGAAGACTCTTACCTGGAGTAAACTGATGAAAATACTGAAGTGGAGCTCTGGCTCAAGTGGTCAAGTGGTAGAACACTAGCCTTGGAAAAATAAGCTCAGGGACAGCACTCAGGACTGAAGTTCAAGCCTTAGGACTAGAGAGAGGGAGGGAAGGGAGCAAGAGAAGGAGGGAGGGAGGAAAAGAGGGGGGAGGGAGAAGCTAGTCTTCTCTTAATTATTTATCTAAGCTGACAAAAATGATGACACACATATGGATATTCACACCAGCTTCACATGGAAGGTCAGTACAGTGGAAACTATGTCATCATCCCTCCACACATGATGGATAAATTGTACATAAGGGAATACCAAACAGCAGTGAAAAGGAAGAAACATGTGACATGGTTTTGGATAATTCAAATGAATATCTTCAGTAACAGGCTATTAGGGATGGCCTGCTTCAGGCTTCAGGATGGATAGAAGAAAGGATCAACTATAAAAATCATAGAAAACATGTGTGTGTGTGTGTGTGTGTGTGTGTGTTTGTGTTTGTGTGTGTGTGTGTGTGTGCCACTGGCTTTTTGCCCCCTGCTGTGTGTGTGTGTGTGTGTGTATGTGTGTGTGTGTGTGTTTGCCCCCTGCATTTTTTTCTCTCCAAGTTGGAGCTCTAATACTTGAGCTAAAGCTCCACTTCTAGATTTTGGCTGGGTGATTAGAAATAGTCTCATAGACTTTTCTGCCTGGGTGG
This sequence comes from Dipodomys merriami, assembly GCF_024711535.1. Taxonomy (NCBI): domain Eukaryota; kingdom Metazoa; phylum Chordata; class Mammalia; order Rodentia; family Heteromyidae; genus Dipodomys; species Dipodomys merriami. Next base: position 48,269,202 of record NW_027206179.1, read on the forward strand.
TTTCAGATAGAGATCCTTAGATCTCAGAAATACAGGCATGAGTCACCATTGGTGCCCAGCACAGGAGACCTTTTGGAAAGATAGAAATAATTGCCATTGTAATACGGGGATAAAGTTTGGATGGGAACATGTGCTAAAAATGTCCTGCCAGATTTCATTCATTAAATAGGTACAGTGTAGTGTGTTTCAAATTACAAAACAAGAACCCAAGCTGAGTCTTTTAAAACATTCCTAAACACAAAGATGAATGTCTTCAGACAGAGGAAGTGAATCTGTAAAAGATACAGTTATATGCATATACAGACATGTCAAAACGAAATTAATAGTATTATAATGAAAACTTCTACATACAGAATAGCTTCAGTGTCCATAATGTGTTGTTTCTTTTCTTTGTGGACATGTGTCATCTGTGGTTGGTGGGGACAGCTTAGTAGTATGTTTTGTGTGAATACACCCATGAGTCACAGAGGAGTCATGCTTGGCTTCATGATTTGCTGTTGAATCTTAAAATATCTCAGCAATTTCTATACAAGGGATTGCTCATTTTCATTTGTCACTTTGCTTACCCAGTTACTTCAAGACAATGTAATACAAACATTCCTCTCGATAATAGAGACTAGATCTATTGTCCAAGAGTCACATTTTGAAAATACAACAGATGACAAGATACAGAAAATTGAATTTCCCAGTGTGGATTATCATAAGGTTTCTTTGTTGTTTTTGTTTGTATCACTAATAGAATAGAATGTTTAGAGACTCAAAACACATGCTGAAAACAGACATTCCTGATGAAAATAACATCAGGAAATAACATCTACTAAGACTGGATATATATTGAGAAATTCCTAGCAATATGAATTTCCTTTTTATTCTTTCTCTTATGAAAGATTAAATTAAACTCTGCTGCACTGTGTCCTCAATAGTCAGAGGCTACTTCCAAGTGAAAGAGTAGATAATTTACATGTAATTTGCTATAGGGCTTTGTAGAGACAAACATGTTTTTGTACTACCATTACTGAAACAGACATGTACTATACTAAAATTTCCTAGCCAAAAAAAAAAAAAAAAAAAAAACACAACCCAGAAACAGAGCCCAATTGTAATGCAGCTGCCATTATCCAGTCTCCTCAGACACCCTCTTTTATTTTTATCAGGGGACATGGTGAATAGGAATAAACCAATCCTGCACCTTATGGTCAACAACAGAGGTTGATTAAAAATGTATCCTGAGGTAGCTAGCTGAGATCTCTTTGTAAAAACAAAAGCTTACTTTTTCTGTTTCTTCTACCTCTTTAAAAGCTTTTTTCTTTGCATATCACTGAAAAGAGACTGGGAAAAAGCTCTTGCTTTAGCTGCATGGAAGAAGAAAAATAGCACGTCCTGTTTCACTTATTTGATGTGTTCTATCTAGATCCAGCTGCTTTTCAGAGCTTATTTATAAAAAGTTCTAAAGCTTTGCTGAGCTGAGAAACTACTTCTTCACCACAGGGAAAATGCAGACAACAGAAAAACAAGAACTGAAGATCACATTGATAACCATTCATTGGATTTTTTAAAAAGCACATATAACAAACTTTCCTAGTTCATGTTTTGTCTCCTAGGCAGATTGTCCATATTATTGATGAAAAAAATCATTGTAAGTCAGAACTTATTCTGGGAATTTTTGTGACATAGGACACAGAGTGATAGCATGAAAACAGACATACCTCACTGTTGCATATATGTTGTATACAGTAATAAATGGTCCAGAATATGCCATCAATATAAACTGTATGTCCTAAATATTTACACAATCAGTTTCCAGTACTTAGGACATAAAACTAACTGTGGATAATGGAAGCAACTCAAGTAGTTACATTTGTTAATATAATTAGTTTGTCATTATACTACATTGGCTATGCCATGATTGTATAAGGATGACCTTCATCTGTTTTTTTTTGTTTGGTTGGCTGGTTGGGGGAAGATTTTAAGATTTGCACTTGCAAAGAGATCAAGAAGTTGGGCTCTGTTCTCTGCTAACCTAGATCAAAAAAGTACAAGGAAAACTAAGATAGTGAAAAGAGCATGCAGATCTTCCGTGTTGCCCCAGGAGACTTCTTCAGCCACATGGTGCTATGGCCTTTGGGGATCACATGGTTGACAAATTCCTGAAACTGGCAGCAATTCCATTGCCCTAGTCATTTCTTAAACCATTTTGAAAATCTCCTATAAACTCTAAGCAATATATCACACAGACTGAGATAAATGACTTAAGTTACACTTGGCCATATTACTGCAGTGAATGTTCATCCAGATTTCTACGTTTATACTTATTTTTTAGTTTTCACTTCATCTTTTCAAACTTCACTTTTATTATGTCAACATTTGTCCTTTTTTATCTTGAAGACTTCAAAGGAAATGAAAGCAGAGGATAAAAAGAAGCTGTAGAAGTAAGTTCAGCCTTCTTGAGCATGAGGCCTTATAAGAAGCCCTTTCAGTCTCTGTAAGATCAGACATCAACAAGGGGAATAATCAGATTAACAAGGAAAGAGTTCTTAGAAAAAAGCCTATTCCAACTTAGGCTCTGTACCTATTGTAACCTCAAGAACAAAGGTTTTCCTTTCCACGACAAGAACATTACTTAGAGTAGGAGAGTGAGGGAAAAAAATGTGTAAGACTAAAATGCATGAGAATTACTATACATTATTTACAGAAGAGAGAAAAACCTAAGAAAATTCCTTCTTTTCTATTTCTCTGCCCATAGCTTGATTTTGTTTATAATTTCTTCACCACTACGGACATTTTGAACTATGGACTATCTTGAACATTTTAGAATAGTTTGCAATGCATTTGCTTTCTACCCAGTTACAAGGCAAGGAAATTGTTTAAGTCATAATAATAAAAGGTACCCTGAAATACAGACAACCATCCACTTGAAAAAGCAAAATTGACCTAATTAGGCCCTCCTACTCAGTGCTGCCTAGAAAAACTTTTAGCACAGTCTTTTCACAAGTCTTAACCCAAGACTTTGTTCTTTTTCAGGTATCTACCTAAAACAAAACAAACCAGCTGTCCTTTTAGATGTGAAAAAAATAGTTTTTCTTTTACATAGAAGTTTGCATTCTTTGAACTTTACTTATTTTTATTAATACTTGAATTTAGAGTATATTCTATCCATTAGATAATTTATAAAGTTAAATATGGAAGATTTCCATGCAAAAAAGAACATTCATGCAGTGTATAAAGATAGATCCAAATCACTATAACCTGTTACAGAATAAATCAGTATCCCAAAAGAAAGATTGTAATAGGTGCTTAAAAGTGGCTTTTACTGAAAAGACACCTCACTAGCCCAACATTAACTAAAAGTAGGGGAAAGCTTGGATTCCTGCCTCAGTTTTATATGCATCTTTGGTCTCTTTTTAGTTATTTTTCAGTCATCCGGCATTCTAGAACTGATGAGATTGATAGATAACATCTTTGTAAGAAGGGTCTAGAACAACAAAGACTCACAATAGACTCCACCCTCAAATGAGGAAAATTAAAGATAAAGTATGACTGGACCCTGTAACAAGAAAACGTAGATTATGAAAATTAGATTCCTCCCCTCAAGTGATAACAGTGATAATAGCATCTCCAGTACCTTCTGAATCCTGTAAAAAACAACAAACAAACCAACAAACAAAAAACCAAGACAAGGGTGACGCGGTCTACACCTGTGACGGGACTATTTCCCTGCAGTCTTTTGCCTCTGTCCTAATTCTCTGCCTGCTTAAATCTAAAGCTCATGGGTGAGCATGCCAAAATCCCAAGAGTTTGAGCATGGAGTCTAAAAGTGTTTCCACATTAGCAAACCATGGCAAGAAACAGTGTGCCTGTTAGTCATTGTTTGCCCACAGCTAGTTGACACTCAACAGGGAAGTAAGATGAAATAGGTTCTCACAGTTGCTGGAATTACACTTTTTGCAGGGATGTTCCCTATAGTCCTTTGTAGGCTAGCATTGGCCGCTTTTTCATAGCATCTGTTGCAAGAGATAAACAAAACTATTGGGACACCAGAGTTCATGACATCTGACCCTTTTTGACTTCTAGTTAAGGCCAGCCTTTCTACTTTCTTTCCTTATACAGAGGCTTTGCTGTACCATTTTTTAAAGTCATCTGAACATATTATTATTTTTAATGCTGTCTATTTGCAGGGAGATTTAAATCTCCTATTGGAAGATTTTTCTGAGCTTTAGGTTCATTTTGAAAGTGTTGTGCTATTAGCAAGGAAAGGATGTAAGATACATAGAGAAATCAGAGTGCTAATATTAAGGATGACTGTTCCATTTGCTCAAGATAATAAGCATGAAGTCTATCTTGTCTCTTAGAGAGAATTCCAGCTGAGTAGACTACCAAAAAAAGAAGAAAAGGCAAAAAGATGAAATGTCTAAGAAGGTGTGCATGCTGAGTTAGTGTAATTGTTTCTGTGTGTCATTTTGTATATATCCATTAGTCTGTGTCTATAATGAGTGATCTAATGAAGGCTAAAAATTCTGATGGCTATGTCAGTAGTCCTCTTAGAGATGTTCTCAAAACCTTTTCTTGGCATTGACTCTTGCTTCGGTCACCAAGTGGAGTTTTAAACAAAATGAGTCTTAAAAGAATAACATCTAGTACAAGTTTTTACCCTGGAAATCCTAGAAATAACTGAGACATGGGTGACCACTAAATTACTATTATTGTTATTATTAATTTGGTTTAGCATATCCTGTCAATGTTCAAGTTGACTTTCTGGCCTGATAGAGTACAGGCATTATTCATCTTGCTACTCTGAAAGTTAATTATCGGGTAAGTATGCAGGAGAAAGAAAATGTTGCCTAACATGTTGGCTTTATCAAGCGATAGAAAGTAGTGTTGTATTGTGGAAAACATCAAAAGGACACTGACCATGTCCATGTAATAACAATGGAAAAGGAGGTAAGTCTAAAGAAGTGGGCTATGCTTAAATAATCTACTATCTTAATAGTATTTAAATAAGTATTGGGGAAATTACAATTGTATTATCCTTAAGTGATTTTACAAAGAATAAATCACTCTGTAAGTAGAATGTACCTTGATCAATATCACCCCTTTCCTCATTCTTCCTCATGCTTCTTAACCAAACTCCCTCAGTTTTCTGAATTGCATGGGAAATGCTTCTACTATTATGACTGTAATCTTCTCTCTAGCTTCCTCTCTTCATTGGTAAAGCTTCTCAAGTGCCAGTTTTCTGACATTCATTTTGTTGGACTATGAGTTCCTTTTTCTAAGAAAACACCATTTGAAGCTGGGCACAGGTGGTTCACACCTGTAAATCAAGCTACTCAGGAGGCTGAGATCTGAGGATTGAGGTTCAAAGCCAGCCCAGGCAGGAAAAGGCTGTGAGACTCTTATCTCCAATAAACCACTCAGAAAACCAGAAGTGGTGCAGTGGCTCAAGTGGTAGAGTACTAGCCTTGAGCTGAAGAGCTGAGGGACAGCGTTCAAACCCTATTACTGACGAAAGAAAGAAAGAAAGAAAGAAAGAGAGAAAGAGAGAGAGAAAGAGAGAAAGAAAGAGAGAGTAGAGAGAGAGAAAGAGAGAGAGAAAGAGAGAAAGAGAGAAAGAAAGAGAGAGAGAAAGAAAGAGAGAAAGAGAGAAAGAAAGAGAGAAAGAAAGAGAGAAAAGAAAGAGAGAAAGAAAGAGAGAAAAGAAAAGAAATTACACCATTTGAAAAATAACTTGGTGCTTTAAAATGTCTTTTAGCTGGCATACAAGTTGGAAACAGAGTAAAGGGAAGTCCCTAGTTCCACCCAGTCTAACTTCTGGTTAAATTTAATATAATTACTAATTGGAATGAATAATTAATGATGATATATACCACTAAACGATGGTAAATATCAATTTCAAGTTCCATTTATGTGTGTGTGTGTGTGTGTGTGTGTGTGTGTGTGTGTGTGTGTGTGTGTGTGTGTGTGTGTGTGTTTTACTGTCCTTATTCTCTCCATGATACTATCCAAGGTTATCAAATTCATTTGGGTGTCACAGCATCTCTATACTCTCCAACTTTGCAAAGCTTCTTAGTTTGTTTTTGCCTTTTATGAACAACACATTGAAAGAGCAATTTTAAGATCTTTTACACAAGAGCCTTCAATGGTGAAGTGCTTAATGTTGTCTTATGACTACATGAGGTTAGTCTTTCTAGGTCACAATTACTGAAAAATGACATTGTACCTAGCTCAGACCATTCTATTAGAAAATAAACAACATGTCTTAATAATGATTCTAACTTCAATCATTTGATCAACATGCACCAGTTATGTATCAGTTATGTATCAACTGTAGTGACTAGAACTTCTGGAAGGATCTATTGAACCCATCGAATTGCCTTGGACCTCTCACATCAAGAACCATAATAAAAATTAATGATGATTTAAACTTTCAAGCATGTGCTGATTTGTTAAAGCAGCAAGAACATTTAATGCATTACCCAAATTATTAGTTAAAATAATGATGTATTAGTCATCGGGTATTCCTGAATATAAAACATGTGCATGAGTCCATGTTTATATCCTTCAAACCATAGTTTGACTTAATACTCTGTGAAATGAGGAGGCCTAATTTCACACACCATGGGTGGGAAATAAGAGATTTTTATCCAAAATCGTCAGCATTACATTTGCTTTTATTTCAAGGTCTAGTTGGCTTCAGGATCAGCAGAGCCACATAATCTTTACAAAAAAAGAAAAATCAGGAAGTACCTTCTAAGTTACGTGTATGAGTGAAGTCGAAAGAACACCAAATAACACTCAGAGTTCAAAGCAATCAAGATATTAGAGGAAGCCACAAAAGAAGTTATCTAGCAAAATACATTGCCTTGGTACTTAACTGAAAATAAACTTCTGTATGCATTATCTGCAACAAAATTATGTGTTTGTATGCACATTCTCTTTTTATTCATGGTGGATTAAATATGAATTAATATTTCATTGCATATAAATTGTAGGCATTTTCAGTTATTTGCTCTTGCTGATAAGGAAGACAACACTGATAATGATGAAAAATACAACATTCCTTAACACTCATATATATATATATATATATATATATATACATATATATATATATATATAGAGAGAGAGAGAGAGAGAGAGAGAGAGAGATTCATTTTTTAAACTTTTTCTGGGTTATTATTTATAAAGGTCACAGAAGTGGTTTGACTGAGTTTCCCACACACCTTCTTTTCTATAATCACTTTTGATTCTTAGCTTTGGGCATTGTGATAGGTAATTTAGATTTTCAACCTTATTGGATTAAGATATTCTCTATTGTGCCTCTGAGAGTATTTCAAAAGTTGATTAGCAACAAATAAGAGGAAAGGAACCAACCTTAATACGAGTGGCATCATGCAGTAGTCTGAAGGCCTGGACAGAAAGAAAGGTTGAAGGAGTAAAGCTGAATAGAGGATACAAGCGTGTTTCTTTCAGAGTGGGTGCTATGTTACTACTGCCATTGCAACCCATGGTCATCAACCTCCAGCTTTTCTAGCCTTCCAATGATGACACACCAGCAAATCTAAGACTAGGTTCCCAGTGGGATGAATCATTTGTCTATCTTTTTGACGCTTGCAGCTTCTTGAGATGAAAGGCTACTTATTTCTCTGTCTCTTCATTATGCTGCAGTCATTTGCTCATGGTGGGATTGGCCACACTCTGATGGTGGAAAATTACCAAATAAATCCTCTCTCAAAGAGAAAAAGAAACCAAATATGTATGATAGCTTTGATAATTAAAAAATAACATGCATATACTATTGATTCTCTTCTGTTAGAAAGCTCTAACTCAAGATTAAAATCAAGATTATTTTGTAATTAACTTTTTCTGTTAAAGAACATCGTTGCTCTTCTATATTAAAAAAATGTTTAACTGTTTTCCTTGGTTGTTTAGATTTTGAATAAAACTTCAGAGTAATGATTTAACTCTGGTAAACTATTTTTATATTCAGTAAAACTACTCAGATTTATAAAAGTTTAATGATGTTAATTACAATGGAACTAGATGATTTTACTGAACATATATGAATATAATTCCGTTAAAAATTGCAGCTCAAAACAGAATAGATGATAAAGGAGATAATTCAGAAGAATGATTTAAGTTCTACTTTCTTTAGAAATGTTATCAAATTAAACAATATTCCTCTTTTCCTTAGATCTTACAACATAATTGGGAGCAATGTTTTGCTATTGTTCTTGACCCAAAGATCATCTTTACTCATAAACTTCTTTTGTTTCCTAGAACAGCACACAGTGAAAGATCTTATTTCTAATCTTTATATCATTTTACATAAAGATAACCACAAAATACATATCATAGTTTCACTTTTCATTCACTAAAAGAAAACTTCTGAGTGTCTACCAGGTATGAGATCTTGAGCTATAGCAAGGAGTATAATCAGTATTTTATAATGAACAATAGAATTCTGAAGAGCTAGTTGTAACTGTTGTTAAGCTTTTGGCTCAGTTTTGCTTGGGGCAACATGGGCCAAGAATGAGGATAATAAACTGTACTGAAACAGTCCCAGGTGTCAGGCTAAAGCCTGATGAATGAGATGGAAACAGACACGAGTCAATGGGCTTTGCTTTCACTGCTCAGCTGTAAGAGATGAACTTGGAAAAGTAAAACTTCCCCTTAGGCAGGGAAAGAGATGCACGGGTACCTCTGCAGAATGGGCATCTGCCAGTCTAGCAAACAAGCTAACCAGTGTATAAGTCTTAGCCAAGAAAGCTAGGAAGCTAAGCCAGACAGGCAAGGATGATTAATATTCAGCCATTTATCCCCCCACCAGGACAAATCCACACTTCAAATAGTAAAGGTGAAACACACAAAAAAAGCAATTTTTCCCTTTACAGGCTTTTGTGTTGCCTTGATTACTAACTAACTTGCTTAGTGGGCACTGTGATTAAATTACTCAAATTATCTTCATTTTCTTTATTCTGGAAATACATAATAAAATTGTGGGTGACTTCTTTTCCTGCTAAATTTTCTGTATTATATACTGAAACTTTTGAAAAGCCTTGTAGGTGTCTGAGCATGCTTCTTATTCTAAATCATCTTGGAAAAAATTAATAGGAAAGTTTTAGAAGCTCAGGGACAAGAGCTGTATTTTTAACACTAATGATATAACAAGGACCTCAAAAGAATGACAACACGCTCAGCAGGTCAAACAAATGTGACCAGGACCTTTGCTCTATTTGTTAGGCTTCTATTTTCCTGTGTCCTGTTTGCCGAGAGTTGCTCTATTCTTATTAGGGTTCCCACTGCTAAGTAAAAATAACTCATAATTAACATTAATAAGTTACCTTTGGGGTAATAGGATTCCTTAGTGAGTGTGGCACAATTAAGACTTCCAGGAGAGTCTAATTAGAATGTTATTTATTCTCTAGCTACTTGCCAATTATTTAACACTATCTTTGATCAGCTTATTTCAACATCTGAGAATATTAAGGTAGACTCAGAAGAGGTGATTTTGAGATATGGCTCTACAATTTCTGGAAACAAGTATTATATTTCTACTGAAGTTAAAGAAGGAAATCTCAAGAGAATCTTGCTCTAAAGCTTTGGACATGGAAATCTTACCTGTTTGGTGCCCTAATGCATTTGATGAAGCTGTACCATGATCTGACTCACAAGCCTTAGGAAATTATATCCAAACTACTATTACTAACCTCTTCTTTTTAAGAATCTTTATTCTTTTGGGCCATTGGGAAATATATAAGAACGCATGCTAAACTCAGCTGAACACACAAATTAATAAAAATGTGAAAGTGTAATAAAGATGCAGAGCCCCCTTCCCCTCCCCCCCCAACTCTCCACTTCCACCCCCCTCTGCGTTGTAACAATGAGATGTACAAAAGACTATGTTGAAAACGAACTTTAGAACTTTGGCCTGGGGTGGGGGTGTGGGGGGGGTGTAAGTTGTGGAGGGGGGAGGGAAAACAAAGGAGGAGTCAACAATGCTCAATAGAAAATGTACTCATTACCTTGGTCATGTAACTGTAACCCCCCTGTACAGCATTTTTACAATCAAAAACGTACAAAAAATAAAGATGCAGAGAAAATAAATCAGCCACATGCAAAAGGGAAAAAAGTTGAACCACATGCCTTACATTATGAAGCCTAAAATCTAACAAAGAAATACAAGTGTCTATGCTGTGCATTGCTTAGTTGCCTCTACCTTCCCATCCTGCTTCAATTCAAACAGAAAGGGAGATATACAAACAATATCCTCATTAGTGGTCCAACTTTTAATTGAGATGAAAATGTCAAGAGAATAGATATCATAACTAGATGCTTTATATGTCACTCTAACAACTTCAGCAGAGACGAGAGGGGTGTCCAAGGCCCTTTTCCCAAAAGAGAGAATGACATTAATTATAAAGGAGACAGTGAAAAAACATCTTTTCCTTTTCAGTGCCAGAATTTATAAAAAATCAGACACAAACACTAGGCATCTAATTGTGGTGGTGGTTGTAGTTGTTTTCCTGCACCCAAAGAAACAATTTTTAATGATACATATATATGTATATATATATATTATTGTAAAGATACTGTGCAGAAGGGTTACAGTTCCATGAGTAAGGTAATGACTGCATTTCCTATCCAGCATTGTCACTCTCTCCTTTGTTTTTCTCCTACCATCCCTTCCCTATCCACCTCCCAAACCTCCCCCTTTTCCCCATCCAAGGAGTAAAGTTCGTTTTCAACATAGTGTCTTGTACATCTCATTGATATAATGGGTCACCCTGTATCCTTATTTCAGCATTTTGTTATTTCCCTTCTCCTCCCCAAATTAGAAAAAATATATATACAAAATGCAGGGCACTGGAATCAAATACAGTGAAAACAGGGATTATACCATGGGAGAAGAACATATAAAAGAAACAAAAAAATCAGATGCCCCTCAACAGGTGAACAGATCAAGAAGAAAAAAAATATATGTATATATGTATATAGATATATAGATATATAGATATAATGGAATTCTATGTCTCCATCAGAAAGTATGACACCACCTTATTTGTTAGGAAATAGAAAGACTTGGAAAAAATTATATTAAGTGAAGTAAGCCAGGCCCAAAGAAACATAAGTCCTGTGGTTTCCCTTATTTGAAATAACTAGTACATGTCTAGGAAAACAGATGATGCTAAGCAAAATGAGCCCCAAGATAGGGACACAAGAGGTTTTATCTTTTATCCTTGCTGTTGGTTTTAATGTACCAAAGAAACAATTTTTATTTGGCTAACATGTAAACATTATTCTTGATGATTTTTATTCCTTTAAACCTGTCAATTTTCAATCATGATAACGTAATTATTTTTATCCCCCCAAATATATTCTTTGCAAAAGTATTTTATCTCTACATAGTTGTACAAAGGATTTGCCATTCACCAAGGCACTTCAGAATACAGTGCCTCTTGAGCCATGTCACCCCTTTCTACATTCTCACCCACCCCTCCCAACACATCCATTCCCTTGCTTATCTTAATTTTAGGTTGTGTAATGAATTCTTTTCAATTTAACAAAGCAGTTTATGTGTCCAATGCATCTTGACCTGTGTCACCACTTCAACATCTTCAATACCTTTTAACCCATCTCTTCCCTTATATTTCTCAATCCTATGGGCTATACAATGAATTCCTCTCTGCAATCTCCTCCTTCCCCTTCATGTTTATATCCCTCTCCCCTTGGCCCCACCCTCCCTTTTTGCCAGTATCCATTTCTTGGTACTTATTTTGTTGGGCTTTAACTTAGTCTTTTTATTATATTACTTGTGCTCTTCATAGACTCTAGTATACTTCAGTTAATTCATTTGTAACCCCTTGCTTTCCACCCAGTGTGTTTACTTGTAGATTTATTGGCACATTCTAGCTACCACAAATGAGTGAAACTAGGCAACCTGTGTTTCTCTGGGTCTGGTGTACTTCTCTTATGATAATTTTTTCCAAGAGGAACTATGTTACATTGCTGGTGGGAATGTAAGCTTTGGAAAACAGAATGGAGATTCCTCAACAAAACTAAACAAAGAGCTTTGCTATGACCCAGTAATTCCACTCCCGAACATTCAATAGAGCACAAACAAGGCCACATTAAAGCTATCCACACAATCATGTTCATTACAGCATTATTTACCGCAGCCATGACAGGTAATCAGCCCAAATGTCTCTCAATGGACCAATGACTCAAGAAAATATGGTATATATACACAGTGGAATTCTGCTTATCAATCAGAAAGAATGATAATGTACCATTGATAAGGTAATGGATAGGCATATGCTTTTTATGCCTGTAATTCTAGCTACTTGGGAGAATAAGACCAGGAGGAACCCTGACAGAAAATTAATCCCTTTCATTTAGAGTGACTGCTGAATTAAATTTACTAAATAATAATGATAATTTAAATGATAATGATAATGTTTAATCTTACTATTATCATATACATATCCTATGATCCAAAAAAACCCACAAATTCTAGATAACTTTTTTTCATATAACTTTAACTATCTGATATGTAAAATATTATTTGATATTCATTGTATCTAATATACTTTTGGGGCTATTCAGCATTTCATACAAAAATATTGGCCATATACACACAAATATTGGCATATATACATATATATTATATATTATGACTAGGAAAAGAAATTTTAGAACTAAGTAATTTATGGATGCATACAGACATAATGGAAATTTGTCTATATTTGGTGGGATACTGACCCATAGGGTTAACTGAAAAACAGAATTTCTTTAAAGAAATTAATATATCCTAAGTCATAAATCAAAGCTAATCACTCAATGACATTCATTTCTAGCATTTAATATATGTTATGTACAGTGAGTCTTTGTTGTTCATAATTTCACCTATGTTCTGTGTATGTGTTTATGAGTGTGTGTGTGTGTGTGTGTGTGCATGAGTGTGTGTAAGAGTACTGGGGTTTAAACTCATGTTCTAGGCACTGTCCCTTAGTTTTTTGTTTTTTTGTTTTTTTGCTCAAATCAAAATAATGTTCTACCATTTGAGTCACAAGTCTACTTCTGGCATTTTTTGGTGGCTAAGTGAGATTAGAACTCATAGACTTTCCTGCCCAGGCTGGCATTGAACCATAATCCTCAGATCTCAGCCTTTTAAGTAGTCAAGATTACAAGCATGGGGCTGGGATGGTGGCTCAGTGGTAGAGCACTTGCCTTGTATGCATGAGGCCCTGGGTTCGATTCCTCAGCACCACACAAGCAGAAAAAAAAAGCCGTGAGTGGCGCTGTGGCTCAAGTGGTAGAGTGCTAGCCTTGAGCTGAAGAGCTGAGGGACAGCGCCCAGGCCCAGAGTTCAAGCTCCACGGCCACACCCCTCTCCCCCCCCAAAAAAAAAAAAGATTACAAGCATGAGCCATCAGCATCTGCATCACTCATGGATTTTGCAATACTTACTGTAATTTCAAATTAGTTTTATTTGTAAGGATTCATTAACACCAAAGTGCTAGACATACATACACATACATACATTGGGCAAAAACATACAAACTAGATATCTCTTTTTTTTTTATTGTGAAAATACTGTACAGAGGGGTTACAATTACATGGGCAAGATAATGAGTACATTTCTTATCAAGCATTGTAGCCTCCTCCTTTGTTTCCCCTTCCCATCCTACCCCCCCCCCACCCAATCCTCCCCACTTCCCCCCTCCCCCCGCACCAAAGTTGTAAAGTTCGTTTTCGACATAAAGACTTGTACATCTCATTGTTGCAATGGGTCCACCTGTATCCCTATTTAAACGATTTGTTTTTCCCCTTCCCCTCCACAAATTATACCGACATCAAATACAGTGAAAGCAGGGGTTATACTGTGGGGGAGGGACATACAAAGCAACAAAGAAATAATCTTATAAATGTGTTAGAAACAATCGCATGAAAGAAAAAAAAACATTTGAATACATATCTTAGGGTTCATTTCCCTAACATCACCTTATCTGACCTTTTCTGCTTGACTCAGACATATACTAGATAATGCAAATAAGAAAAACCATGGGACCTATGTTTCTTTGGGCCTGGTAAGCCAGGACCAAACTAGATATCTTTCTATTATCAAAATTTATTCAGGTCTCATTCTTCATTTTTCATACTGGTTAAAGTATTCCTTTGTCCGTTCACCAATATTTTATTATCTAACTAAGCATAAGTCCTAGGATTTAGAAAGGAACTGAATTTGTTCATCTTGGAGCAAATATACCAGAGTTTCAAATGAATAGTTTTATAATTTGTGGAAGTATTAAATATTCTCCCTTTTTTATTTTCCCAAACTATTGCTACATATTATTTTAACTGCAACAAAATATAACTAGTTTTCGAGAGAAACCAGTTGCTTGTTTAAAACAGCAGTTGGTCTAGAACAATCAGGATTTATAAAATGCATAAAACATACTGCCAGTATATTAATTTAAATTGTCTTCATTAAAATACTTTGGCAGATGTAATGTATGCTCCAGCATTAAAACAAAGTCCATATTTAAAGATTTTGTTCTTCCTGCCAGAATTTTCCACTGTCCTCCATCACTGAGTACCACATAGTCACTGAAGCAGCCATCTCATAAAACTCTGAATTATACCAAAGTCTTCCATCTCAGTTCACAGTAGAATAAAAATATTCTTGAAATGCTAGTCTTTTTAAGCTAATTTTCTATTCTTAAATAATCCACTTTGCCTATCTGATTTAGAGTTCTACCATGTTTTACAAGGCAAAAGAGACTAATACAAATGGAATAATAGAGACAAACCAACAAAAAGTTTAAAAATTATCTCTAATTCTATGTCAGAATTAAATTTGTCTCTATTTCAAATTGACTTGCTTATTATTATTCAAAGTCAAATATTACTTTCTTTAATAACAATGTAATATTCACTTACTTTCCTGCGCTTTTGTAAAAGCTATGGAAACTTTTCTAATACTAAGAAGTGTGATTTAAATTTAAATTGGATATTACAACAACAGTATTTGTTTTCTATTTAAGAAGCCAGTTTTAAATTCATTTTTCAGCTTTATAATTCTAAGTGTATATAAGATTTTACTACTCCAGTTTTGACAAAGACAGTTTCTCTGCTTTAAAAGAATAAATCATAGGAGTAAGTATTCAATCTGATTGGGAGGGGAAAAAAAGCAATGTTGTATTTGTGCCTGAAATGCTACTTTTCAAAATAAAATTTCACATAGGTTTCTCTTTTGTTGTATCTTGACTTCTTTAAAGACTTAAAAAAATCTATTTAAAATGTAAATATTTAATGTAACTTTGTGTCATTCTTAATTATCACTTAGCTTTACTAATCTAAAAGCATTTATTTTACAATGATTCAACATAAGATTTTTCTGAGTTCCCAATTTGAAAACTACAAAAATTTCTGTAGTCATGTGGGCAGTAGACCTTCAAACTGAGTTAAAAGAATGTATCTAGCTCTTCAATCTTGATGACATTTTATAATTGTCTTGTGGCTTCTAGAGTGAACACATAGCAGAGGGAAACGAGAACCATCTGTCAAAAGGTATGAAGAATTACTAGAAGTTATTTTGTTAAAGGCCAATATAAAGTTCTAGGTCTTGTTCAATAAAATAGATCCAGTCATTAGATGAAATAACACATGGCTTTATGCTTTGTTTAAAACAAACAACAAAAAAATGTCAGTTATTCTTAAAATGTTACAGTGTCACCATTGTAAATAAGTAATTATTTATAAGGAATACAGATTAAAATATTTGCTCATTTTCTGCATTAAAACTGATCTTTTCGCTAATCTTAAAATCCATTGATATTTAAAATTTCACTATCTCTTTTAATTCCATTCATGTGTCAGAAAAAAATGTTATAAATCTTTTGGGGGAAAGAGCAAATTCATCTGCATCTACTTCCTAGGTAGAATTGAGGAGCTAGAGGCTTAGAACCAATCTCACACATCCACAAGAGTTACTACTTACATTCACAAATCACTTGTGCATAGATCTGCATAATTTTGTTAGAAGGAACAAAAAAGCCTGGACAAATTTTTTATCATTTTGTTAATCTGTGTAGATAATCCCCAGACTTCTTTGTTTCCTAATATTTATAGGACATCATCATTTTCTGAGCTGGAATACATCCTAGACAGAGGTGACTAAACCATGCTGTGTCTTTAATGAACTGTGTTAGTCACCCACTACCCTTTTCTCACTTGCCATTAATATTACCGGAACAAGGATGCTTTGTAAGCCTCCTCCCAATTTTGTTTTATTTTGGGATGTGCTTTAAAAAGCAAAATTCTTGGCTAAAAAGTCATCAGAGTAAGAATATATTTTACATATTTATATGTCAATAACTTCTAAATTGAACTCTAAGCTTTTAAGATGAGATTACTGAAATTTCCATATACACTAATTTTTCAAATAATCTAGCCTTCTGATCCAAAAAGAAAGGATTAAAATAAGTGTTTGCAAGGAAAATAGAAGTGTGAAATAGAACTGCTGGGTTAAATATAGTGAAGAGAAAGTTCTTGTAAGAGAGCATCTTGTCCTGACAATAGACACCTAATGTCTCATTATTCATTGACTCATTTTATCTTCCAAATGCTAAAAAATGGTTGTTAATATTTTCTCTCTCTGCCATTTCCCACTGACACTGGGTTTCATATAAGATTATTGTTGAGGACTTCAATATAAATAATTGGTGATAGCCAAATGAAATAGATGTAAATTCCCAGAATTCTGAGCACAATGTGGTAATGAAGGTTGAGGTATCAGCATGTTTTTGAGTTTGGAATTGGCCTCTCATGTATGCTGTCACTTAGAGCAACTTAATTTCCCAGTTAATCAGCAGCTCTGTCCTTCAATTAGAACATATATCAGTACCTAAATTATAGGGTATGTTAAGGTTTTATGAGATAATGTTACTTTTCAACATTAAGAATTGAAATATTATTGATGTTTCTGCAAATGGATTGTACAGGCTTAGCTTCTGCTTTT
The DNA here is from genome assembly GCF_024711535.1 of Dipodomys merriami. Classification (NCBI taxonomy): domain Eukaryota; kingdom Metazoa; phylum Chordata; class Mammalia; order Rodentia; family Heteromyidae; genus Dipodomys; species Dipodomys merriami. The sequence continues at coordinate 48,286,219 of NW_027206179.1, forward strand.
GTCCATGGTGAGTTAACTCTTCCCACAGAAGCCAGAGAAGCTTTGAAAAAATTAAAACAAGTGTGGAAGCAGTGGCTGGCACCTGTCACCCCAACGACATTAGAAGCAGAGCTCCAGAAGATCACAGTTTTAGGCAAGCAAGGAATCAAGAAGTTTGTGAAATCCCATCTCAACAGAGAGATCTGGGTGCAGTGGTGTGTGATTATCAAAGCAGTTCAATGGGAAACATAAATTATAGTCCAGGCTTGCCTTGGGAGAAAGAAAAGGACTATTTCAAAAATCACCAGAGCAAAAAAAAATGGCTCATGGGGGAACAATGCCTGCCTAGCAAACATGAAATTTTGAATTCAAATCTCAATATTGAACAGCCAAAATTCTTTTTCAAAACTCATGCTATCACTATTTTCAAACTTTCCAGGTATTGACTGTACATTAGAATCAGATTCAAGTATCTTATCTAGACCCCAAAAGTAATAGTGATTTCATTCAAAACTGTCTTTCTAGTCTCATTTCCTAGGGGTCCAGCTATGCTGGTCTTCATGCTCAATTCATACTATGATTTCCTGCCTTAGGACTGTGCTAGTTTTGCCCTTCCCTTCACTTACACTTAGGCCTCATCTTTAATATTCAGAACTCTTTATTAACCATCATATCTTCCTGCTTTCTTTTCTTCATAGACCTCAACTCCAGCTAAAATTGACAGATCTTTTCACTATTTGTTCTCAGACTGGCTAAGTCAATGGAAAAAAAAAAAACAAGACATTCTTATTTTCTAAGATCTCCAATGCACAACACTTGATAAATATTTGCTTAATGGCTAAGTAAAGAATTACAATTTGATTTAAATCAGATGCAATTCAGAGGAGAATTTGATAAAACTCCCACCAGAATAAAAATCTTTATAGCAGGAGGAGACCATTCTCAGGCTAAGAGTGATTGATTATATTCAGTTTTTATAATTAGTATTTTTATCCAAATCATGTACAATAGGAAAGCTTTTGGAGAGACAAAGCACATGGAATAAGACACAAAAGCCAAGTTACAAGATAGAGAGTATATGAATATACATACATATATGTATTCTATTATATATACATAGATTTGTAGTATGTGTACATTTGTATATATGTCATGGCAGAATTTGGATGAAGCAAAGCCTAGATATATATATTTTTAAAGTCTATTCTTGCTGGCACCAGTGGCTCAAGCCTGTAATCCTAGCTACTCAGGAGGCTGAAATCTGAGAATCACAGTTCAAAGCCAGCCTGGGCAGGAAAGTCTATGAGACTCATATCTCCAATAAACCATCAGAAAACGGAAGTGGCACTGTGGCTCAATGGTAGAGCACTAGCCTTGAGCTGAAGAGCCCAGAATTCAAGCCCCCACGACTGAAAAATATAAAGTCTGTTCTCTGACAAGTTTCTCAAATAAAAAATTCCACTTTCCTGTAACATTTTTTTCATCCAGAATCCATACCCTCTCCTTTATTTATAGCTGTTGCAGATCTGTTAATACCTTCCATTTAGTTCTCCTTGTCTTAAACACTTTTCAATCACAACATTGTCATGAACCAGATGTCATATTCAAAACTAAGAAATGTAAATAATGATTAAAAGGGAAAATATTGTCTAAATACATGCAGACAGGATTGGTGCATATGTGGAAGCTGAGCTGTACTTTCACAAAACCTATATCTTACAGTGCAAAGACAGGAGCTCTTATCAGAACCCAGAGAGTAAAGGCTTTGGGAGACCAGACCACGGGGGGCGGATTTTAGTGGGGGCTGACCAACTGGTTGCAAATTAACAAGTAGGGATTGAAGAAGTGTACACTAATATCTCATTTCCACCCATATCTAGACATCTACTAACAGTGCCTCCCATTAGCCTGCAAGACAGGCTATCAGCCTTGACTCCCCTCTCACAAAAGGAAGGTTTCAGCAGAAGAGAACACAGCTGGAGGTACTAAAGAAATACATGAAATACATTTTCTCATTCATTCACCTCTAGAGTTTGCCACTAGTGTCTTCTTCCTGAAATTGAAGTCTTAATTAGGCAGTGGCTTCACTAATTAGATCCTTCTTGAGATACCCTCATCCACTGAATGCTACTTCCCATAAGACCTTGTCTCTCTCTATTCCCACTCTCCAGTCTCCTCCTGGAAGATTTTGTCCATTCTTCCAAAGCATAGTTGAGCCTCAGCCCAGAAAGCACAATAAACCTTAAATGGCTCCTACCATTTCTCCTTTGTCCAAACTCTTCTAAAAATAGTCTTTCTGTTCCTATTTGCTTATCGTTGTCTCTCTTCTGCACTATACCATTCACACATCTTTTCATTAAATCCTCAAAGATCCACTAAAAGTAATTTAAGTTTAGCCCACCTCTAAACAAACCACAACATCCTTCCTCAGTTTTTTATCCATTTTTCCTTTTGGTCTCCAAATATATTATCATCTTCAGATTTGCTTCCCAGTCCCTCCTCCCAAAATATCGTAACTTCATCCTATGTCGTATTTTTAATTCTAACCTTGAATAGTTTTTGGTCTTCCTCTCTATCAATTCCATGTCTTAAAACGCAATTTCAAACACTGTCAACCATTATTTTACAACTCAAAAATTATGTCCTCTAACCTGATCTACTCTCCTAATTTAGCCCTGTTTACACTGGGATATTATTCTAGTATGATGAGAGAAAAAATATCTCATTCTTCTCACTCCTCCCATTTGTGATCTAGTATTGTTACATTTCCTTTTGTCCTAAGAAAAATCAGAAGAACCCAACTTTCATTATAGGTATCTGGCAAGAAGTCTGAGCATTAACTGCTGTTGAGAATGTTAATTTCATGCTAACTCTGAGCACTTGTATTTCTTTTCTTTAAATAATCTAGGAAGTTGAAGAGTGAACAACTTGACTGCTTGATTGGCAGGTATCAGTCTCTCCCCATGTACCTATCTGCTATGATCATGAGTGACCTATAACAGAATGAGAGAAACATAGATGGACACACTTGTTTCTTTCCACCATTTCAGAACATATTGATTGATCATAATTCACAAGCTCTATCCATTCATTGGCTTTACTTAACCAATTATCATCACATTTTCTTGGTAGCCATGACACATTGATAACACAGGTTCTTTAAATTCAATATAAAATAAAATATCCATAGTAACTCTCAGATCACCCATTGTTCCTTACATGCTATGTATATTGTAGAGTAGTGAAAACTCAGTTAAAAGGACTATGAGTTCAAATGGATATGTACTGAAGGAACAAGCAGACAGCTGGTATTAGATGAAAACAAAAGTCTCTGTAAAGGACCATGTAAGGTTTATGAAAAACAGGTTCAGAGTTTCAAGGCAAAGATTTCACATGCAGGAGTGGAAAGGGCTGTGTGCCACAAGCAGGAGAAACTATGCTCTAACAGGAGCCTCAGATATAGGCAAGGTGCTTTATATTAGTAATTTCCCCAGTTGAGGCTTTTAGTAGTGGCTGGATGATATCAGTAAATCTTCTCTGTCACAATTTTGGGATCCTCCTCTATAGTCTCATAGAAGGGAAGTTGCATCAAGTGGCTGCTTAAACTTAGGTATCAGATATTTTTGATAATATTTGGTATATTTACAGATATAATTATTTATTGGCACAAATAAGATACCAGTTTGTGCCTCGTGTTCTGATGGCAGATGGTAATTGTTTACTTGTATAAACATGATGTAGAGTCATTCTGTTTTGGCACTCATCCTCAAAATGAAGTAGCTTAGTTCAAAAATGTTGCTTTAAAATTTGGAATAAGTCAAAGTCTCAGCTCAACCTTAAAGCTTGTGTTCTATACATCATAGAAATATTGAGGAGCAGGCCTGTCTTTTTCTCAGATGTCTTAATTGGAGAGCTACCAACCAAGCAGCTACTTCTATGACCAGCTCAGCTCTCATCATGGCAACTTGGCATTCGAACACTACATGGCTGCTTGTGACAGCATGTACCATCTCTGTGAGACTTTGCTTCAGCCACGACAAGCTGAAGGGATTCCTAAATGACTGGAAACAGTCCTAGAAGGTCTTACCTATGACTATTCTGGCCTTTATAATAGCAATCCTCAAGAAAGTTGACGAGAAAGATGAATCAAGCCCCCTTGATCAACAGAAAGGTTGTATGAGAGGCATGTCATTTGATACATAGGTAAAACCTGTGATTGGTGAATCTATGAGGCTCATGAATGGTGGAACTATATGTTATGAACATGTATGTAATGCTGTGAATGCTAGAACTAGAAGCTGTGCACAAGCAGGCCACGCTGTTCTTGTGGTTATAGTAGCATGTTATTTTATCAGTCAGAAAGCTTCTCATGTACACAGCCTCCTCTCTTTTGTAACACTAGGTAGGGCCCAGTAAAAACTTCTATATGGTCTTTTGTTAACTACTTGTTGTCTTTATCTTCGGGAAAGTAGACTGAGCTAGCAACACTAAGAACAAAGGAAACTCTAGGCTTCCAGCCTAAGGCACCCAGAAGTAATAGTTTAAGGGGGTCCACTGGGGAGTGACTACAATTTCCTAAGATTGTCTAAGTGCTTGGCTCACTCCATAGCTAGGAGGTGAGGCATTTTCAGAGTTCTAGAGAAGGGCCAAGAGTAGAAATTCAGGCTAGGAAAGACTGCAGATGTGCCAAGAAGGCAAGAGGTAAAAGAGAGCTAAGGCAAGAAGCTAGGAAGAGCTGAGACAGCAAGCCCAGGTCCCTGGAAGAGTTCATGAGATCTTGCAAGACATAACAGCTCTGGGTCTAAATACTCCATGCTTGATGGACTTCAATAGTACCTGGTGTTAAGATACCTTAGGGACTCAAAACCCAAAGATTAGACCATGATTTATCATCTAAATTTTTGCTAGGTTCTGGGTACTGAAATTGATGTGGATTTGTGAAATGTGAAAATTAAAATATATTATTTACTGCCATTAGCTAATTTATACTCATCAGCTTATACTATATGGGAAAATATAATCTTACAATTCATTTGAACATTTTAACTACTAAAGTAGATCTTGTTCTTTATATTATGGGTATGGTTAATTGAAAAGGCAATAAAAGGTAACTATAATCCCATATAAATTATAACTAATAAACTACCCTCCAAAGAAAAAAGAATGTAGGTTTGCTAAAGCATAACTGATGGCACTTCTAGAAAAGATTTCTAAATCATTTCAAAATGAAGCATCCAAGTACAACAGCTTACATAGTGGGCAGTCAATAAGGTGACATTGAAATTAAAACCAGAATTTTTAGGCATTAAGCCCAAATTCCAGGAGCTTCATATGTCAAACTCTGCCAATTATGCCTATATGCCAAATAAAGAGACAAAGGGAAGGGCAGAGAAAGATTTATTACATGGCATGGGCATGCCATGGGTTCAGTACATCTTTAGCCCTTTTCAGCTTGCTTTGGGGTACAGATAGGAACTATCATGAGGAGGTTCTATTTTACCTTAAGGATAATTGCGGTCCTTGTCATAAAGATACTATCCCTCTATCTTATCTTTTCTGGTTTCTAAAGTGAGTGCTGCTTATCGAAAGAATGACTCAGACTCAAACAAAATGGAGGAAGAATGCAGCTTCTCTCTTCTTTTTAGTTAACTTGTTGAGCCACCAAAAGCAGAGAGAGTTTAAGCACCTCTTACACAACTATCTAAGAAAAGGGACTTCACATTGGTAAATCAATAAAATGAAGTTATTAGACTGAAATTAATACTGTAGAATACTAATTACTTATCATCACAATCATTACTTGAAATTCCTATCATGATTTAATGCTGCTACATGGGTTTAGAAGCAAGAATTTGGCTAACAGCCATGTTCATTAGCATTTAAAAATAATAAAATCCATGAGGAATTAAACCTCTTCACCTTCACATAATTGTTTTAGGAATTGTTTTATGATTTGAAAAAATACTCTAGTTCAGCCAAGTGTCTTCATCTAAAATCATATTTTACAGAAATAGATCAGAATAACACTAGTATACATTAGATTGATTGTTTTGTCATGCAGCAACATTGCAAAACAAATTCAAAAATAGTAGATTTAATGTGAATATATGCAATGAAGTAATTGCTGTTGTAAAAGAATAAATCAAACAAGAATATATTTGGTGAGAACTAAAATATATGATGGAATAACTCCTGGAAAATATATTTTATCCTTTCATTATTGTATTATCTGATCATTTAACCTACCATTACAGTCTACACAATTAACTAATTGTACTAATCTAAAGATTTAACTAGAATCTTTATTTAAAAGATTCAGAAAGCTTTTATCATCCAAAAATACTAAATTAAAAATTTAGCCATGTTCAGCCAGAAGCAAATAATGCCAATTGGCCAAAATCTATTGCCAAGTATATATTTCTGCAATTTTGGGATTTCTAATAATAGAGTTTCTTGTGATATTAACCATCAACACAACAATAAGCACTCATCAGTATTGTGCAAATCTCTTAAGATTAAATTGCAGAGTATTTACTGTGAACTCTCCTGTTAATATGAACATCTAGTCATAGTGGTCAGATTTAACAAGATAATCTCTCCACTTAATAACATAGAAAATCAGTGATAATAGAGTTGTAATTTTTCAGAACATCTGTGATGATTTTCTTAAATCTATGTCCTTTATTCTATTTCCTTAAATCTAATCAAGAAACCTGTAAGATAAGATCAGACCTTTTTTTCTCCTAAATAACTACAGCAAGAAATTGCATAAGAACATTCACAATGGGTCAAAGGCATAAAACAAAAAGCCAGAATCTAGGCTTCCTGATACACTGTTTTTGTAACATACAAAAGTGTGTGTGTGTGTGTGTGTGTGTGTGAGTGTGTGTGTGTGTGTGTGTGTGTGTCTGGAGAGAGGGTTGGTGGGCATTTTTTTCTCAAAGGATACTTTATCATCCTCATCTGTTCTACTGACAGTGTCAATAAAACACACATTTTTATTACCATAGAGTTTTCTAGACAGCATCAGCTAGGTCATTCTTCTACTCTTTCTCTCTAGATTAGATAAGGAGCACTGCCCTCATCTCTCTTTGTAGAGCTACTCACAACACATCATAGCACCTTCTTCCAGCAATGGTCTACACAGAACAGTGATCACAGCAATTCCTTCATGGTCTATTAGTCCTAGGACAAGTGATTGCACTGGTTTCAACATACAAAATGATTCCCTCAGAGATTCAGGAACCAACACCAACTGCCTCCTTTTTATAATTTTTATCAGTTAAGAATAAAATAATGACAGAAATTTCAAACAGGTTGTCCAACTGCTCAGCTTAAAGGACATAAAATAATAACACAGAACTCAGTATCAGAAAGAATATATAGAATCCAGACAATTAGGAAAGCATTAGGCTTCAGTTCCTTTCTCTTTGCTCTCACTTTCTCCTTTGTTCTTTGAAAGTCTATTTACCTCCTGGTTTTTCTGCAGATAAACTTTATTTATTTGTCTAATGGCATGACTAGACTAGATAACATTAATTTTGCATCTATAATGAGTGTCTGGCTTAAAATTTCCAATTGAATCACTTAGTTTCTTTTTAATCTCAGTTTTAATTACTAAAAGATACTCTGTTAGGAAGAATTAATGTTTTAAAGGGCTAAATGCTACACATAGTTCCAGAAGTTCATTTGACTAATTTTTATTAAGAGACAAAAACAGAATTTATAAAGAATCTAAAAGTAGAATTTATATAGACACTAGCCAGAATGATATTATAAAAATTAAAAGCTAGATAGATTAAAAATTCAAGAAAGAAAAACCAGTTGTTTAAAATATTCTGAGATGCCCAGGCACTGGTGGCTCATGCCTGCAATCCTAGTCACTTAGCAGGCTGAGAGCTAAGGATCATGGTTCAAAGTCAATCCAGGCAAGAAAGTCCATAAGATTTTTATTTCCAATTAACTACCAGAAAACAGGAAGTGGCACTGTAGCTGAAATGGTAGAGCACTAGCCTTGAGCAAAAGAGATTAAGGACAACACACAGACCCCAGAGTTCAAGCTCCAAGGTAGATAAAAAATAAATTCTGAGTTGTATAATATTATGAAGACCAACAAAGCAGTTTAAAGGATTATTAAATAATAGATAAAATGTTAAATATACATTAAAGATATAGAGAACAAATTTGTACACATACTAGGAACAAAATGAAGAAATAAATGTAATAGAGCAATATTTGAAACATAGTAAGTTCCACTGGTTATGCGGTTTTATGCTCTCTAGTTTTATTGTGTGTGTGTGTGTGTGTGTGTGTGTGTGTGAAAAGTTGGAAAACCTTTTGTTACCTTCAAAATCACTCAATCCTTTGGACATAATAATAAATTTCTTTAATTCAGATGCAGTGGTGTCTTGTTTAGTATAATAATACAACTCCTCTTCTTGCTCCAACTACATTTTAACAAAAAACCATCTTGGCTATACAAGACAGACCAGCTGTGCCTCCATGAATTCTGACACATGTATCTACAAAATGTTATTTTAAAGTTGGAGTTCTATGGACTTCACTGCCCAAGCTGTCTGCCAGTCACAATTCTCTGGATCTAAGCCTCCTGAATAACTAGCATTACATGCATTGCTCATCAGCACCTGGCTTACTCTTCTTTTACAAGAAACCTAATACTAATGCAGGTGTTAGAAATAACCATGTCAAAATCTTTTGGAGGACCACTGGTTTTCAACTGCAATCACCTTCCAATATTTTGTCTTTTGTTCTTGCAATGTTGTCTAATATCACCAGAACTTTTTTTTAATAAATGCAAAGTGTTGCCAGAGTTCCTTGACTGCAAGACTCTTTTTCCTCCTCATAACCATTACATTCCTCACTTGGGTCAAAATATTTTACCTTCATTAAGTTACTTTCGCCTATAACCAGTCGCTCTTTCCATACATTTTATGATCCTACATTTTTATTGTATAAGTCCTTCATGAAATTGACCAGGAAGCTAGATCCCATTAACCATATTTGACAATCATCATAATCACCTTGAACTAATCCTTGAATTTGGAGGACAAATTCTCTGTAACAGTCTTATTTTTTGGAAATAACTTCATCAGACAGCTTAATCTTAATCACCATGATATGTCATCTTCTTGAGATGTAAAACCAGCCTTTATCAAAGTAAGTTTTCTTCTTCAGATACTTTATAATGACCATTTGCTTTCAATGCAGTTCAAAATTTCATCAGTTGGGTTTAATGCTAAACAAATGGATTGTGACTTTTTTTAAGAAGGGATAATTTTATTAAGCACCCTCATTCTTGACACAACTGGAGAAAGTCTTGAACTTTACCATGAAGAAGGTTTAGGAGGTATTCAGATATGTTTTGTAGAGTTATATCTCCAATTCAGATTGAACAAACAGAGAGAGTAACAATGTTCGACAAGAAATGTACTCATTACCTTACTCATGTAACTGTAAGAACAAATGGACCAATTTTAACATTCTTGAGTTATTGGGTGATAGATAAGCATTCCTATACCAAAGCTAAATTCCATCACATCTCACTTCCTGGCAAGATCCTTTATCATCAACACAAGCTATAATTAGATCACAGTGTTTAAAATGTTTTGTTGGGGCTGGGAATGTGGCTTAGTGGTAGAGTGTTTGCCTAGCATGCATGAAGCCCTGGGTTCCATTCCTAGTACCACAGAAAAACCCAAAAGTGGCCTTGTGGCTCAAATGCTAGCCTTGAGCAAAAGAAGCTCACGGACAGTGTCCAGGCACTGAGTTCAAGCCCAGGACTGGCAAAAAAAAAGTTTTGTTGGATTATTAGGAAAGGTATTTTATGGCACATCTTTATAATCTTCATACAGATATATAATATCTAATGAAAAGGAAAATGAACACAAGCAGATCCAACATTTTAGTATGACAAAAAATGGATTGCGATTTTTTGTTCAGAATTTTGAATCAAAAATAAAATTTAATGAAAAAATGCTCAGGCATTTTTACCATTTTTATTTATTTTTTTATATTCGGTAAATGTTTTTCATTATGATTCATAGATAGCTTTATGTACTCCTACATCTTCTTACCCTATGAGATTTCCATTTGCCCTTTTCAAAATGTTCTAATCACTTCTATTTACTTATAGCATCACTTTTCATTTATTTGCCACATCTGAAACTTTGTTAGTTGGTGACAGCTTTTAATTCATCATTTTTATAAAAATGAAGTGTAAATATATAGCTAAGGTAAAACACAAGATACAAACAGTCTTTGCTATCTGTGAATGAATTGAATGACAAATGGGAAATAACCAACCGTCAGTGGCCTTATAAAGGAGTGATTTGACTACCACTGCCCTTCACATACATCTGTTCTTCATGTAGTTCTGTGAGGCTTGCAGTGAGTTTTTGAGATATGCAAAGGTAGTATATCACAGAAGCTAATTTAACCCAAACTATTTGAGTTAATGTCATGTAACTTAAGTTAATTTTTATCATATCTGTCAAAGCAAAAATTGACAATGTAGATTTGAATATGTGTGTGGATATGTATATATATAGATGTGTGTGTATTTTTTCAACTGGTATCAGACATAAAGATATTAAAATATGAACATGTGTATATGAAACACACATATATAAAGTACATATATAAATATGTACATATATATGATTATCCTTAAAATAATAGAACTACATATTAATTCAAAAACATTAGAGCCAGGAGAGGAGGATGAAATATTGAACTTCCCTAGTTGTGTAATGCCTTAAACTAGTGGGAAGTTATATTTCTCCCCTGGACTATCAGTTTAAGAAGTCAAATTAAAAAATCTTTTTGAAAGACATGGAGGCAATGACTAACAGAACTTAAAAGACACAATGAACTTCATCAAGGACTAATACAACAATGCAGTTTAGACCATGTCCACAGCTATTCTCCCTTTGAAACATACCAATTAGACATAAAAGAGAAACAACAAAATAACAAGAACCCAAAAGCACATAGCCATGATTATGGAGGAGACACAATAAATATGACCAAAGAATAAATTAGAAAACTGTGCTAATAAGTGAAAAAATTCTTTGTGAAATTATTTTTCTGGAAGAAAACAAGTGTCCCAGAAATTTTAATGAAAAGAATCATTGTAATAGCAGAGAGCCACTGGCTAAGGCCTGTAACTCTAGCTATCAGGGGGCTGAGATCTGAAATCATGTTTTGATGAGCCCTGACAAGAAAGTCCATCAGACTCTCCACCTAAACACCAAAAAGCCAGAAGTGGAGCTGTGGTTCAAGTGGTAGAGCACTAGTTTTAGCAACAACAAAGCTCAGGCACAATGCTAGGCCCTGAGTTCAAGCCCCAGGACAAGCATGCACACATACACACACACACACACACACACACACACACACACACACACACACACAAATACACGAAAGAAAAGAAGGGAGGAAGAAAGGAAAATAATTGAATCACTGCCAACCATAATCTTGAAAGACAAAATCCAAACACTACAATCCCAACCATTCAAATTCCCAAATGCCAAAAGTCCTAAAGTTTAAGTCCATAAACTTAAAATCCCTATCTAAAATCCTACAGCATAATAATCCCTGGTTATTTCCTCAAATGTTGACATTCTGAAAACCAAAAAATTGAAAGCTTCTATTGCCATATGACAAAATAGAGAGCCCTATAAGAGGGGAAGAATGCTGAAATCTGTGGTACATCTTGATACAACAACATAGCAACAGAGAAAACTTCATTTAAAAATTCCCCATGTGTCTTTCTTAGCAATTCTTTCAGCTGATGAAATTCTAGGAGCTTGCAATGAATTAAAGCTGCATTTTCTGAAGAAGCCAGCTAGGTTACTGACTGGTTAGAAAATAATGAGTGCAAGGTTGAAAAGAAGATTTTTATGCAAAAATGTTGCTTTGCAATTATTAACATTGTTCCCACCAAATGTGTGTCTGCACAGGAGTGCCTGTGAAATGGATTTATGTGACACCCCTCTGTGGCACAGAAAATGAGGAAATTTCACAGGGAGTTGCTCAAGTTGGTGTATAGCAAGTCATAAAAGAATTTCAGAAAGAACAGTGTCATTTAGAAAAATGAAAGTGAACATATTTTCTGAAGAGTCATGCCCTAAAAGAAAAAGAAAATGTAACTGATACAAGATTTCAAAATACAATTATTGATTGTCAGAGCTGGCCAGATCTTATGGATTATTTCCATGCAATTGCCTGTAATCTAATTTTTCAAATACTGAATTCACTTTTAGGATTTGGCTTTTCTGTAGAGCTGTTTTTTTGTGAGCATTCCCCCCATTCATATATATGAGTGTATATGAATATTCATATACTATATATATGAATGCTATATATATTGCATATATAATTGTTATATAATATATATAAGCATATATGTTATATATACTTTTCTTTTTTGGTTTTTCCCCATTGTTTAAATGTTTTCTATATATATTTTTGCTATGTTTGCCTGACTGTTATTTCAATACTCGAAGTATATATTGTATAAATACTTTTAGAGAGTTCTAATTTGTTTTCATGCAGTTTTTGCAAATATGATGCAGCCAAACATTTACAACACTGATTGTGTGTGAGTATTATGCATGCATATAAAATAATTTGTCATAAATAGCAATGACCTTTGTAGGACCTTCGCACTGGAGATAAATAAAATTACCTAAACTTTTGACTCTTTGGGCAATGGAAATGTGCATGTGATGTCTCGTCTCAGCATGGAATGTCAGATAGTATAATTATAAAGTCGGGTACACAGTTACTAGTGATAGTGATATGCATTTTCACATTACAATTTTGATTTATTTTATAACTGCTATAATCATGCAATTATTTACTATACATGAATGTTTATGATTGAAAAAATGTGTATGAGGTATTTTTGTCTATTGCATTACAAAAAATGTCTTGTGGAGCAAGTCTGTTTTTGCATGTATCCCAAAGCCCTGGTTAAACTTGAACACATTATTTTAAATAATTTTTAAATTATTTATTTCATAATTACAGTTTTGGTAGACATATGATATTTGAGGGGTTTAAGCTATAGAGATTTTGGATTTCAAGGATTTTGATCTGTTGTGATTTCACTTTGGGGAATTACAGCATTTGTTATTATGCCTTTCAGGATAATAATTCAAAACCGAAAAGGTAATCAATAGCGGATGCTAAAACAAGGTTTTTAAAATATTTTTTTCTATTCACTTATATTTTCTATCAAAAATTCAGAGTACAATTATTTTCTGATATTTGAAAGTTTACAGAATATACAATGATGGAACTAATTCTTCATGGGTAACAACCCATAATAATTCTATAATAATAATGTTTTACCTTTGGAAGTAAGTCTTTAACTTGCTTCATCCTTTCCAAGGATATTTGAACAGTAAGACACTTTCAAAGACAGAGATTGTATTTGCCAATGGAGAAAATTTATTTACTGTACAATAAAAGTAGTATATCTCACCAGAAGAGATGTGCATGCACTATCATTTCTTGCTGTCTGCTGATTTGAATTAGACTTCCTAGATGTTTTTTTATCTCCTGTAACACACGTGACTGGTTATATATTGCTGGAGACCTATTTTGCCACCTCATGGGACTTGGGACTCAAGGACAAAGGAGTACTCTGGATATAGCCATTGCTGGAAGTATCTTTTATCTTACAGAGAAAGTCTCTGCTTTCTGCCAGCATCTCTTAAGCTGTGGTAAGGTAACATTTTGCTTTCGCCAATGCTAAAATGATCTTAGAACATTTGTAGTTTTTACAAAACATAAAAACCATCTCCATTCTTTGACTAGACTTTCTGTAAACCTAATTTGTAAATCATACAATAAAACATATAAAAAGAAAATATCAACAAATTTATGTATAAAATACCTATCTATTTATGTACTAAATAGGTAAATATTTATGCAAATGTAGCTAAATGTTAAAGTACTAGTCACGCTTGGGAACCTGGGTTCTAGCCTCACAAGTAGAAAGAAAAAAGATCATCCTAGAGCATTCTTAATAGATAGTATTATAATGCATTTAAGGCATGTATATTCTGGGAATGTATAGAGGAAACTAGAAAAGAATTATATATTTTGAATTCATACTAGTAATTCCCCCTAAAGGTTCACAAAATATGCCATTGCTTATTTAAATTATTATGGTGAAGTACACAGTACTTTTTATAAATGTTCTTAGATAGATTTCTATGCCAGGGTGTTAGAATATATGCAAATTGAATTAGTCAGTTAGTACACAACTACACAGAAAATTGCTGAAACCTTATATTAAGTATACAAATATGATAAAGATGTAACTCCCATTTCACTTACTCAAAATTATAAAGATTTAGAAAGCAATTACCAAAAATAAGTTTTATTTAGTAAAAAGTAGGGTATTTTTATATTATTAAATAGTAGTTAAAACAATCAATTTACTTACAAATACAAACCAAATTCAAAATACTATCCTAATATATATATATATATATATATTTATTTATTTATTTATTTATTTATTCATTCATTTTTGTCCGGTCTGGGGCCTGAACTCTGGGCCTGGGCGCTGTCCCTCAGCTCTTCAGCTCAAGGCTAGCACTCTACCACTTGAGCCACAGAGCCACTTCTGGCTTTTTTTTTTCCTGCTTATGTGGTGCTGAGGAATCGAACCCAGGGCCTCATGCATGCAAGGCAAGCACTCTACCACTGAGCCACCTTCCCAGCCCATCCTAATATATTTTAAAGAGAAATTGAAGAAATATGAAAAACATCTACCCTTTTCAAAATAATAGGAAGTGGAAGGTAATCAGAGTCTAGGTCCAGTCAAACACTAAAAGATGCACAGCTAAAACCAAATATCCAAAGTCAAACATTGTACATGCTAGTTTGCATTTAAAAGGCAGTCACTCTTACACATTTAGTTTTTGCATTCAGTATTTTATGTAAATTGGTGGGTTTTTTTGTATTTTGTTTTGTTTTGCTTTGTTTTGTTGCAGTCAAGGTGCTTGAACTCTAAGAGTGGATGCTGTCTCTGAGCTTTTTTTGTTCAAGGCTAGTGGTCTACCACTTGAGCCACAACCCAACTTCCAGCTTTTTCTGAGTAGTTTATTGACAATAAGAGTCTCACAGATTTTCCTGCACAGGCTGGTTTAGAATTGCCATCCTTGGAACTCAGCCTCCTGAGTAGCTAGGATTGCAGGCATGAGCCAACAGCACCTGGCTTAAATTGGTATTTTTAACAGAAACTCATAATGTCTCATAACATCTTGCTTAATAACATATTTTTTCCTTAACTATACCTCATAAGCTTCTCTCATGAATAATGACTATTTTATCAACAACATAGTTTTTATCTGGATGAAAAATAAAGCTCTATTGATAATAGTTTTGTCTACATGCATATGGATCAGTTTTCCTTCATTTAATTTGATATAATAAATAAGGCTATAATAAGCCTTTTTTTTAGATATAGACTAATATATTGTCTGGATTTTATTGTATACAATGTTTCAAAACCTGTTTGAAGAAATAACAACTCTGATAGCCTTCCACTTTCTATTATTTTGAGATGTTTTTCATATTTCTTTAATTTCTATTTAAAGAACAAACAAGTATTTCTGAACATTGCATGTATTATATAAGCTGATAAAACCTGTCAGTCATTTTTCACCCCAGAAAATTCAACAATTCTTCCTACAACTAAAGGAACAACAATTTTCAAGTCATCTAGTCCAACTACCAAGACATTCTCTAAAGAAACTGTTGATTAGCAAAATATATCAGCAATGAAGTTTTGGATATCATCAATCAATATCTTGTTAGATGATTTCATCTCCTTTTGTTGAGGAGATGTTAAGAAATAAATATGTGGGCCCAATGGATGGAAATAGCCTTGTGCTAGCAAATAAGCTCTGCCTTTTTAGTAATAAATACTGCTGCAGAATATGAACATCAGAAAGGATGACATGTGAGTCTGTATCTATGATTAATGAATGCCAAAACAACAATAATCATGTTTAAACACACAGAAATATCTGAATATTGTCTCACTCATGAAAATAACCCAAATGAAATATTCTTCCTTCTTTCATGCCTAATATAAGTGACAACTGTTTCTTGACCCATTATAACTTTGGACTCACTCTCGCTTGGCTTTCTTTTAGATACAATTAGCATAATTAATAATAGCATTACTCTACTTTCTGACAGCATGCCATTCAGAGAGAGCTCTGCTTCTTAATTCTTTCCCAAAGTCATCCATCAAGACATTAAGCCTAATACTTTAACTGCTATTAATAGCTTTTCGCTGAAGCGCCCTACAGTGTCCCATGATTCGAGCACTTCCATTACAATGAGTCATCATCCCAAATTGTTCAGCACAGTGATATTCCTGTTGATCATTGGCTGAAAAACATTGACACTTAAAACATTGAGAATAATTCCTAGAACATTAATAAAAAGGAGGAATTAGCTTAATAGGCTGCACCATATTGTAAGTTAAAAATCTAATAGGCTTGTGGCTCTTTGCTTTCTTGGTTTCTTCATCTGTAATGTGAGTTATTGCAATGCTTCCTTGTTGGATAGTTAGTTTTACTTAAAAGAACTTGGTTATTATCAATTTCCTTCCCATGTCTTCCCATTTACTTTACAAATTCTATACCCCATTTCTAAGACAGTAAGTGAATTCTGCACAGAACCACCCATTTGTATTCAGTTCTCTCATAATTGCAAACAATCAGCAGAAACAAGGACATAAATAAACCCTTTGAAGAAGGGGACCCCATTTATACAGCACCAGATTTCCATACAATGGGCTTTTGTAATCTCTGAAGCACAAGATAAAAAATGAGCAGGCAAAAAGCAATTTTTCTCCTTGAAAAAGTTGGAAGTGACAAAGGTAAATATGTCTTTGCAATGTACACATAGCCATTCTTATACAAATTTAACATGATTGTCTATCATAAAAATGCAATTTACATGTAATTTTAATACCCATAAATAAATAAAGCAAAATTTATATATAGATATTCTGTATTTGCTAGTGTATTAACCATGGACATTTACTGTAACATGAAAATAATATAACCTTTTCTTTTTTTTTTTTAGCTTAGATCCACAAAGGGCAAAAGAAAGAAAAAAAGAAGGAAGGAAAGGGGGAAAGAAGGAAGGGAATGAGGGAAGGAAGGGGAAAAGGACAAGCTTTATTATGACTTTTCCCTCCCTTCATCAATAATTTAACAAGTGAATAAAAGAGGGAAAAACAACTACAGGATCTATTAAAACTGGTGTGCATACTGAAATAAAATCCAGCAAATGCATTCTACAAACATCAATTCTCTTTCTTCAGGTATATTTAGGTTTGTCTAAACATATTATTTATGTTTTTTAAAAAAGTGACTGTCTTGTTCATTTAAATGACAAATGTCAGATTAAAGATTAAGACAAAATTGAATTAGAGATAAAAATTTGTCCAAAGAGAGTGAAGTTTTAAAATACTACAAATCATCACATAAACTTAATTTTGACTTTTTTTGTCTCTTCTGTTAATACAACTTTAACTTCATCATCTAAATTACTTTCAGCATCTGATGAAAGTAATACAATAAACTTGTGGATTTAGAATTTATTATCACTCAAATGGTGGATCAGTAAGTTTTGGTATTGATTGGGAAATTATTGGGAAATAGAAAATAACTGAAGAGCAATTTATGCTTTTATAAATGTTTTCACTTTTTTCTTGAATAATTTTGATATGTATATTCTAATACATAAATGCATATTCCCTTTGTATACACATACAATTGTGTATTATGCTATTGATCTTTCTGTATAATACATTGGTTCAACCTTCATCACTTATTTTGAAAAATTAAAATTAGAGTTATATTTTACAATTGCTAACTGCTGATTTTGTTTTTGTAAACTTGCTCGCCCTAGCACTAACCCCCCATTTTCTGGTAATAAGGAATTGAGTAAAGAGTCTTGGAGCCCAGATGCCAGCCCCCGGACAAGGTCTGTGGTCATAAATAAAGAACAAACAAGTAAATTCCCCAAGTGGTCAAATGGGACCCAAGAATGGGACCCAAGAATGGGACTCAAGAATGGGACCCAAGATAAGGACCCAAGATAAGGACCACCTGGCAAGTTCAGCAAACTAGGCCAAATGTTAATCAATCACAAGCCTATAACTATGTAAACTCCCTCCAGGGTGACCTCTCCCCCTAGACTTGCCCTGAGTCAACTGTTTTACAAAGAGTGTTATAAACTTCCCCGCATAATAAAAATGATTGCTGGAGTGTATAGTGACTTTTAAATGGGCCAATCCTGGGGACACCTGGTGTTATATGCTAATCATGTGGTTTTTGCCTTTAAGAATGCCTGTAACCAAGGTTCGGGGCTCTCTCCTGTGTCGAGGCAGAGAGACCGTTTGCGCAAACGCTGAATAAACTCCTCTTGCTTGTTGCATCTACTGGTTTGGAGTCTTGGCTTCTGGGGCACCCTCCCGTTGAAGAAAGTATCCCAGGAGTCTGGGGTCTTTCAATTTGAATTATTTTCAATATCGGTTTGCATTCTGTCATACAGGTTGATAACTATTAAGTTATTTTCTTTTTTTTCTAACTGGTTATTGAATACTTTTTAAAGAATAAATGGAAGGTAAAACAGATTGTGTCTGCAGTGTAGAAACAGGAGGCAAAAAGAGAGGGTGAAGAGGGTAAATATGATCAAACTACCTCATGCCCATAAGTGAAAATGGAGCAATGACACTTGTAATTGGTTTGGGAAGGTGGAGAGAGGATGAGGGAGAATGACAGGGTTAGTGTGATCAAAATACACTGCATGAAGAAACAAAGGAGGAGGTAATAATGCTCGACAGGAAATGTACTCATAACCCTACTCATGTAACTGTAACCTCTCTGTATAGTATTTTTACAATAAAAATATATATGAAAAAAGATACATCGCATGCATATGTAGACATGTCAAAATGAAACTTGCTTGCACAATTCATTGATGATAATGTCAAAGTGAGATATGAGTGACAGAAAGATAACATGGTTATTATATTTTCAATCCTTATTCCATTTACCCATTTCTACACACAAAAACATATGGTTGCCCTATTAATTTTAACACATGGATAGATTTGAATGTTTATAAAGTTGTAAAACTTTGGCATTCATGGTTGGTAGTTGTAATTTGTGATTCCAGTTGTATATTTTGTGTGGGGACCTATGAATAACAACTTTTAAAAAGATATCAAGGAATGTTTAAGCTAGGAAAAAATAATTAATCATTTGATATGAATTTATAAATCACAGTAACCAGACCAGGTAAAATAAATGTTCTATATTTTCTATATTGATATTTGCATTTGTTAATTCATTTCACCAGTAGATGAAAAATAGGATAGGAAAATGGCTTTGATGTTGCTTAATTCTTCTCTTCCTCTTCCTGAGGTTTACCAGAATAATATAGAATGAACAAGACACACATAAAGAGACATTCAGTTTGACTAAACAGGACAGGCTTTCTCTTGACCTCTCTTATATTTGGAGGATTTACTTCTGGTAACATGTAATTATAACTTAGTGTTCTGCCCTTTTGAAGCATATATGCAAAATCTCTTGCCAATTTTACAACCTACAAATGTAATTCACAAAGACTTGGAAACCATTACATTAAGGAAAAGAGTTCCTTTGTCTCTCAGGCTGTTAGAAGATATTAGCCTACTTCATTGCTTCACTAACATGGCTTGCCAAATTTCTAATCTAACAAACTAAAAACTGAGGAATAAATAAATGTGCTAAGACAAGCCATTCATTAATCTCTACCCCTATTCCACATGCACACGTATGCATACAATATCTTTGCATTAATTTATTCTACCATTCACTTTTATTCTTATAACCAATTAGTATTCTGCTTACCTTTGAAATTTTCTGTTGTTACCACCTTTGCTCAGGAGTTAACCACCATATACTGGATTATTTTAAAGCTTAGCTAACTAGAATACTCTTTAATAAGATCTACAAACAACAGAAGTTGTGGCTGGTCAATACACACACACACACACACACACACACACACACACACACACACACACACACACAAATGACATTTGTTTCCAGGTTCTATTAAATCATGCTTTGCATCCTAGCTTGATCTGGAGGCTCAAGGTTCCAGCCAAACTAGTCAGAAAAGCCCATCTCTAAAGCAATCAAGAAAAAGTAGTACTGTAGGTATGGCAAAGTACCAGCTATGTGGCTTTGAGTTTCAACCCCAAGCCCAGAAGAAAAGAAATAACATGGCATTTGTTGAAATGGAATCTCAAAACATCACCAAAAATAGCCACAAACTATGTTTCAGGCTAACCCCGTAGGAGAATTGTGGCATACAGTTTTCCAATTTCTGACATTTTTTTTTCCTTTTGTTGGACGTAACACTACTCTTTTCCTTGTAACCAATGGTGACACTGTGTATTGCTGCCTGGGCTTTCTCTGGAACCAAGATGAAGCTACACCTGTCAATGATGCTGCTGCCGCCGCTGCCACTGGCCTCCCCAGTCTGAATTCAGTGTACATTTTTTCCTCAGAGCAGTCTTACCAGGACATATGCCCACTGTCTAGCTGCAAAGAACACTGAGACAGGAGATATTTTTATATTCTATAATGAGATCTCAGCCCCATGAACTGAAAAATTATCAAATACAAAGTGTTTACTACACAAAAATCAAATACTACTTCCATTATTTTGCCATGCCCATTTGTGTGTGTGTGTGTGTGTGTGTGTGTATGTGTGTGTGTGTGTTCAAGTGTGTATGTGTGCCAGTATTGTGGCTTGAACTCAGAGCCTCTTGCTTAGATTATTTGTTCAAGACTATAAACTCATATCATAAGGTGATCAACCAGCATCCCAGGTTATTAGACCACAAAGTCATCACCTAACTTCCATTCTGTTTTTCCTGTTTTGTTTTGTTTTGGTTTAGTTTGGTTTGGTTTTTGTTTTCATTCAGTCATGGGGCTTAAGCACAAGGCCTGCTTCCTGTCCCTGGGTTTTCACCCCCAACACTGGCATTTTACCACTTTGAGCTACAGCACCACTTCTGGTTTTCTGGTGGTTACTTGGAGATAAGATTCTCACTGGACTTCCCTGCCCAGGTTGACTTTGAACCACAATCTTTTTTTTTTAGTTGTGAAAATACTGTACAGAGTGGTTACAATTACATGGGCAAGATAATGAGTACATTTCCTTTTTTTTCTTTTCTTTTCTTCTTTTCTTATTTTTTATTGTGAAAATACTGTACAGAGGGGTTACAATTACATGGGCAAGATAATGAGTAGCCTCCTCCTTTGTTTCCCCTTCCCATTCCTTCCCATCTTCCCCCCACCCCCCCAATCCTCCCTGCTAACCCCCCCTCACCAAAGTTGTAAAGTTCATTTTTCCACATAGTGACTTGTACATCTCATTGCTGCAATGGGTCCACCTGTATCCCTATTTAAACGATTTGTTTTTCCCCTTCCCCTCCACAAATTATACCGACATCAAATACAGTGAAAGCAGGGGTTATACTGTGGGGGAGGGACATACAAAGCAACAAAGAAATAATCTTATAAATGTGTTAGAAACAATCGCATAAAAGAAAAAAAACATTTGAATACATATCTTAGAACCACAATCTTGAGATCTCAGTCTCCTGAGTAGCTAGAATTACAAGTGTGATCCCACTGGCATCCTGCCCAACTTATTTTAGACTGTAGCCATTCCTTTAAGTGCTTTTACTATTAGTGTAAATACCAATCTTGCAAATTCAGCCAGTCTTTGTCAAGTGTTTTATGCCTAGAATACCTTTCTCTTCATATTCATGTATAAATCAGGGATAATAAACAGGTTTCAACTCTACATCTGTGATGAGAGGTAGTATATTTCTGAAATCCTAGAAAGAATGATTCGTATTGCTCCCAAATTCTGGGGGAACCTGATCAATAAATGACAGTAGAGAAAGAAATGACTGCCTCCCATACATTGTCTTTCCTCCCTGGTTTAATTGTTCAACTTCCAAAAATTTAGTCAAGCAGTCTTCTTCCATAAGCATTCTCCATCCATTAACAGGTCAATATGATGGAGCTTTATTTAAAAGTTTACATAGTGCTTGTCATTCATACTCAGTTTATCTCATTACCATTTCTTTCATAGTATTATGAACACATTATGTCAGAAAGTATCATGTTGCCTAGATAGCAATCTTCCAGTTAAGGGCTCTTTTCTTGCGTGCTTGCTTGCTTTTACACTTTAGCACATAAATCTCTCTTCTTTCCTCAGCAGATGGTCAAAAAGTTTATGTACTGAAGAAACATACGTACTTACCATGAGGAGCCTGCCTCGGGTTTTGTATTTCTGTTTAAGGTACTGCAATGTCTTTGTTTCCACAGTGACTCTGTGCTATGATATGTTGTGTCTGTTGAACAAAGCTGGCTTCTCAAATTTCTAACACGCCCTTGGCAATGATGAGCGTAGATAAATTGGCTCAGCTTCTCAAGTGGTTTCCCTCAGGTTCCTTGGAGCCTTGCAGCTGCTACAAATGTGTTGTACCTGATTCTCTTGGCAAGTCTCATTACACTCCCCCTCCCTAACCTGTTCTCACACTGCTGCAGCAAATTCACCTGTGGTGACAAATGGTCTCTCTTTTCAGCCAGGCTGAAATTCAACAAATACCCTAATCAGGTATTTCATTTATATGCATTGGCTTTCCTTTTGGTGTACAGATGCATGAAGTTCCTCCTGTTGTCCCTATATGCTAAGAAAATAATGTCTCGTTTCCTAAAGAAACATAAGAAAATGAAGAGGGTTTTTTTTCTTTTAAAAATTAACTTTTAAATTTGTGAGTATATGTACACACTAGTTCTGGAATAATGTTGAATACTAGCAAAAAAAGTGTTGGGGAACTATTGGGGGTGAGGTATGTACATATATAATGATGTTCTATAAAACAGGATTGGTTTTGGAGAAACACCAAACTCCCTTTATCACCAGTTTTAGTTGGTACAGAGTACAGTGAATACATCTTCATTCCAACAAAAAAAGAAAGAAAGAAAGAAAGAAAGAAAGAAAGAAAGAAAGAAAGAAAGAAAGAAAGAAAGAAAGAAGGAAGGAAGGAAGGAAGGAAGGAAGGAACGAGGGAAGGAAAGAGAAAGGAAGGAAGGAAGGAAGGAAGGAAAGAAGGAAGGAAGGGAGGGAGGAGGAAAGGAAAGGAAAGGAAAGGAAAGGAAAGGAAAGGAAAAAAGCTATTAAGATGCTCTCTTCAGGTTCCCAAGACTGTCTAAAACTGATTCACTCTCTTAAGTTCCCAAAAAGAGTTTCACATTAAAAATTACTTCAAGGGATGGGCATTGTGGTCCATGCCTATCATCTCAGATACAAGGTGGTAAGTAGAGACAGGAGGAATATGGCTTGAGGTCAGCCCAAAAAAGAATTTGCCAAATTGTATCTCAAAAATAAACCTGGCATGGGGACTATTCAGAATGAAGATCAGAATGGTGGATCACAACCTGAAACCAGCCCAGGTTAAAGCACAAAACTACTTCTAAAAATCATACTCAAACCAAAAGGGAAATCAAAGTGTGGCCTAAGAGATAAAGTGCTTCCCTAGAAAGTAGTGAGACCCTGAGTTGAGTTCACTTCCCAATAACAGCATACACATACACGTTTGCACACACACATGTACATGCACACACAACTGATTAGACTAATACATTTTATGTTTTCTATTTCCAAGAGTCTCAAAGTCATGTCCTATCTCATTCTTTTGTGCCTGAGGCCTATCACAATACATAACATTATAAACACGGGGGGGGGGGGTAGTGGGGGGAAGACACTGTCACTTTAATTAGGTTTTGATTTTTCTCTTATTTTTAAGACTTTAAGAGGATATTAATTTCAGGATTATAACGAAACATAGTTCTTCCACAAGTCTTTCATTAAAAATAACTTAAAATACTGAATGAAGTATAGAAAGCATGTCAAATTCATTATTCCACAGGCAGGAGAATTTCAAGCCTGAAAAGAACACAGACAAAGCTAATGGTTAATCCAGAGATTCTGAGATTTCATAGTGCACACTTTTGGAATGTACTGTGTATCATAAATGAAACCAAGAGTTCACCCATTAATGAGCCTGCTAAGAACTCACCACATGGTAAAGGAAATCTAACATAGTGTGCATTCAATACAAGGGTAAATTGAAACTTGCTTTTTAAGAAGAGAGTAGGAAGGAAAGTTTTCTTTTCCTACCTCATTACAGAGTAAAGAAAAAATAACCTCTACTCAATTCTAATTCCAATTTTTCACTCATTCAAATACATCTCTCTAAATCATAGTTCTTGAATAAGATAGTCCTCAACAGAACATCTTAATATGAAGTGGTTCTTGATTAGTACAGCTGTGAGATACCCAACAGAAGAAAGCACAAAGCATTTAGGGCCAAATGATTAGGATTTTTTTAGGAAAATAAATTATATAAATACATGATAAACCATACAAATAACATTCAGCAAGGCACAAAGAAACAACAGAAAAATACTATGCAACATTTTATACACATGTTTATCTGAAGTTGGGTACATAATAAATACATTAACTTTTTATTAATAAAGAAATCCTGGAAATTCTATCAAAGAGTGAAAACATGATTATTTCCCAAATAATGATGTTTATTAATGGCATTTTGCAAACAGGAATGTTTGAAGCTTGACTAAGCAAGCTTAAGAAGCTTTTCAAGGACCAAGAGATTTGTCCTGGCAATCAATGAGACTCATTAAAAGGATGTCACAATTAAGACTGTGTGTCTAGATGAAAGCATAAAAAAGCAGATCAATAAAAGCAGAGTAAAAAATTCAAACTACAGTAAAAATGGGAAAAATACGACTTTGTACCAACATGGATAAATATTATAATGTAGTTTGGAGCCTAAACCACCTTTTGAAAACAAAGATTCATTATTATTTCACTTACATGAAGATTAAAACTATGCAAAACTGAGTGACATATATCATTGAAAAACACTGACATGCATTAATAACAGTAAAGGAAGGAAGAGAATAGAAGACATCAAATGAGGAAAATCCATGATTGTGATAAGCAAGCAAAGAGGAACTAGAATATGCAATAAGCATTTCATAGAGATTATGAGAATTATTAGTCATGTTTGTAATGTTAGAAAAATACTTTGTGTTTTGTGTTTTTAGGTGAATTTATGAATAAATTTAACAAATGTTTTTGAAGATTTTGTATAAGTAGAGCAGAAATTTTAGATATTGGTAAGTCAGTAAAATCTAGATTAAGTTTATCTATTTGGTGGCTGATATACTGGTTCAGAAAACAAATAACTACCAAACAATTGTTTTATATTTTACTAATGAGGAAGCTAAGAAAACAAAAGTCAAGATGCATTTCTATATTTCCAAAATGAAGATAAAGTCTTGATTTAAACATAGGAAATTCTGAAAAATTCTTTTCATTACAAATCCATTTATCGACATAGAAGAATATACATATATACATATAATATATATATATATATATATATATTAAAGAGATAAAAAGAAGAATAAGCCAGATGCCCATGGCTCATGCCTGTAATCCTAGCTACTCAAGAAGTTGAGATCTGAGGACTACAGTTTGAAGCCAGTCCAGCCATGAGACTCTTGTCTCCAATTAACCACCAGAAAACTGGAAGTGACTCTGTGGATCAAAATAGTAGAGTACTAACCTTGAGTAAAAAAGTTTAGGGAAGGTCCTGAGTTCAAACTCCATGACTGAAAAAAAAATGTTTAAGGAGAGAAACAGAAAAATGTTCATAAGTATTATGAATCTAATTAAACAAAACAACAACAAAAAGACACTATCTAAATGTTTATCTGTTCTACTAGGCAATAGCTTCTACACTTTCATTTCTGAATATTCCTTGTAAAAGTTCATCTCCTAACAAAAGTATCATTAACATTTCCACTGTATTTTAAATCATGATAAAAACACAAAATGTTGCCTTTAGTATGATAAACTAAATGGGAATATTAATGAGATATATTATGGGAAATTAATGTGCACAACTGATGAATCACAGTAAATTTCTTAAATAGAATTTTAGTAGTGAATATGACCATAGTCATATTTTCTTTATTTTACTCAGCTTTGACTAAATGATAAATTGTCAATAAGAAGGAAACTTTGTTAATTTGGAGAGCTTCACCTCAAGGTAACACCCCATATTAAAGAAAGCATAAACTATGATTTCACATCTGTCAGGTAAATTCGTCTGAAATACAAGTGAGTGCTTAATATTCTAAGCCAACTCTCTACACTGAAAAGTAAAATAATCTCCTGTAAAATTATGTGCAAACCCACCTATCTTTTCCCCCCTAGCGATGTCAACACTAAAATATAATAATACAGCAAGTCTTTAATTGAAGTTTTTCTTGGAATATTACCAAAGCTAAGTTTATTATCCAATTATAAATAGGTATCTGTTAGGAATTATTGACTATGCTTCCTAGAGCATAAATTAACATTCAATAATTGCAGATGCTTATTTTTTAATTTTGGTCTAAAATGTTTGGTTATTTTTAGGCTTGATATCAGCAAGAGCATAAGTTATGATAAAAAATGTTATATGTGGTTTTAGCCAGTGCTACTGGGAGACAAGGAGAAAGGTAAGAACTGAAGCTTAAAATGCTTTAATGAGTCCTGTCCAGTCTTTCCCAATCTTCATCTCAATAAGTTATAGCACATTTATTTACAATAAAATGTCATCTTCATTAATTCGAGATGCCTTCCTTCCTTCCTTCCTTCCTTCGTCCCTCCCTCCGTCCCTCCGTCCCTCCCTCCCTCCCTCCCTCCCTCCCTTCCTGCCCTCCTTCCTTCCTTCCTTCCTTCCTTCCAATAATGGCCTTCAACTTATTTCTTTATTGTTAGTCTTCCTATATATTCCTTAACATCTTATGGATACTGCTACTACAAATTTGTTATGTCATTTTTTATTCATTTGTTCTCTTTTTCTCCTCCAGGAGGATATAACTGTTTTGCTACTGTCATTGCTTCATTGAGTAGTAGCACATTATAAATAGGTTTTAAACTGTTTGGTGTGTTTTATTTTTAATCAAATGTTTTTTTTTTCTTTTGCCTATGTCTAGATAATCATGAGAACATGGGAAGGTGAACAAAAGACAGGAATGAGAAGACCCAAAAGAAATTGGAAAGAGTGATTCAAATATAGGTAATAAGACTAGATTTGTTCAAATCAACTACTTTATTTCTACATTCATCTTTAAATCCATCTATTATAAGGTATTTACAGTCTGAACATTACTTGAGGGATATGTTTCCACTGAGGTTTTTTTGTTCTTGTTGTTGTTGCTTTTTACTTTTTGTTATTAGTATACGTAATTTGTATTAGGGCTTTCATTATGACATTTCCATACAGGCACAAAATATATCATAATCAAACTTCCTTTATATTTCAATTAAATTATCCATATTGAAAATACCAAGTGCAGAGTTAGATTAACTATGTGCCTTGCTACCAGAGCCATTGTGAGGTTTCTAGTCACCAAGTATTTGTCATCTAATTACTAGAAATGAGACATAAGATGAGATTGCTTTTAGAAAAATCAGTGTTATGGATTTAAGCTAGATTATTTTCATTAGAAGGCTAGGCAACCAAAATTTTAAGTATCTGAAATGGAAAGATACATTCTATGAAAAAACCATATAAGTTAATGTTATTGCACCTAGCTTAGGAGACACTACCTTCTACTTAAGTTGCCTTACGTACAAAGTGAGTCTTGACAGTGACACCCATCTCAAAGGGTTAATGTGAGGTTTTTCACATTCATTTTGTTTTTCCTCTGTATTGTAGTCTTTGTAGTTTCATACAAATGAATGATCTTAACCTACTATGTCCTAAGACCCTGAAGGTAGTAGAATTTACCTGGATACTGGCATCATTTTATTTATTTTGCAGCTTTCCTTCTTTTCTTTTCATTGGATATACAAGGGAAGGAATGTTTATTGTAAGATTTTCCCACACATATAAAATGTATTCTAATAAATCATATCTCCTCTATCACTTTTCCTTATTTCCACTGGCCCTTTTCTAAACAATTTCAACAGTTAATGTCTGTTTTCTTCACACATGCAAGGGATCTATATCAAGCACATTCATCCTCATTCACCCTCCATGTTAGCTCAACCTGTCCTAGAAATATCCCTCTTAACAGAGCCTGTTTCTCTGCTCCTATACTATATTATTTCTACATCCATATCATGTATATCTACCATAGAGTTAACATTTACAAATATATCACAAACTTTTCCAGTCCACATTAAGTTGGTGTTATCACAATAAACTGCCCATTAGGACCAGTTAGTTGCAATAATAGACAGTATTTTTATTTCCCTCACTTTAGTGAGGAAAATTTTGAAGAGTATTTTTCTCATATCTCTGTATTCCTTAATCAACAAAGTGTGATATACCTAATGTTTATATGAAGTAACATTATGATAGATCCTTCAGGAACTCAAAAGCTTATTTCATGACCTTTTGCTTTCTGGAATGTATTTGTTAGCATGAACTCAATTAGGAGCAGAAAATAAAAGCATTACAAATAAGTAAATGGTATAAAGGATTCTGTGTAGGATTAAGGTTTTATCTTTGTGGGCCTTGGCAATTTATTGTCTATTTAACTGAATATTATTTCAAAGACTGTCTAATGAATGCAAAGTTATTTGATATTTTTCCTCTAAGGAGAAAGCTATATTCACTTTTGAGACATTGAGTCACCTTTCTTATTTGAAGGACATTTTCCACATTTCTACAAGTCAGTTATCTATGTGTTCATACTGATAAAATGGAAAGGCTTGTCTACATCAGTAACTGCCTATTGAGACACCAGGACAAATTTCTAATCAGGAATAATATATCGTATATTAATGGAGAATACAAGAATGCCTTTCATGTGTGCTTTTTTGTCCCCCTAGTCGGTAATGGGGCTTGAACTCTTGGCCTGGGCGCTGTTCCTCAGCTCAAGACCAGCACTCTACCACTTGAGCTACAACATGCCACTTCTGGTTTTCTGGCATGGAGATAAGAGTCTCATAAACTTTCCTGCCTGGGATGGCTTTGAACCATGATCCTCAGATCTCAGCCTCCTGAGTAGCCGATTACAGGTGTGAGCCACCTATACTTGCCTCATGTGTGCCTTTGACTGTATTGTATTATTTATTTTCCTGCTCTAGTGAGGTAGAGGGAAATATCCTCCATGCTAGACAACATTTATGCTTAATCAATTATCCTTGGGAAAGGGACTTGTCTGTCTTAAGAACAACTCTCTTAGAAAGAAAAACTGCTCCGGGTAAGTGGTAGCACATATCTTACTGTTTCTCACATACAAAAATTTTAAGGTGAATTGATCATTTTGAAAATACTACCCTGCTCCATGAATTTCTGCCTTTAAATCAAGATGGCACTCTGTAGTACATGCAATATGCAGAAAACTATTCATTAGAAATAATGAAAAGTTTTAGTTTCATATGTTCCTTTAATAGATTTTTTTAAATTTACAGTTTTGGTTATTTGTTTGTTTAGATGTGGTCTCACTATGTAGTTCTGGCTCAGCCTCTCATATGGTAAGATCACAGTTTTGTGCCACCATATTTGGCCTAATACTTCTTATGAGAAGAATTCCTTCTAGAATTTTATTCTCTTGAAAAAACATGCACTGGTAACTAAGAGGATTTTTACATTTTAGGGTCTGATGAAAATTATATTGTTAAAATAACAATTGCATATCAGTAATAAAAATAATAAATATATAATAACCATATGAAAGTATTTAGATCACAACATTTAAATACCTCCAGCTACTTCAATAAAAATAAAGAAAAGTGCTAACATTTCATTATCAGAGTTAATCATTCTTCTGGATTTTCACTTTTTCAGATATCCAGACCCTTTTTTGTAAATTCTTTAAGCTCTCTAATTCTTTCTTGAATTTTTTCCAAATGAAATATCTGGGGAAATGATTAAAGAAATTAGGCTATCCTCATTAGGCTACTCTGCTGCCTTCTAACTCTTCTTCTACCTCACTTATATGCAAATCCGAACGTCTTTAGGAATAGAAAAGGAACTGCTAAAAAGTAACTGGCTGTAGATGCTGATGGAGTTTAACCTCTGATATCACCTGTTTGTTTTGTTTTGATAATTTCTTACTAGGATTGCTCATTGGCTTCATACCTGTGCAATTCAGCATCAGATGCACCTATTTCTTTTTTTTTAATTGTGAAAATACTGTACAAAATGGTTACAATTATATGGGCAAGATAATGAGTACATTTCTTATCATGCTTTGTTGCCTCCTCCTTTGTTTTCCCTTCCCATCCGTTCCCATCTCCCACCCACTCTTCCCCCCTCCACCAAAGTTGTAAAGTTTGTTTTTTTGACATAATGACTTGTACATCTCATTGTTGCAATGGGTCTACCTGTATCCCTATTATCCCTATTTAAAAGATTTGTTTTTTCCCTTCCCCTCCACAAATTCTACCTACATCAAATACAGTGAAAACAGGGGTTGTACCATGGGGGGAGGGACATATAAAGCAACAAAAAAAAATCTTATAAATATGTTAGAAACAATCACAAGAAAAAAATACATTTCAATCCTTATCTTGGGGTTCATTTCATCTAACATCAACTTATCTGACCCTTTCTGATTGTTTCAGACATATACTACTTATTGCAAATAAGGGAAACCTTGGGACCTATGTTTCTTTGGGCCTGGCATATTTCACTTAATATAATTTTTTCCAAGTCTTTCGATTTCCTAACAAATGGGGCAATGTCATTCTTTCTGATGGAGGCATAGAATTCCATTGTGTATATATAACATATTTTTTTGACCTATTCATCTACTGAGGGGCATCTGGGTTGGTTTCATAGCTTAGCTATGATAAATAATGCTGCAATAAACATAGTTGTGCTGGTAGTTTTAGTATGGTCTTGTTTGTGAACATCTGGATAAATGCCCAAAGGTGGGATTGCTGGGTCATAGGGGAGCTCTATGTGGAGTCTTTTGAGGAACCTCCATACTACTTTCCAAAGTGGTTGAACAAGATGACACTCCCACCAACAATGCAGTAAGGTTCTCTTCTGTCCACATCCCCTCCAGCATCTGTTGTTATTAGAGTTCTTAATTGCAGCAATTCTAACTGGGGTGGGGTGGTATCAAAATGTTGTTTTGATTTGCATTTCTTTTATGGCTAGGGATGTTGAGCATTTCTTCATGTGTCTATTTGCCATCCATCCTTCTTTCCTCTTCAGAGAAGTTTCTATATAAGTCTTCAGTCCACTTATTTATTGGGTAGTTGTTTCTTTGAGGATTTGTTTTGGGGGATTTAATTTTTTTGAGTTCCACATATATTTGAAATATGAGACCCTTGTCCATTGTATGGCTAGTGAAGACCTTCTCCCAATCCGTGGGCTTTCTATTGATTTTCCTAGCTATGTCCTTTGCCATGCAGAAGCTCTGCAACTTCATGCAATCTCATTTGTCCAAACTTTCTTTGACTTGTTGTGGTTCTGGGTCTCCATTAAGATAATTTCAGCCTGTGTCAAGGAGACCTAGGTTTTTCTCCTATTTTGTCCTGTATATTTTCAGATTGTCTGCTTTGAATCCCAGGTCTTTGATCCATTTGGAGTTGATTCTGGTGCAGGGTGATATATAAGGATCTAGCTTTAGTTTTCTACAAGTGATTAAGCAATTTTGCTAGCACCATTTACTGAAGAGGCTGTCTTTCTTCCATTCTCTTTTTTAGCTCCCTTATCGAAGATTAGATGGCTATAGGTCTGTAGGTTCATTTCTGGGTTTTCAATTCTATTCCATTGGTCCTGAGGTCTGTTCTTGTGCCAGTACCAAGTTGTTTTGATTACTATGGCTTTGTAGTAGACTTTAACATTTGGTATTGATATTCCTCAAGTACTGTTCTTTCTGTTGAGGATTGTTTTTGCTATTCGGGGTCTTTTATTGTTCCATAGGAATTTTTGGATTGCCTCTTCTATTTCCTTGAAGAATGAGGTTGGAATTATTGATAGGTATCTCATTGAATTTGTAGATAACCTCGGGAAGTATTGCCATTTTCACAATGTTGATCCTTCCAATCCAGAATCATAGGAGGTTTCTCCATTTTCTAAGTTCTGTTTTGATTTCCTTTTTCAGGTTTTTAAAGTTTTCATCAGAGAGATCCTTCAGTTCTTTGGTTAAGTTAATTCATAGGTATTCTATTTTCTTTATTTTTTTTATTATTTTAGGCTTTTTTAAATTGTGAAAATATCATACAGAGGGGTTACAATTACATGGACAAAATAATGAGTACATTTCTTATCAAGCATTGTTGCCTCCTACTTTGTTTCCCCTTCCCATCACTTCCCATTCCCCCTCCCCCTCCCTCCCTACTCCCTTCCCCTTGCCACACCCCCTACCAAGGTTGTAAAGTTTGTTTTTCAACATAACTATTTGTACATCTCATTATTGCAATGGGTCCACCTGTATCCCTATTTAAACGATTTGTTTTTGCCCTTCCCCTCCACAAATTATACCGACATCAAATACAGTGAAAACAGGGGTTATACCGTGGGGGAAGCACATACAAAGCAACAAAGAAATCATCTTATAAATATGTTAGAAACAATTGCATGAAAGCAAAAACATTTGAATACTTACCTTGGGGTTCATTTCACCTAACATCAACTTATCTGACCTTTTCTGCTTGGCTCAGACATATACTAGTTATTGCAAATAAGGGAAACCATGGGACCTATGTTCCTTTAGGCCTGGCTTACTTCTCTTCATATGACTTTTTTTTCCAATTCTTTCCATTTCCTAACAAATGGGCAATGTCATTCTTTCTGATGGAGGCAAGAAGTCCATTGTGTATATATACCACATTTTCTTGATCCATTCATCTACTGAGAGGCATCTGGGTTGGTTCCATATCTTAG
Organism: Dipodomys merriami; assembly: GCF_024711535.1. Taxonomy (NCBI): domain Eukaryota; kingdom Metazoa; phylum Chordata; class Mammalia; order Rodentia; family Heteromyidae; genus Dipodomys; species Dipodomys merriami. The sequence goes on from NW_027206179.1 coordinate 48,319,280, forward strand.
CTATAGTAAATAATGCTGCAATAAACATAGTTGTGCTGGTAGCTTTAGTGTGGTCTTGTTTGTGAACATTTGGGTAAATGCCCAAAAGTGGGATTGCTGGGTCATAGGGGAACTCTATGTGGACATTTTTTGTGGGGCTATTATGAATGGAGTTGCTTTCCTGATTTCAGCCATGCATTTCTCGTTGTTGACATACAGAAAAGTCATTGATCTTTGAGGGTTAATTTTATACCTTGCTACTTTGCCAAAGTTTTGAATCAGCTTTTGTAATTTAGGAGTGGAGTCCAGGGGATTCTTTAAATACAAAATCATGTCATCTGCAAAGAGGGAGAGTTTTACTTCATCTTTCCCTATTTGGATCCCTTTTATATTTGCATCTTGTCTTATTGCTGTAGCTATACATTCTAATACTAGATGGAAGAGAAATGGAGAGAGTGGACATCCTTGCCTCATTCCTAAGAGGAAATGGCTTTAGTTTTTCACCATTAAGTATAATGCTGGCTGTTGGTTTGTTCTATACAGCCTTTATTTTATTGAGGAATGTTCCATGGATTCCTAATTTTTCTAGAACCTTCATATAAAGGGGTGTTGGATCTTGTCAAATGCTTTTTCTGCATCTATTGAGAAAACCATGTGGTTCTTATCCTTGCCTTTATTGATGTGATGAATTATATTAACTGATTTGCATTTATTGTACCAGATTTGCATCCCTGAAATGAATCCTGTTTGATTGTGGTGCATGATTTTTTGGATGAATTGTTGAAGTCAATTGGCCAAAATGTTTTGAGAAGTTTTGCATCAATGTTCATCAAAGAAATAGGTCTATAGTTCTCTTTCTTTGATGAAAACCTGCCTTGTTTTGGGATGGAGGTTATGATGGCTTCATAGAATGAGTTCAGTAGTGAACTTTCTCTTTCAATTTCATTGAAGGATTGGAGGAGTATTGGTGTGAGCTCTTCTTTAAAGGCCTTGTAAATTTCCACTGTAAAACCATCTGACCCTGGGCTTTTCTTAGATGGGAGGTCTCTTATTGCTCTTTCTATTTCAATGCTTGATATGGGCCTGTGAAGATGGTTTAACTCATCTTGGTTTAGTTTCAGCATGTCGATTTTTGCTAGAAAAAGGTCCATTTCTGCCAAGTTCTCAAACTTATTAGTATAAATGTGTGAGAAGTATTCCCTTATAATGTTCTGAATCTTGGCTGTTTCTGTGGTGATGTTTCCATTCTCATATCTGAGTTTATTTATTTAGGTGTGCTCTCTTCTTTTTCTGATAAGATTTGCTAAGGATCTGTCAATTTTGTTAATTTTTTCGAAGAACCAACTTTGTTTTGTTGATTCTTTCTATGGGTATTTTTTATTCTAATTCATTTAATTCTGATTTAATTTGAATTATTGCTTTCTGTCTACTAGATTGGGGTTTATCTTGCTGCTCTTTTTCAAGGATATTCAGATGTCTCATTAAATTGTTGATTTCAGATCTCTCCAATTTTTGATGTAGGAACTCAGAGCTATAAACTTGCCTCTGAGTACTGCCTTTGCTGAGGAAGGATAATTGTTTGTTCATTTTTGTTGAATATCATGAACATTTGAATTTCGTTTCTAATCTCTTCCATGACCCACTGGTGATTCAACAATATGTTGTTCAGCCTCCTTTTGTTACAGGACTTTTCTTTGGTGGCTTTTGGTGTTCAGTTCTAATTTCATTCCCTTGTGGTCTGAAAGAATGCAAGGTATAACTTCAATGATTCTGATTTGGACAAGTTTGCTTTGTGACCTAAAATGTGGTCTATTTTGGAAAATGTTCCATGTGCTGCTGAGAAAAACATGTATTCTGATGCTGCTGGGTGAAATATTCAGTAGATGTCTGTTAAATCTAGTTGATCTATGCAGTTGTTTATATCTGCAGTTTCTCTGTTGAGTTTTTGCCGAGTTGATCTATCTAGTGGGGACAGTGGTGTGTTAAAGTCCCCAACAATTAATGTCTTTGGATCTATGTGGGATTTGAGGGAAAGTAGTGTTTCTTGGATAAATTTGGGTGCTCCATTTTTTGGCGAATAGATATTTAGAATTGTAATAGCCTCCTGAAGCAGAGATTCCTTAATTAGTATGTAGCAACCTTCTTTATCTCTTCTCACGAATATTAATTTGAAGTCTATTCTATCTGATATTAGGATTGCAACTCCCACCTGTTTGTGGGGGTCATTTGCTTGGTAGATTTTGTTCCAGCCTTTCACTTTCAAAATGTGTTTGTTTTTATGGGCAAGGTGTGACTCTTGAAGGCAGCAGATAGAAAGAGCTAGACAGTCTAAGTTGCTTAATTGGAGAGTTAAGTCCGTTAATGTTGAGAGATAGGACTGAGAGGTATTTGGGAGTTTCTACCATTTTATCCACCTTCTTGGGGGCTGGGGCAACTGGGTTCTTCCTATGTTCTTGGATTCTCACATTGGGTGTGGTTTCTTGGCCTTTATTGTGGTCTTGTTGGTTTTCTATGTGTAGGATATTCTTAAGAATCTTTTGTAGGGCTGGTTTGGTGGAGATGTATTGTTTCAATTTTTCTTTGCTATGGAAGGTTTTTATTTGGCCTTCAGTTATGAAGGAGAGTTTAGCTGGGTACAGTATTCTTGGTTGATAGTTTGTCTTTAGGGCCTGGCATATATTATTCCAGGCTCTTCTTGCTTTGATTGTCTCTGCTGAGAAATCTGAGGTGATTCTAATTGGTTGCCCTTTATAGGTGATTTATCTTTTCTCCTTGACAGCTTTAAGGATCTTTTCCTTGGTCTGAATTGATCCTGCCGGTATTATAATGTGACAGTGGGATGTCCTGTTCTGGTCTGGCCTATTTGAGGTTCTAAAAGCTTCTTGTATCTGAATAGGCCTATCTTTTTGTATGTTTGGGAAGTTCTCTGCTAGGATCCTGTTAAACAAATTTCCTAGACCATTAACTTCTGTCTCTAGTGCTACTCTATACCCATTATCCTCAGATTAGGCTTTCTAATAGTGTCTTCCAAATGTTGAATAGATCTATCATATTTCCTGGATTTGTTTGGATAGTTGTATGTTCTTTCTCTATAATATCTAGGCTGTCTTCAATCCCCAAAATTTGATCTTCTACACGGTCTAACCTACTGTCAAGACTGTCCCTTTAGTTTTTTATTTCTTTTCCTTCTGGTTTATCGGCTTTGATGGCTTCAAATTCTTTGTTGGAACTTTGTTTCCCTCCTCTGTGTCCTTTACTTCCTTAATTTGGCATTCAGTGTTTATTTTCAAATCACTTAGTTGATTGGTCATGGTTACTCCTATTCCTTCTGTTGGATCCATTCAGCATTACCTTTGTGTTCTCCCTGACTTCTTTCAGCTCTCTGTTTATGAATTCCATGAATGCCTTTAGTGATCTTTCTGTATTCTCATCCCACTCTCTCAATTCCTATATTACTCTTTGATTAGCTTCCTTATGTTCACGTAATTCCTGTAGTTCTCTTGAAGTGTTCTCAGCCTGCTCACGCCATTCCTGACTTTCTCTTTGACTGATCTCAGCCTGCTCACGCAATTCCTTTATTTCTCTGTGAGTGTTCTCAACCTGCTCACACAATATCTGTATCAATCTTTGAGTAGCTTCCTCACACTCATGAGATTCCTGTATTGATCTTTGGTTTGCCTCCTTTCTCTCCCTATCATGCTCACACTGAGTTCTTTGCAGGTTTTCAAGCTTTTCATTCACCATGTTTACCAGTAGTGTTTGTAGAGCTTTTTGGGAACTCTCCTCTGGATTATTCATTATCTGTTCTGTCACCTGACTATCATGAGTGGGAGTTGAGATACCCAGACTTGCCATTTTTCTTGTGTTTTTGTGGCTTGTTCTGCCCATTTGATATGAAAGTAACACCAATTTTGTGCTAGAACACTATTTTAAGACAAGCATAAACCAGAGTCCTGTAGTTGCACAAACAAAAGGCTGCAGATACAATCTAATTCAACAGATACAATCTGTTCAACATCAAGCAACTATGTACTAAGGGCGAAGAACAGCAAAGAAGAACCAGCGAAGAACCAGAAATTATTAGGCTTAGAGATAAATGTGGGGAAAATAGGATTAGAAGGATGTGGAGAGGTAGAAGGAGAGTGAAATTAACCAAGTCCTAATCTCAAAGAGGGAAATAGATTGGACAGAATAATAGGAGAGAGAAAAAAATGGAAACAGGAAAAAATGGAAAGACAAACATTTAAATTTATAAGGTGAAACTTAAAAATATCTAAGTTTAAAGGTGATATTGGGAGAAGAATGGGACAGGATGAGAGGAGGGGAAGGATGAGTCAAGCGGAAAAGGTCAGATAATGTGATGTTAGGAAAATGAACCCTTAAATATGTATTTTAATGTTTTCGTTTCTTTCATGCATGTGTTTCTAACGCATTTATAAGATTATTTCTTTGTTGCCTTGTATGTCCCTCCCCCACAGTATAACCCCCGCTTTCACTATATTTGATGTCAGTATAACATGTGGAGGAGATGGGGACAAACAAGTCGTTTAAGGATTCAGGTGGACCTGTTGCAACAATGAGAAGTACAAAATGTCATGTCAAAACCAGCTTTACAATGTCGGTGTGGGGGGAGGGGGGTATAATTGGGTGGGGGGAGGGGGGATGCAGGGAAGGGAGGTGAAGGGTAAACAAAGGAGGAGGCTGCAATGCTTGGTAAGAAATGTATGCATTATCCTGCCCATGTAATTGTAGCCCCTCTGTACAGTATGTTCTCAAATAAAATAAAATAAAATTTAAAAAAAAAAGAAAGGAGATATGAAAAACTAAAAAATAAAAATTCTTAAAAAATTATATAGGTATAAAGAGATATAGTGCTGCTATTAAAGAATTTAAGCCTAAGAGGTTTTGAATTGAGTAATAAATTTCTGGATTAAGTGTGTACACAATGGGGGATAAGGTCTAATTATCGATAACAGATATATATCTGAGGATGAGCAGAACAGCAATTAAGTCATGCAAAAAAGAACGAAAGAGAAGAAAAATGAAAAGAATGTAAAAGAGAAAAAAAGAAATAAATAAGGACCAGAAGGTCAATAGGATAAAAACAAAAAAAAAAGCACACACACACACTTATACATCTAAAATAAAAATTATGAGAGAAAAAAAGATTAATAGAAAACAATTTTTTAATTAATTTTTTAATGGTACAAAAAAAGAGTTCCTTGATTTTTTTGTTTTTTTGGGGGGTGGATGGGAAGATCCTGTATCTCCCTTGTGTCCTAACCAGTCTCTTTGTGGAGTCTCTAGTCTGCTTTTTGTGTTTGGTTTTACTGTGGCTTGATTGGTTTCTTAAGTCTGTTTGTTTGAGCAGGCAGAAAAATTCTCTGCTTTACCCAAGATTTTGTGATCCTCCTCCTAGGCTAGTTTAGTGGAAGGGAGATCTGTTTTGAGTATCACAAAAGAGGGAGATGGCTGTTTCCTCTAGTTTGGAGATGCTGTGATGAGCTAGGTTCTGGGTAGTGTTGAGGCCTTTCAGCAAATAGTAGCTTTTCCCTGAGGTGCTAGCATCTGAGACACTCACAGAGCCCAACCTGGAGCCATTCTCAGGGTTTATGTTTCCTGAGTTTCAATTGATTGTCTAGGCTGCTGTAGGGAGGGACAGCCTCTGGCTGTTTACCCAGTGAAGAAAGACACTCTTCTGGGGGCAGAGCTTCAACTGCCTGGACTGGGTGACTTTTCCCTGGGTGGAGCTGAGCCTGGCAGGTCAGGTCAGGTACCTGTGACCTACTAAATGACTCTTTTGTTTTCTTCCAAGGCCTGAGTTGGAGCTAGCTGCTCAGCCCGGCCTTTATCAGTATTAAAGACGGAGATCTCCTGGGGTTGGGGCGGGGTGGGAGGAGAAGGGCTGGCCTTCCCTCCTCTGCGTCCTGAGAAGGAGGATGTCAGGGTTCTACTCATGCAGGAGTCTTGGTTCCTGGGTTGTCTCTGGTCTGCAGTCTGCAGGATGAAGATATTTGCTCCTTGTCAGTTCTTGCTGGTGTTGAGTAGAATCCGCTCACCTGCTGGTGCCTTTGTCCCAGAGTCTCTGTGTTGTAGGTATGGCTGCTATGGCCACCGCCGCTGTAGCCACGGCTACCAGCAAGTGCTCAGATCTGTCTCCTTGCCTGGATTTTCCCTCTCTGGCCAAACATTCTGTACTGTGATGGCACAGTTGGTGTAATTCTCTGGCCTAGGACTGTTCACTGGAACACTAAAACTGCTTTCTATGTGAAAGCTTGTTTAGCCTCCAGCTTCTCCTCCACCATCTTCCTCTGACACACCCGATGCCCCTATTTCTATAAACACATTTCTGCTTTAACATATAAAGCCAGTGAGAACATTCGAGTCTGAAGGAAAGCATTTTTTACGATACATTATTTGTGAACCAAACTAAAGATGAATAGATTGAATAAATTCTTTATAATAACATTAGGTCTAGAATTAAAGATGTTTGGGACTGTGACAGTTCCCTGCTAATGTTATTTGTTTCCATCTGTTTATAGTGTCATTAAGTTACCCTTCACTAGTGAACAGAGAGCACCAGGGGTGTGCAATAATATGGGGAATGGGAACAATGATTTTTAACATGCACTGTGGACCTGGCAGAAGTAGGGGATGAAGAAAAATATATTTCTCTTTTGTGTCAGACATGTCAAGATCTGTGCCAAAAAGTAGGAAAGCATAGTAGACCCCAATGTCCAATTTTGAACCAAGCATTTGTTGTCAAGATATTATCAATTTAACCTTCTGAAAAGAAATGTAATGTTTCTCAGGCCTGAGGCAGAGTAAATTAATATAAAGGCAAGTATGTTGATATACTGTCATGAAGAGTTGTACTGCTCTCTCACCTTGCTAAAGGTCACAGACAGAAAACAAATCTTCTTTTTTCAGATATATAAAAATCTCAAATGACTGAGGAACAAAGATGCCGTGCAGTTAAGAATAGAAATTGTTTCAAACAAATAGTGAAAAATTTAAAAATACTTTTAATAGGAAATCACTACTATTGCTAGATGAATTCAGTGTAATAAAAAATAAGAACAATGAAAACCATGGAAGCATTCAGAAATATTTGTGAAATATTGTTAAGTAACAAACAAGGCTCATATTATAATTAATCAAGTTTGTTAAGGTATATAAGGAACAAAAAGGAAAAGGATCTTATGTTAATGGAAGTAGAAGAAATTTCCTGCCTAAATCTTATTAATATTTTTGCTTATTGTTTACACCAAGCTTTGTGCCAGAAAATATGTAAAAAATATTGTAGGGGATATACTTTATTTTTATTGACAATTTATAAAAAAACATACTAGAGACTAGAAAATTAAAAGTATTTAATTAAACATAGTTATGCCCTCTAAGACAAATTTTCACTTTTGGATATATATTCAACATTTTTTATAGGGTTAACTAAAACCATGCTGCAAAATTCTGGTGGCACTAGTTATAATATCTTGAGATAGATATTATAACAGTTTCAAGTTATAATATCTTGAAACTTTGATGAGTATCCAAATACTCATCAGTGACAGAGCAGACAAGGTATAGTGTATTCACCCTTCTGAATACCACATAGAAATGAAAATGAACTTTTTACCCCCATGTGCAGTAATGTGAACAAATCTTAGAAAAATAATTCTGAACAAAAGAAGCAAATTCTTATCTATGTCTAGATTGGCTCCTATTAGTCCATTTATGCAAACTTGTTGTAAATCAGCAATAAATCATTCCAGGCCACATTCACATGTTGGCTATAGAAACTAAAAATCTACTAATAAAAGCCAGGAATTTAAACAGAGTATTTGTAATGAGCACATGCACACAGTTGAAATCTCAATGAAGTTACTGTTACAAAAGATCCCTTTATTACAGAAATTAACACTTGTTATGAAAAACTTATGCCTGTCTGTATACATATGTATATACATACTCTTTGTATACATATACATATATAGTATACATATACATCTAGATATTCTAAAACTTCCCAGTTAAAACAAAACAGCTATGTATCCAGCAAAGAATTGTCCCGTTGTAGGTGTCCGTTTACAACAAAATAATAGCAGTAAGAGTGGCTGCCTAACTAGGAATCTGTATCTACTAGTCCTCTATCAAGTAGTCCAGTTGTGTCCTGAGAGCAATTGAATGGAAGCATATGGAGGCTTTGGACAAGTGAACCTTCTCCATTCTGATCTCTTCCATCTGCCAACAGGATTTGTAGAATATAGGACAGAACTCTGAGATCCAAGAAAGTCTCACTCAATAGATGGTAGAGTATGAGTCTCTAAATTTCTGTGTAGAAATCTTCTCATGTACTAGAATCATCTGCATCTGACCAAACTGCGGGAGAACTAGTAAGAAATTTCCATCTATGCAATATAAGGTTTCAAGACTTATTTAAAAGCAAGTATTATTATAGGTTTCTGATTTAAAAAAATAATGCTTTCAAAGGCTAGGTATTTTTCGTTGTTGTTATGTCTAAAAGCTGGTTAGTTTTCCTTTCTGAGCAGTCCACATCTCAGGCATTCCTTTACTAGATTAATACTTTAAGCCATTGAGCAACTGCCCTAATTAGCCTGAGGACAGTTACCAGACACCTGAAGGAAGGTCTTTATGCTCCTTGATCCCACAGAATTATTCAAATTAGCCAATCCCCGAAGAGCTTTTGAAACCTAGCTACCCTTACCTCACTTGTGATATGGTAGCTGCTACCTAGAGCTCCAAATTCAATTATTCTGTCCAAGTATAGTGTTATATCTTACCATCTAAGGATCCTAAATCTTATAAAACATGAATTCAATGTTAATTTAATTAAAATACATCCTAAGCTACTTGAGAAAATATAGGCAGTTAGCACCAGTGCCATGTTATTTTTTCCCCTAAGAATACCACAAACTCATTATGTTTAATAATTTGTACATTTGCTGAGAGACACATTTGAATAGGTTCAAAGATGGCTTGAGTAGATATACCATTAACCTAATGATTGCTAGTCCAGCATCTGCATTTCCAGGTGCTTTGGTTTGGGCCTCATAATGTAGTAAAAGACACAAATGTGCATGTTTTTTGTGGCAAACAGTCAATTGTGAGAGATAGACCTAAATGAATCTTAAAGAGCATTAACATGGCACAAGAAATAAAACTCCTCAGAAATGTGATTTATGCATAAGTTGGCAGCCTAAGAATAAATTCATACACTTAACTTTCACCTGTTAAAAGATGTCTACATTCCTCCAGTGTTACAGTTCTAATCATATAAATATATGTGGTTTCATGTTTCATATCTTTTCATGGTTTTGTCTTTACCAGTTTACATTCATTCCTCTTCTATACAATTTTACTCTTTAATTTGGAAAAACCAAATGACCCATTAGAGTCAGACACAAATTACTCAAGGACAGAAGATGATTTGAGAAATTCATTACTCAAATATGAAAAATAAAATGACCCCAATATCCATTTATTATTCTAAACTCTTCTGACAATGTCATTTTTCTAGGTCCTTTTACCTAGAAACCTTGTGGCTTAGTGCCTCCTTCAGCAAGAGTAGGAAATGGACTCTACTTCCTGTTTCAGAACAATTTCAGATATTTTTTAAAGGAGCTAAGAATAAAATGCATACATTCTGTAATATATGAGTATATATGCATATCTATAAGCATATAGGGATAAGCATCTAGTAGAGTTGGATATAGACATATATAAACATACATCAATTTAATTAAATCATAACTATACTTGTGTTTGTTTTTACTGAGACTTTATTCTTCTCTATAGCTTTGAGTTATTGTCTAGTAATCTCTCATTTTACTTGTCAGGACATTCCCAGGTTTTCTTGTGAGGCAGCTTTAACAGTAGCAAACTCCCTCAGTTAGTTAGCTATGTACATATTTATATATGTATGTACATATGTATGTATGTATCGAGAATATCTTAATTTCTCCTCACTTTTGTTAAATGTTCTTATTTTATTGTTTATATTTTCCTTAACAGTTTGTTAGCCTAATCTCTATATAGCCTCCAAAATCCTGGTAAGAAATCTACTGATCTTTTTATTGAGGCTGAGTTGTATATGGTAATTCACTTCATTTTTGCTGTTTTCCAGATTCTTCTCTGTCTTTATAAATTTATATTACAATGTATCTCAGCATGAGTCTATTTTATTGACCTTCTTCAGGGTTTCTATTCATGTCTGACATCAAATTCAAATATTTTCTCTACTTGCTTCTCTCTTTGAGACGCCCATAATGTCTATATTGTCAAACTTGATGGTCTAACACAAGTCTTTTAGTTTGAAATTTTCTTTGATCTAGTCTGCATTCTTCAGACTTTCCACTCTTGTCTTTAGTTTACTGTTTCTTTCTTCTGACTGCTCTAATCAAACTCTGGAATCCATTAAATGATTCAGATGAAATCCATGAAAATTCACATTTTTCATTTCATTTGTTTGTTGCATTTCTCAGGTCTAAAAGAAATGCTATATATGTATATATATGTATTTATATAATTTCTTTTAAGATTTCTGTATATTAGTGAATCCATTTGATTCATATATAATTCCACTGACTGCAAGCACATCACTTTTTAGTTCTTTGGCTATCTTATAAGAGAGTTGCTTTGAAATTTGTCCTGTATTTGATCTACTATAAGGTACTTTTTAGGATAATTTTCTGTTAATTTAGGTTTGTAATATGTTGAATGGGCTCTACATTTCTGTTTCTTTGTATGCCTTCTAATTTTTCTTGTTTAAATCTGGACTCAAACATAATAATGTAGTAACTCTGAAGACCATTTTCTACTCCTTCTCCAAGTTTGTCTGTGCCTGTTTCTAATTCGGTTTCTACTTTTTAATTGTTCTAGACTCTTTCCATGGCAAGAGTACAGCCAAAGTATAAACAAGATTTTGTTAGATCTCACTACCTAATGTTCTCTTGTGAGGAATTTTTTATGTTCCAGTCTATAATGTTTTGCTTATAAAATTAGAAAGGAGAAAAATTAAAGAGAATAAGGGCAAGTGGCTACTTAAATCCCAACTGATGAATCAGCTAGTTAGGGGAGGGGCTTGATACAATTAGGAGTTGCAAAGCCTTGGCTACCATTGTTTTAGTATTCATGTGTTCCACAATCACAGCCCACAACACATCCCTGATACACAGAGGGTAGTCCTTTTGTATAACCCAGAATTGATTATGAAAAATTGATTATTGATCATTGATTATGTGGGATGGACCAGGAACATGTAGATCTACTTCCCATAGTTCTAGGGATGGGGAGGTTGGTAGCTACTATTTAATTAAGAGTGCAAATTGACTTAAATCAGCCTTCTCTTGGAAATGGAAAGCCTTTAATAAAATCCATGAATCCAAAATAATTACATCAAACAGATATTGCCAGTACAATTACTGTCTATAAGGGTAAGATAATTTCTAGGACTTCAGGTTTTATCATTATCCTTACCTAGATAGTAAAGAAATACAGACATGATATCCAAATTGTAATATTCAAAATGGAATGTTCTCTTCTGGTGCATATAAAAATTAAGCTTAACACTTGATACTTTTTTTTGTCAGTTATGGGGCTTGAAATCTGGGCTTGGGCACTGTCCCTCAGCAATTCAGCTTAAAGCTAGTGCTCTACCACTTTATCCAAAGCACCACTTTTGGCTCTTTCTGTTTATGTGGTGCTGAACTTTTGGCTCTTTCTGTTTATGTGGTGCTGAGGAATGAAACCCAGGGCCTCATGCATGCAAGGCAAGCACTCTAACACTGAGCCACATTTCCAGCCCTGGTTGAAATTATTCTTACCACAGTGTTACCTGGTAAATTTGTTTTAAAGAAGAAAAGAAAGGAAAGATATTATTTAATGACCACTTTCTGCTAAAAGAGGAGTATTTATTTAAGGCTTCCAGTAGTGGAAACATTAAAAAAAAAAAAAGCTTTCTCCTTTTTTTCTTCATTTTCCAGTATTCTGGCCATATCCAAAAGATATCTGAAGGAATTAAGTTGAAGTTTAATACCTCAGGGGAAATTATTGTTAGTTCAATAGTCAACTTTTAAATATGATTCTTTCTAAAGCTCACACACATAGAAGCTTCTAGCTGCCATCAGTTTGCCACAGATGTACCACATTCTTTTTAATTAGCTTCAAAATAAGACACAGATGGCCCTTGTTCCATAAAAATCTCTGGTTTCTTTCTCCTTCACTGACCACATAGTCAATATGCATGAATCACAAAGCTGAGACTTAAAATTTTCTTCAATTAGTGTGGGACAATAATAAATCAAAGACTCATTTCTGGAAATGGCAAACTTCACAGATACAATACTGTGGAAAGCAGACGGTCATCTGTTTTATGGGAGAATGAAGCTAATGGTGATCAGTTATGCATTAGTGCATAATTTTCATTCATTTTCATGGGTCAAAAGCATATTGCATTTATTCTTCCTTTTTGTTGCTGAAGTAGACTGTTACTGAGGTGGATGTATAACTCTGAGGATTTTACTCAGTTTCCTGACATAGCTAAACTACTGAACAATAGACAGATCTAACCCTTCAGTAAAATATAATCATCATGTAAATATTATTTTTTGTTTTAGTAGCTGACACAAAAATGGTTTTAGAACAACTTTAGTTTTGTTTAGAATGCACTTTGAAAGTACTCTATTTACTAGCATTAACATAGCCAAGACTCAATTCCCAGCATAGGAAAAAGAAAGGAAGGAAGAAAACAAAGGAAGGAGGGAAGAGAAGAAAGGAAATTAAAAGAAAGAAAAAGCAGAAAAGAAGAGGAAAGAAAGGAGAAACACTTTGATACAAATACTGAGAGAAACTATAGCAAAGCTGAAAATTTTGTAAAGATATAGGGGTGGTTATTGAGATTTTTGAATGGGAAATTCAAAAGGACTTTGAGGCATGACCATGGGTAGGAGTAAGTGAGGATTGTTAGTAAACCTACTAAGGTAGAGGGAAGGAAAAACTTCAAAGACAAAATACCTACCATGATTTTTCTGTTAATGCATTTTGGGAAAGATAGTTGATTTTTCCTAATGACCACTAAAATATGTTCAGGACAATTACTGTCTATGCTTGGAGTGAAGGTCTTTTGTGGAAAAAAAAACAATAAAGAAGCCCAAATTTTGCAAGATGCTATATGAGAAATCAACAGCCTGTGGAAGTTGTTAAGGAAAGCAGAAAATCCTGTCTTAGGGATTCTGACTGTGGACACAGACTTGTTCCAAAATTATATAGAATTTATGGATGTCAATACACGAGACTTCAGTCAGAACTCAAAACTGAATATTTAGCATATGTTTAAATAAAATATTAAGGGTATAATACCTTGGATGCATAAATCTGTGGTGATGGAGAGGTTCAGAGGCCTAGTATGGATAGATGTAAGAAAAATTTCCTTCCATAAACTATCATTTAGTTAAGACCGGAAATAATGAAAATATTTGTATAGGGAGAATACAGAGTATCCTGAGTGAAAGAATATAGCTTATGAAATAAACCAAGAAATAGAGAAAATATTTTTCCTTGGAGCAATTATAATGATTTCTGAATATCTATATTATAGTCTATTAAAGAATATTGGTTTTTTTTTGGGGGGGGTCCGGTTTTGGGGCCTGAACTCTGGGCCTGGGTGCTGTCCCTCAGCTCTTCAGCTCAAGGCTAGCACTCTACCACTTGAGCCACAGCGCCACTTTCCAGCTTTTTTTCTTTTTGATTATGTGGTACTGAGGAATCGAACCCAGGGCCTTATGCATGCAAGGCAAGCGCTCTACCACTGAGCCACCTTCCCAGCCCCCTATTAAAGAATATTGTTAAGAAATAAATATACTAAGGTAAGACTATAAAAGGACTTCTAACTTAAGTAAGAATTTGACACTTGATTCTGAAGAAAATGTAGTTCCCAAGGATAGTAAATAGGGAGTTAATAATATTAACCTTACAGGCAATGAATCGAAATAGGCATATATGACAAACACTCATGATAAAACACTCTTGAAGCCCATGCTTCAGGAACATTCTCTGTGTCCTTAGCCACCCATGCTCAAGTGATCTCAAGAAGTTTCTGTGGCCTGTGTGACTTCTATTGTGGGTTTATAATTTTAAAAGCAAGTGTGAGCTATGAGTTAATCTGTAGGCTAGAAGCAGCCACTGAGTTGGGGGAGGATGTCTGTGGTTAATAACAAGATACTAAGAACACAGTGCTGACATGTACATATGTGAAGCCCTAACAGTACTGGATAGAACAAAAGGGTAGAGAAGGGATGCATTCACATTATACTCCTGTCTGAACTTCACAAATTTTAGGTTTGGGCCTGATGATACATACAGGATTACTACAGTTGTGTGCAGAGAATGGAACTGAGTTTATATAGTTTATTCAAATATTTCAAGGAAGAGCTGATATGGCCTAATCCAGGTTTGTTAAAGTAAAGATGAAGATGATTTCATACTGTCATTTTGTTAATGTGACAACTGAACTGAAGAGAAAAATTGAAGTTGACACCAGAATTTTCAGCTTTCATAATTGATATGATGACATTAGCTTTAATGACAGTAGGATGGTTTACATACCTCATCTATAGTTCAGTTTTGTGTATAATACATTTAAAGTTTCTGGGGAAGCATTATATCAATTTGGAGATTCTCAATGGAACACCAGAATTCTATGAAGTTTATGTTTGAAAGGAAGCAACTATGTACTGAAATTTGATATGCAAATAAATAGTTGCTGAAGCTGTATAGTGACTGAAATAATATAAAAAGTAGTTAGGCAGAAGTGAGCCAAGAACTCATCTGTCAGTATAGCCAAGATTCAAGGTTTAAGAATTTGAAAGAGTCCAAAATTAAAGTGTGTTTTCAAGGAAGTTAATGAAATAAACTGTATAAAATGAATCAACAAAATTAAATAAAGTCCATTCTTTAATAGTCAATATCACCCACTAATCCTAGAGGCACAGCCTGCAAAGATTTTGTTTAGTAATTTACAAAATACCTTTATATGCACCATTGAGACATGGACAGCAACATCCTTTCAAGCCAATGGTATTTTGTTACTCTCAGGTCTTTGTAAAAATATTGTGCAAGTAATTAAATATCAAATAGTAATTTTTGAGATTTTCATTATTTAATGGCTTTGGATAGTTTTCCTCTTGCTCACTTTGGAGTTAATTATGCATGTATAATTTTTACATAACTTTGATAAAATGAATCTCTCAGGAATCAGCTCTCAAAAAACCAAGTTCCTCCCTGATAATATCTTATAATTGATAATATCTTATAATTGCTATCATTTAAAAATACGTCCGCTGGCCATAAAAGAAATACCAATCAAAACCACACTGAGATTCCACCTCATTGCAGTTAGAATTGAAATATTTTTAAAAAGCAGAAAAAGAACTAACAGCAACAATTGCTGGCATGGATATAACGAAAAGGGAACTCTATTACACTGTTGATGGGAATGTAAGCTTGTTCAACTACTCTGGAAAGCAGTAGCGAGGTTCCTCAAAAAACTAAGCATGGAGCTCTCTGTGATCCAACAATACCACTACCAAGCATTTATCCAATAAACCCTAAACAAGGCCACATTAAACCTACCAGCACAAAATATCATTTATCAAGATAGGGATGCCACTCATTGGATGAATGGATCAAGAAAATGTGGAATACATACACAATGGAATTCTATTTATCCATCAGAAAGAATGACATTGCCCCATTTGTTAGGAAATGGAAAGGCTTGGAAAAAATTATAATAAGTGAAGTAAATCAGACCCAAAGAAATATAGGGTGTCCCTATATTTGTGTTAGTTAGTTGTGCATGGTGTCCCTCATTTGTGTTAGCTAGAATGTGTCTATAAGTAAACACACTATAAGTAAACAAACTGGGTGATAAGCAAGAGGTCACGGATGAGTTAACTTCAGTGTAATAGTCTCTATGGAGGACACAAATAGCATAATTCTTTAAAAAGTCTAAGTCAAAGTCCAATAAAATATGTACCAGAAAATGGACATTTGCAAGAGGGGAAGGGAGGGCTAAGAAGAGAGGAATAGGAGAATGAAGGGGAGGAAGTCAAAGAATGCAGGCAAGAATTGAAAAATACAGGAGAACAAGTAGGTGGAAGGTGGGTGAAGATGTTGAAGTGGTGAACACAGATCAAGACACATTGGACAAATAAACTGCTTTGTTAAATAGTAAAAAGAATCCCATATAAAACCTATCTAAGATAAGTATTAGAAGGAGTAAGTTGAGAGTTGAGTGAAAATGCTGAAGGGGTAACATTGATCAGGATGCACTATATTCATGAACAGCTTTGATAAATGGAAACTCCTTTGTAGAACTACTTAAAGATAATAAAAATATTTTTTAAAAAAATCTTCCTAAGTCTCCATTTCCTATCAAATGGGGTGATGTCATTCTTCTGATGAAGGCATAGAATTCTATTGCATAAATATATCACATTTTTATGATTCATTCATCTACTGAGAGGCATCTGGGTTGGTTACATATCTTAGTCAGGGTAAATAATGCAGCAATAAACATAGTTTGTGCTGGTAGATTTAGTATAGCTTTGTTTGTGATCTATTGGGTAAATGTCCAAAAGTGGGATTGCTGGGTAAGAGGGGAACTCTATGTGGAGTCTTTTGAGGAACCTCTATACTGCTTTCCAAAGTGATAGAATAAGTTTACACTCCCACCAACAATGTAGTAGGGTTCCCTTCTGGACACATCCCCTCCAGCATCTGTAGTTATTAGAATTCTTGATTATAGCCATTCTAACTGGGGTGAGGTGAAATCTCAGTGTTGTTTTGATTTACATTTCTTTTATGGCTAGAGAAGTTGACCATTTCTTCATGTGTCTATTGGCCATTCTTATTTCCTCTTTAGAGAAGTTTCTCTTTAAGTCTTTAGCCCTCTTACTTATCAGGCAGTAGGTTCTTTGAGGATTTGTTGTTGAGGGATTTAGTTTTTTGAGTTCCAAATATATTTTAGATATGAGACCCTTATCTGTTGTATGGCTAATGAAGATCTTCTCCCAATCCATAGGTTTTCTATTGATCTTGTTAGCTATGTCCTTTGCCATGCAGAAACCCTGCAGTTTCATGTAATCCCATTTGTCCAACCCTTGATTTGGTGTGTTTATGGGTCTTACGACAGAGCTATGGAGTTTCTCCTATTCCTTCCTGCAATGTTTTAGGGTGTTTACTTTTACTTCGAGATCTTTGATCAATTTGGAATTGATTCTGGTGCAGTATGATATATAATAATCTAGTTTTAGTTTTATACAGCTGTTTAACCAATTTTGTCAGCATCATTTCCTGAAGAGGCTGCCTTTCTTCCATTCTAGTTTTTTTTAGCTCCTTTATCAAAGATTATGTGGCTATAGGTCTGTGGGCTCATTTCTGGGTCTTCAGTTCTATTTAAATGGTCCTCAGGTCTGTTCTTGTGTCAGTACCAAGATATTTTGATTACTATGGCTTTGTAGTAGAGTTTCAAATTTGGTATTGATATTCCTCCAGCACTGTTCTTTCTGCTAAGGATTATTTTTTGCTATTTGGGTCTTTTATTATTCCATATGAATTTTGGGATTACCTCTTCTATTTCATTAAGGAATGAAGTTGGGATAGTGATAGGTATCACATTGAATTTGTATATATACTTTGGAAGTATTGCCATTTTCATGATGTCAATCCTCCCAATCCAGGAGCATGGGAGGTTTTTCCACTTCCTAAGTTTTGCTTTAATTTTCTTTTCCAGGTTTTTAAAGTTTTCATCATAGAGGTCCTTCACTTCTTTCATTAATTAACTCCTAAAATTTATTTTTTGGGGGCCTATTACAGCAGGAGTTGCTTTCCTGATTTCAGCTGCACTCTTCTCATTGTTGGCATAGAGGAAAGCCATTGCTTTTTGAAGGTTAATTTTATACCCTGCTACTTTGCCAAAGTTTTGAATCAGCTTGAATAAATTGGGAGTGCAGTCCATGGGATTCTTTAAATACAAGATCATGTCATCTGCAAAGAGAGAGAGAGTTTTACATCATCTTTTCCTATTTGGATCGCCTTTATGTTTGAATCTTTTCTTATTGCTGTAGCTAGGCATTCTAATACTAAATTGAAGAGAAGTGAAGAGAGTGGAAATCCTTGTCTCATTCCTGAGTTTAGAGGAAATGGCTTTAGCTTTTCACCATTAAGTAAAATAGTGGTTGTTGGTTTGTCATACACAGCCTTTATTATATTGAGGAATGTTTCATGGGTTCCTAAGTGAAGTAAGCCAGGGTCAAAGAAACATAGGTCCTATGGTTTCCCTTATTTGCAATAACTAGTATAAGTCTAGGACAAGCAGAAAAGGTCTAAAGCTATGTATATGTGACCATATAAGATGATGTTAAGTGAAATGAACCCCAATATAAGGACATAGTGTTTTTTCTTTCTTGTTGCTATTGTTTTTAATATATTTAAAATGTACTATATGATTTTTTTGTTTATCTTGTATGTTCTTCCCCCCACAGTATAACGCCTGATTTCACTGTATTTGATTCTGGTGCCCTGCAACTTGTATATACATTTTTCTAATTTGGGGAGGGGAAGGGAAATAACAAAATGCTGAAACAAGGATATAGGTTGACCCATTGTAACAATGAGATGTACAAGACACTTGCAAACGAACTTTATAACTTAGTGGTGGGTGGGAGGAATTGGGGAGGTGGGGAGGGAAGGGGTGGTAGAGGAAAAACAAAGGAAGAGGTAGTGACACTCAGTAGGAAATGTACTCATTATCTTACTCATGTAACTGTAACTCCTCTGTACCATATTTTTATAATAAAAAGATATTTTTAAAAATCTTCCTAAATGACCACTACGCTGTTGTTGAAGAATAATGAAAATATTTATTGAATATTTCAAGATAGTCACTGAAATTTTTTCTAGATGTTTGACTGATAATCTAATATATTTAAATCACTTTAATATGTGACAATACCTGATAACTAATGCTATTTTTAAAGATCATTATGTCAAGTACAGCTTTACATCAGTTTTAGAATGTTACTATATATAATCGTTGATTTAGAGGTATACTTGAATATTTTACTTTTTGAACAATGGTAACATACCATACTCTGGCTAGATATATAGTATAATAGCATAGTACATGTTCTTTATAGTTGCTTAAGCCAAAATAGTGCTAAATTTAAAGTTCATGAAAAACATCAATTATTATCCAGGTATAATGGTAATTATAATGCATTTGTGGTTTTGTGCAACACTGACCTACCATATTAGACCACTCTTACTTGTCTTTGAAGGATAGAAAGACCCAAATAAAATCTATAAAAACATCATTCTGATGCATTAAATGTAATTCTTGTAAGGTACTGATATTTAGAAATGAACAACAGAAAAAGCCCTTTTGCCAAAATGGCAGTTATTCAGTTTGTACTGCTCTGAAGCACTTCAAAGTCACAAAATACCCTCTAGCAGAGAATATGATAAGTTTTGCCTTCCTAGGAAAAAAAGGAGTGGAATCAATTTTAAAAACTAATCCCTTTTGTAACTTTGCCCATAGAATTGAATAAGTTGGATTTATACATTTTCCTCTTCATGACATTAGATATATTTATATACTGTATATAATACTTATAAATTGTATATTATATAACAATTATAAATTATATATTATATTTTATTACATATTATATATTCTATTTTATATATAAATATGTTATATATCATATATACAATTATTTATTGGATTCAATATTTTAACTTATATTTATAGCTTTTAATTTCTCTTTACCTCTACTACAGTCCTTAAAGAACTGGATGGCACATTTTTTACTGTTCCTTAAATCTACAAAGAAATTTCAGCTTACTTCCACAGAACCTTTTCCAGCTTCTGAACTATATGCTGTTCAGCTTTCAGAGAAAGCACATAGAAAATACTCCCCTGAGAATTTTGTCAATGTGCATATGCACATAATGTACAATTGACTCCATTTCATAATGGCCAGACCATTCTCAAGTTCTTTCTTTGTCTTCATTGAAATAAGCATTTAGACACATAAAAGTAAACACATCCAAAGGCACAGGAAAGTATGGGTAGCAGATGATCTGACAGGGAAGGCACAATAAGCTATTATACTTTTTATCCATTATAGGGATCCCAGCCAATACTTCTATAACAGAAGACAAGTTAATAAGAGAAAATGTAATGGATCTATTAGTCAAAGTGATACAGGAGCCTTCAGAGTTGAAGACCTAAGAGACTCAAAGTAAATTACTCTTAGGCTTAGATTTGTTGATGAATGGAAATGGATTGGACCAAAAATACAATCTAGTGGCAATACACTGGAGGAGAGAATCCCAAAAGGCCTGTCTTTGCAGACTACTCCTGGCCAATGCAGTAATCCTTTCTCCTGGGTAGGTGTTGGACCCTGCTGGAATGAGGATTGCCAAGGAAGGAAGGAGAGGGAAAAAATAACTTTGCAAAGTTTCAACGTTTCATGGGTTGCTTTTTGGGGAGACATTCTCATTGACTTGTCTTGGAGAAGAGGAATTCTGGTTTCTGTGACTATCTTCAGTGGAGAAAGGCCAGGAAAAAAAAACAGCAGAAAGCCAGAAAGGCTTGACTGAGAAGACTTTTTTTCCAATGTCTTTCATTTCAGGGGACTGACTAGGTCAAGATATTATATTTTGGGGTATTGCTTCTTTGTGTTCTAATATCAGAATCAAGAGTAGTTCATGTATATTATAATGCCAGTAGGCTACATTTAAAAATCTAGTGAAAGGCTCTTATTCATACCCTGCCTGTTACTCTAAATGTCATATATGTTAGATTCAATTATTGTCCCCTCACCCATCTATTTATAATTTTTAATTGTGTAGAATGTCAACTATGCTACATACCAATTTGAGCTTAACTAAAAACAAATAGGAACAGTATCAGTCTTTATTGGTTGCAAAATAAATGTTTAGATTTTGAAACTAGAACACAATATACTAGTTATTAGAGTGGAGAAAAAATTTCTAACCTAAATGACTGTTTAACCTTTCAGTGTAAGTTAGCATTTGATTTTCTCAGTTTGCTAAATTAAATCTTAAAATTTTCATTTCTGTAATAGATCAATTAAAATTATTGTTGAACATGTGATTAATTATAGTTCTTAGGTGTATAGCACACAAAACACTGCCTTAAGCTTCAGCTAATATTTGCCTCTCTAAATATGTTGACTAGTATATTTATTTTTCTTAGCAACCAAACAATTAAACTTTAATCATTCCATACTTGATTTGGAGATATTTTTTTCCTAATGAAGTATACTCAAACTGCATGCTTGGAAAAGTGTTTTAGGAGTTTTGGGATAGTCCTCACACAGGCATGGAAGAAAAAAGAGAGAGAAAAAAAAGAACTGTACTTCAAAGGCTTCATCCTGATCTTTGTGGCAAGAAAATAACTCAGGATTTCACAAAGAATAAACTAAATTGGCATCCTTCCATTTTAATACACTTCTGTATTAGCCTGACCCTATCTGTACACATTGATTGGAACATTGTGCTGTGTGTTCTTTACAAATAGCTCAGAATAAATGACCCTGCTGTGCAACAGTCATTACAAGACAATTTGACTAGTGCTTACAGGTCTTCAGTTGGTGAAAGAAAAGAGGGAGATTATCCAGAACTAATAAGGTGGCAATGACATTCAGCAAATGAAGATAAAAGACAAAGTGGGGGAGGAAGAAAAAGAAAGACAAGGGAATTATCCAATCTCCTACCTCCTCCATGGGTTAAAATTGATTTAAGAATACAAAATAATTTCTCAGACCAGTGCAGTGACAAGTATAAAAATCAAACACAAATGTATTTATATTTGCATCACAATTAATTAGGAACCTAAAAGGGCATATCATGTTTTGAAGTAGCTGCAAATAATTACAAAAAGAGGAATACTTATATTTTTTCATTTGAAACAAAAACATTAAAAAATACACCAAAATAAGTGTCCCTAGAATATCTGACTATCCAAATGCCCAAAAATTGAACAGTGTCATGTGTGCTTTGTGACAGAAATATCAGTCCTAGTAAATGCATATTGGCTTTGACATGTTAGGTTAACTTACCCAACTTCAGTGATAGTGTACTGGTAAGCAGTTTGTAATTTTCAGAAAAATATTTCTTTGTTAACTTATACATTACCATAAAAATAAGACAGAGTTTTATCAAAATCATAGACTTACATGATTGATACACTTTTCACAATACTTAAGAATGTACAGAGAGCTGATGTGAGTGCATGGGGAAAACTGGACTCCATAAACACTTGCAGTAAACAAGGTCATGAACTGTGTGGAGACACCATTCTGAATGACCTCTTCTTTTCTCTTTTGTAAGTTAGGAATATGTATTTGCAGTGGCTTAATAACAATGTGGTGGGTTGAAAACTAATGAAGATTAGGAAATGGTCCTTCATGAAAATGATATACAAGACAGGAAGCTACAGTTAATATGGAATATTAATTGTATTCTGTGGTTAAGGCAATGTGGCTCTATCCATGTATGAGTATCATATGTATTACCTGATGATATTCAAAGTTCTTCCTCTGTTCTCAGACCCACTCTATCAGAAACCCTGATGTCATTTTCACAGTTAGTGACTTAGATCATAAGTTCTGAATAAGTTTTTCTAACTCTCTTTTTCTGGGAAAGTGTCAGTGGGCCCTCATTATTCCCAAAGTCTCCCAGGGTAGGACACATGTCCATTTCTGGGGAGATGAAGTTTCTGGGAGAGCATTAATTAAAAGAGATCCTCCAGGCAGTTTTGTTGTATGGCTCCAGATGAATAGCCATCTCTTACCTCATGTTTGAAAAGGATAGGTTGGGGACAATTACCCTATAATAGTTGTTAGAAGCCTTAGCTTTGGGGGGAAAAACAGAGTGGGGTTTAAATAGACAGAATGAGGTTTTCCTTACCCTAAGGCAGAATTCTCTGGTAACTTCTATCATGTTTGCATGCTAGTATCAAGTATTTTTTTCTTTTTTCTTTTTTTTTTTTTTTGTCGGCCGTGGGGCTTGAACTCTGGGCCTGGGCGCTGTCCCTCAGCTCTTCAGCTCAAGGCGAGCGCTCTACCACTTGAGCTACAGCGCCACTTCCTATCAAGTATTTTGAACTCTACTAAAACATTTGGAATCTTGCTGCTTTTCTTTCTCTATTACCATAAGACAAATCTAACTAAGCACAAACATTTTCTCCTGAAACTCTGCAGTATCTTTTTATTTAATTGTGAAAATACTGTACAGAGGGGTTACAATTACATGGGCAAGATAATGAGTACATTTCTTATCAAGCATTGTAGCCTCATCCATTGTTTCCCTTTCCCATCCCTTCCCATCCTCCTCCAGCTCACCCCACCCAATCCTCTTTCCTCCCTTCCCACCCCCCACCAAAGTTGTAAAGTTCGTTTTTGACATAACGACTTGTACATATTGTTGCAATGGGTCCACCTGTATCCCCAGTTAAACGATTTGTTTTTTCCCTTCCCCTCCACAAATTATAATAACATCAAATACATTGAAAGCATAGGTTATACCATGGTGGAGGGACATACAAAGCAACAAAGAAATCATCTTATAAATATGTTAGAAACAATCACATGAAAGAAAAAAACATTTGAATACATATCTCAGGGTTCATTTTCCTAACAATAACTTATCTGACCTTTTCTGCTTGACTCAGACATATACTAGATATTGCAAATAAGGGAAACTATGGGACCTATGTTTCTTTGGGCCTGGCTTACTTCACTTAATATAATTGTTTCCAAGTCTTTCCATTTAATAACAAATGGAGCAATGTCATTCTTTCTGATGGAGGCATAGAATTCCATTGTATATATAGACCACATTGTATTGATCCATTCATTTGCTGAGGGGCATCTGAGTTGGTTCCATATCTTAGCTATGGTAAATAATGCTGCAATAAACATAGTTGTGCTGGTAGCTTTAGTGTGGTCTTGTTTGTGAACATTTGGGTAAATGCCCAAAAGTGGGATTGCTGGGTCATAGGGGAGCTCTATGTGGAGTCTTTTGAGGAACCTCCATACTACTTTCCAAAGTGGTTGAACAAGTTTACACTCCCACCAACAATACAGTAAGGTTCCCTTCTGTCCACATCCTCTCCAGCATCTGTTGTTATTAGTGTTCTTGATTATTGCCATTCTAACTCCAGTGAGGTGGTATCTCAAGGTTGTTTTGATTTGCTTTTCTTTTATGGCTAGGGAGTTTGAACATTTCCCCATGTGTCTATTGGTTATCCTTCTTTCCTCTTCAGAGAAGTTTCTCTTGAAGTCTTTAGCCCACTTATGAATTTAGCTGTTTTTTCTTTGAAGATTTGTTGTTGGAGTATTTAATTTTTTGAGTTCCAGGTATATTTTAGATATGAGACCCTTGTCCGTTGTATGGCTACTGAAGATCTTCTCCCAATCCGCGGGCTTTCTATTGATCTTGCTAGCTATGTCATTTGCCATGCAGAAGCTCTGCAATTTCATGCAATCCCTTTTGTCCAACCTTTCTTTGATTTGTTGTGTTTCTGGGTCTCTATTAAGAAAATTTCAACCTGTGCCAAGGAGACCTAAGGTTTCTCCTATTCTGTCCTGTAATATTTTCAGGGTGTCTGCTTTGACTCCAAGGTCTTTGATCCATTTGGAGTTGATTCTTGTGCAGGGTGATATATAAGGATCTAGCTTTAGTTTTCTACATGTGATTAATCAATTTTTCCAGCACCATTTACTGAAGAGGCTGTCTTTCTTCCATTCTATTTTTTTATCTCCCTTATCGAAGATTAGATGGCTATAGCTCTGTAGGTTCATTTCTGGGTTTTCAATTCTATTCGATTGGTCCTGAGGTCTGTTCTTGTGCCAGTACCAAGTTTTTTTGATTACTATGGCTTTGTAGTAGAGTTTGAAATTTGGTATTGATATTCCTCAAGTACTGTTCTTTCTGTTGAGGATTGTTTTTGCTATTCGGGGTCTTTTATTGTTCCATATGAATTTTTGGATTGCCTCTTCTATTTCCTTGAAGAATGAGGGTGGAATATTGATAGGTATTGCATTGAATTTGTAGATAGCCTTGGGAAGAATTGCCATTTTCACAATGTTGATCTTTCCAATCCATGAGCATGGGAGTTTTTGCCACTTTCTAAGTTCTGTTTTGATTTCCTTTTTCAGGTTTTTAAAGTTTTCATCATAGAGGTCCTTCACTTCTTTGGTTAAGTTAATTCCTAAGTATTTTATTTTTTGTGGGGCTATTACAAATGGAGTTGCTTTCCTAATTTCAGCCACAATTTTCTCATTGACATACAGAAAAGCCATTGATTTTTGGGGGTTAATTTTATACCCTGCTACTTTGCCAAAGTTTTGAATCAGCTTGAGTAATTTGGGAGTGGAGTCTATGGGATTCTTTAAATACAAGATCATGTCATCTGCAAAGAGGGAGAGTTTTATTTCTTCTTTCCCTATTTGGATCCCCTTTATGTCTGAATCTTGTCTTATTGCTGTAGCTAGGCATTCTAATACTAGATTGAAGAGAAGTGGAGAGAGTGGGCATCCTTGTCTTGTTCCTGAGTTAGGAGGAAATGGCTTTAGTTTTTCACCATTAAGTATAATGTTGGCTGTAGGTTTGTTATATACAGCCTTTATTGTATTGAGGAATGTTACATGGATTTCTAATTTTTCCAGAACCTTCATCATAAAGGGGTGTTAAATCTTGTCAAATGCTTTTTCTGCATCTATTGAGATAACCCTGTGGTTCTTATCCTTGCTCCTGTTGATGTGATGAATTATATTAATTGATTTGCATATATTGAACCAGACTTGCATCCCTGAAATGAATCCTGTTTGATCATGGTGTATGATTTTTTTGGATGAATTGTTGAAGTCGATTGGCCAAAATTTTGTTGAGAAGTTTTACATCGATGATCATCAAAGAAATGGGTTCATAGTTCTCTCTTTCTTTGATGAGTCCCTGCCCGGTTTTGGGATGAGGGTTATGATGACTTCATAGAACAAGTTCAGTAGTAGTGCACTTTCTCTTTCAATTTCATTGAAGAGTTGGTGGAGTATTGGTGTGAGCTCTGCTTTGAAGGCTTTGTAGAATCCCACTGTAAAACCATCTAGTCCTGAGCTTTTCTTAGATGGGAGGTCTCTTATTGCTGTTTCTATTTCAATGCTTGATATGGGCCTGTGAAGATGGTTTAACTCATCTTGGTTTAGTTTTGGCATGTTGATATTTGCTAGGAAAAGGTCGATTTTTGCCAAGTTCTCAAACTTATTAGCATAAAGTTTTGAGAAGTATTCCCTTATAATATTCTGAATCTTGGTTGTTTCTGTGGTGATGTTTCCATTCTCAATTCTGAGTTTATTTATTTGGGTGTGTTCTCTTCTTTTTCTGATAAGATTTGCTAAGGATCTGTCAATTTTGTTAATTTTTTCGAAGTACCAACTCTTTGTTTTGTTGATTCTTTCTATGTTTTTTTTTGGACTCTAATTCATTTAATTATGATTTAATTTTAATTATTTCTTTCCATTTATTGGATTGAAGTTTATCTTGCTGCTCTTTTTCAAGGAGGTTCAGATGTCTCATTAAATTGTTGGTTTCAGATCTCTCCAATTTGTTGATGTAGGAACTCAGAGCTATAAACTTGCCTCTGACTACTGCCTCTGTTTCAGAGGAGCTGGTAATTTGTATGTTCATTTTTGTTGAATACCATGAACATTTGCATTTCCTTTCTAATCTCTTCCATGACCCACTCATGATTTAGCAGTGTGTTGTTCAGCCTCCATGTGTTACAGGACTTCCTTTTTGGTGTTGAGCTCTAATTTTATTCTTGTGGTCTGAGAGAATGCAAGGTATAACTTCAATGTTTCTGAATTTGGACAAGTTTGCTTTGTGGCCTAAAATGTGGTCTATTTTGGAAAATGTTCCATGTGCTGCTGAGAAAAACGTGTATTCTGATATATGCTGGGTGAAATATTCGGTAGATGTCTGTTAAATCTAGTTGATCTATGCAGTTGTTTAGATCTGTGGTTTCTCTATTGAGTTTTTGCTGAGTTGATCTATCTAGTAGGGAAAGTGGTGTGTTAAAGTCCCCAACAATTAATGTCTTTGGATCTATGTGGGATTTGAGGGAAAGTAGTGTTTGTGGATAAATTTGGGTGCTCTGTTGTTTGGCAAATAGATATTTAGAATTGTAATATCCTCCTGAAGGAGAGATTCCTTAATTAGTATGTAGCGACCTTCTTTATCTCTTCTCACGAATTTTAATTTGAAGTCTATTTTATCTGATATTAGGATTGCAACTCCTGCCTGTTTATGGGGGCCGTCTGCTTGGTAGATTTTGTTCCAGCCTTTCACATTGAAAATGTGTTTGTTTTTATGGGCAAGATGAGACTCCTGAAGGCAGCAGATAGAAGGATCTTGCTTTATAATCCAACTAAACAGTCTATGTCACTTAATTGGAGAGTTAAGTCCATTAATGTTGAGAGATAGGACTGGGAGGTATTTGGAGTTCCTGCCATTTTATCCACCTTCTTGGGGGCTGTGGCAACTGGGTTCTTCCTATGGTTCTTGGATTCTTAGTTTGGGTACAGTTTCTTGCCCTTCATTATTGTCTTGTTGGTTTTCTTGCAGTATCATCCTAAACATTCCATTTCCAGTCTTGCTCTCTTCCAATCAATGTGATAATCTTAAAACACAAATTCATGTCATTACCCTACATGGAACTCTTCAATTATTCTGTCATGGCCTAGTGAGGAGTGAGGGTAGTAACATTTGTTACTAGTAATAGCCCTAGGTTCCCTCAGCTGTATGCCCAGCAAAGCCTTTTTCAGGTAGTCAAATTCTCATAAGCTCTTTCCTTGTCCTCCGTAAAATTCTGTTCCTCGAGTTTGCTGTTGGACAATGCTAGTCTTCCTTCAGATCTCTCTCTTTTTTTGGGGGGGGGTGTGGTCGTGGGGCCTGAACTCTGGGCCTGGGCACTGTCCCTCAGCTCTTCAGCTCAAGGCTACCTCTCTACCACTTGAGCCACAGTGCCACTTCCAGCATTTTTCTTTTTGCTTATGTGGTGCTGAAGAATCGAACCCAGGGCCTCGAGCATGCAAGGCAAGCGCTCTACCACTGAGCCACCTTTCCAGCCCCAGATCTCTCTCTTTTTTTAAATATATTTTTTATTGTAATGATACCATAGATACCATACAGAGGGGTTACAATTACATGAATAAGGTAATAAGTACATTTCCTATTGAGCATTGTTACCCACTCCTTTGTTTTTCACCCACCATCCTTTTCCTCCCAACCTCCCAAACTCCTTTCTTTCTCCACACCCGTAAAGTTGTTGTTTTCAACAGAGTCTTGTACATCTCACTGTTTACAATGGGTTATCCTGTATCCTTATTTCAGCATTTTGTTATTTCCCTTCCCCTCCCCAAATTAGAAAAGTTTATATAGAAGATGCAGGACACTGTAATCAAATACAGCGACAACAGGGGGTGTACCATAATGGAAGAACATACAAAGAAAAAAATCACATAGTACATTATAAATACTTTAAAAAGAACTACAAGAAAGATAAAAATCTCTTTTGTCCCTATCTTGGCATTCATTTCACTTAGCATCAGGTTATATGGTCATATTTACATAGCTTTTGACCCCTTCTGTTTGTCCTGGACATATACTAGTTGTTGCAGATAAGGGAAACCATGGAAACACTACTGCATTGTTGTTGGGAATGTAAACTTGTTCAACCACTTTGGAAAGCAGTATGTAGGTTCCTCAGAATACTACACATAGAGCTCCCCTATGACCCAGCAATCCCACTTTTATGCATTCACCCTATCCATCACAAACAAGCCACACTAAAGCTACCAGCACAACTATGTTTATCGTAGCATTGTTCACCATAGCTAAGATATAGAACCAACCCAGATGCCTGTCAGTAGATATAATATATATATGAGATATAATATATAATAATATATATAATAGAATTCTATGCCTCCATCAGAATGAATGACACCACCCCATTTGTTAGGAAATGGAAAGACTTGGAAAAAATTATATTAAGTGAGTAAGCCAGACCCAGATCTCTCTTTAAAATAATCACTGCGATAATTTGCAATATAAATTAGGCAGCTCTGTTATCTTCTTTTCTGGCAACACAAAGCTCTGCTTCATAGTATTGATTTTGTAATTACATTCCATGAAGATTATTTATCCTTTGCCTTTTCCATGAATCAGTTTCTGATAACAGAAGCAGTTTGTTGGCTCTCAACTGTACTCAGAATGTGATATCATAGCAAGCATGTAAGAGGTAGTCATTAAATGATGAAAGACTGAATCAGGTGTGATGGCAATCCTAAGGTTGTCCACATAGCAAGGCTATAGTACCAATTCATTCAAAAAAGCACTCACTCCCAGCAGTGTCACTAAAAATATGCTACCAATCAAAAATTGAAGTTTTTATAACTTGGCTTTAAATAGGATGAAGTAATGGAGGCAGGGTAAATGGAAATTACTGAAATCAGGGCTGTGTGCTCTCTTTAAAAGCATTTTCTACTAGGCTCCCTGTTTCCCATTCAATAAAAATAAAAGTGCAATATTTAAATAAGGCAAGTTGTACTTAAAGAAATCATAAATTTAGGAAATAATATTACAAATATTCAAAATAATAAGGAAACTTATATTATCTTATTACATACTATATTAAAAATTAAAACATGATTTTTCTACTTATTTGAAATATCTGTTTATATCTTCATCTATCTACCTACCAATCTAAGTTTCTGAAATGTCATATTACTACTATCAGGTAATTGTTCACATTATCGTTGATTCATAAAACCATTTAAGGGAAATTAACTTGGATTCTAAATGAGGTTTTTAAGTAATCATTTAAAAACAATTTTAGCTTTCTTCAGAAATAGTAGTAGAAGTAGAAATGAGGACATGATTCATTTGAACTTCTATTAACAAACAGACCTTCTATCTAAATTCAGAGTGACTCAGTGTTTTTTTTTATTTTTTTATTATCCTTAAGTACTTGTACAAAGAAGTTGTTATTTAACAAGGCAGTTTTTAAATACAATATAACTTGATCATTGTCACCTCTTTCAACATTCTCGCCCATCCCTCTCCTACCCACCCTTCCCTTCTCTTAATTTTGCAGGATATACATTG
The DNA here is from genome assembly GCF_024711535.1 of Dipodomys merriami. NCBI lineage: Eukaryota > Metazoa > Chordata > Mammalia > Rodentia > Heteromyidae > Dipodomys > Dipodomys merriami. The sequence goes on from NW_027206179.1 coordinate 48,349,532, forward strand.
GATTCTTGTCTGTATTGTCCCCTCTCCTCTCTTCATTCATCTATCACTTTCCCCTTGATCCCATCCCATCTACTGATGTTCCTGATGTTTTATTTTGCTGAACTTTGATATGAGCTTTCTAAGGAATGATACTATCTCTCTTGATGCTGGAGAGGATGTGGTCAATAGGAAATCCTAATAATCTGTTGGTGGAAAGGTAAACTTGTTCATATACTCTATAAGTAGTGTGGAGGTTCTAAAAAAAAATTAAACATAGAACTACATACAGCAATTTCTCTTCTGAGCATATACCCAAAAGACTACAAGCCAGGTTACAGTAAAGCCACCAGCACTACCCTATTTATTGCACCAGAATATCATAGCCAAGATATGGACTCAGCCCAGATGCCTATCAATGGATCAAGAAAATGTATCCACTGTTGTCACTATATTTGATTTTGGTACCTTGTTTCTTGTATATACATTTATCTGATTTGGAAAAGGGAAGAGGAACAAAATGGTGAGACAAAGGACAAAGAGTGAACCAATGCAACAGCAATATTCAAAAGATACTATGTTGGAAATGAACTTTACAACTGGGGGGACAGTGAAATTGGGAGGGAGGGAAAGTGGGAGAAAAATGAGGGAGGGAGGTAAGAGTGTTCAACAAGAAATGCACTTACTACCTTACTTACGTAACTGTAACCCCTCTGTACATCACTTTGACAATAAAAATTAAATTAAATAAAAGAAAGGTAGTATATATACACAATGGAATTTTGCTCATACACTAGAAAAAAAAATGATATTGAGCTGGGCACCGGTGGCTCATTCCTGTAATCTTATCTACTCAGGAGGCTGAGATCTGAGGATCGCCGCGGTTCAAAGCCAGGCTAGGCAGGAAAGTCAGTGACACTCTTATCTCCAATAAACCACTAGGAAACCAGAACTTGCACTGTGGTTCAGGCAGTAGAGTGCTAGCATTGAGCTGAAGAGCTGAAGGGCTGAGGGACTGCAACCAGGCCCAGAGTTCAAGACCCATGACTCACAAAAAAGAAAGAAAAAAACAAAGAAATTTTGCTGGGTGCCCGTGGCTCATGCTGTAATCCTAGCTACTCAGGAGGCTGAGATCTGAGGATTATGGTTCAAAGACAGCTGGGAAGGAAAGTCTGTAAGACTCTTATCTCCAATTAAACATTAGAAAACCAGAAGTGGCGCTGTGGCTTAAGCAGTAGAGCACTTGCTTTGAGCTGAAGAGCACAGGGACATCATCCAAGCCAAGAGTTCAAGCCCCATGATCAGCCAAAAAAAAAAAAAAAAGATTATTAAGAAACTCCAAGCTTTAATCGACTCAAGTTTCTTCACCCCAAAGCTAAATACAAATATTCTTCATTTACAATTAAAAGAGGTAACAAGTAGCCAATAAAATTGTTGAAATATTATTCCCTTTAACTGTGATGAGAAAACAAGCTCATATTTTCATAGGATGGATTCATTGATGACCAAAACTGTCACCACATTGAATGACTAGAGAGCTGCTGCTCATTACCACTTTGTAGTTCCTCTGAATTCTTGGCTAGGCCTCAAACTTGACTTTGTCCTTGGCAGCCCCTGGTTTTCACAAGAAGCCTGCAAAGTCAATTCAAGGAAGCAGGAGGGGGTGGGGGAACAAAATTAAAACAGTGGGATACCTGAGCACCTGACTTGACATTACCAAAAGGCCTGTTAGATCAGTTTAGCAAGAATTTCCCCACCCCTTGCTTTTGAGGTTTCCTACCATCTATTCCTAGACTATAAATCCTCAGCTGTTATTTTGTGTGTGCCTCAACCTGGTTTCAGTCTGCCCCAATGCACACCTACCATACTCATAATGAACATACTCAGGGTTGCCTTTCTATCAGCCATCTCAAGAAGTCTTGATTTGTCTTAACAAGACTCTGAAGATGAGCCATGAAGTAGGACAGTCTTTTTCTGCCCTCTAGTTTATTGTAGATGTACCTGAATATGAAACAATTCTTATATATTAAAAAGTTTAGTGTATTTATGAGATTATTTTAAAGAGTACATTCAACTAAAGGTCTAATCATACACATTTTTTGTTTTTCTTCTTTCTCCCCCCTTCTCTTTCTCACTACATTGAAATGGAAAGGTATCTTTCTATGAGATTCAACATTTGAAACTATCGATTCAAGATAAATTCAGTCTACATATAATCAGGTTGAAAAAGGAGACAATACATTATACAATGCAAAGTTGAGTTACTTTTTTCGTTTTTGTACTATGCTGAAGGTTTAAAGGTTTACAGTGGAATGACTTGGGTGGAAACATATTGAAATCCTTTTATATTGAAAATTGAAAGAAAAAAATGAGAAAGATGGGTGAGGGGTGAGCTCTGGCCCGATGACTAATGTCTTCTTCATTTCACTGATTTTTAAGATGGAAAAATTAAAATGGTGCTCACAAATCCTGAACACAAGGCGCTCCCATTTCACTCTACTTTTCTTTGTTTTCATACTGCTGGAGATCAAACTCAGGTCCTTGAACAGGCTAAGCAAGTGTTCTGCCACTGCTACAACATCATATTCAGTATTTTATTTGAAAACCAGTCATAGCATCAGAATAGCATCACCACACTGCAACATTTTCAGTTTTTATAAAATGAAACACACATTTTCATTTTAGAGAGATCAAATAATCCTAGTAGACAGGTCTTCAGACTTTAGCAACTTAAGTTCCCTGAAGTCCCTCTGAAAAAATATTAGTAAAAATTAAAAGGCTTCTTTCTTTCCATTTATTTCTAATTGAGTTTCTGAATTTAAACTGTTTTTTAAATAGTTTTATAGAAAAATTGTGCAGGAGGTACAGCTTACCATATACATAGACTTTTCCTTTTCTGATACCTAGTTTCTTCAATAGTAATGTTTTTATTTCTGTATGCAATATACTTGTTAAAATTAATAAGCCAACATTAACACATTTTTATGCAATGTAGCTATAGGTTATACTAGAGATCTCTATTTGTGTTGTAACACAAATTATTTCTTATATGAAACAAACTTCTTTACTACATAAGAAGCGCTGGTAATAATTTAGCCATAGGATAAAAGATTTGTGGAAGGTAATTTCAAATAATCAATAATAATTATTTACCCCAATTATTTTTTCCTGGTGTTTGCATTAAAAAAAACCACCTTGGAAATAGAATGCTAGACATCAGATGGTTAAATGTCTAACACGTGGTTGTGGTTTCTAAATGGGAAACTAAATCTCTTTGGAAAATTCTTATTTATTCACAAATTAGTACTTTAAGCAGATTTTGTTTACAGGTAGCATAATTCAGAGTGTGGTTCTTCAGTAGCTATGAGTACTGAGATTTCAAACTTAATATAAATATATGGGTGTATATACACATACATATAAGTATATTCCAATCACCAAAATAACCTAAATATTGTAAATTACTATTCACTTTATGAGTAGTGTTTCATTTTTGAACATGACCACCTGTCAACATGTTTTAAGTAAATGCTTAATAAAGCCCTGAATCTATTCTTATTGTAGCACTTGGACTCTACTGGGTAATAGATATATCACAGAAAATTAATTTCAAGCAACAAATAGATTACCTATTGATAATTATGAGAGATAAACTGATATCACAAACAACAAAAAATGTAGAACATGTATCTACAATTTTGTCAAACAATCAGATCTAATCTAATTGGATAAATAATTTATCTGCAATTATAGTAAACAGATGAAAAATTGGTTTGTTATAATATGTATTTCAAATAACTTTCACCACTGACATAGTATTTTTTAGTGGATATGGTAATTCCCTTGGATATGAATCTGCCTCTTTTATGCATATGTTTTGTATATGTTGTATATAGACAAGCATGCATATGGGTACATATTTGTGTGTATTTATATTTTTAAGGAATTATGTGATTGACCAAGGTTTATGTCAATTCAAATTGTAATGGGTATAATAATAATTATAGGAGGTTATTTGTAGACGTATGATTTACATAAGAAATAATGATGGATTTGAAATTTTAAAAATTAAAGTTTATATACCAATCAATAATACACTGATAAAATAATGTCCCACAGAGAGCTAAAATATTTTCCTAAAGTTAGTCTTAAAAACTAGATATCAATCTGTCACTTTCCTATGTGATTGTGGAATAACTAAAACATTTCATACTACTAGTCCAAATTACACTGTTGTACTTGAAATGTTTAAGATTTTTTTCCTGCCCAATAAACTCTAAGCATGCCCTATCCTTAGATTCTTAATGAGCAACAGACCAATTCCAGCTTTTAAATTGAAGTAGCAACAACCATACCTTTCTTTACCTATAAATGTAACACCCAGACCACACAGCTGGCAGCAATTAACTCTTATTAAAAATATTATACTTGATTTGGCACTGGAGTTTTCATACCCAACCCTTCAGTTCCATATTGAATCATGCAGCCAAATGTAATTTACATCAATTGAAAATTTGCATAAAAAGAATTAGGTGAATCAATTATAAACAAAAAATACAAAAAAAAACTCCTTTAAAAGAAAGATTATTTCAACTTGAACTGTAGCCAAATAGAAACCATTTGGAATATTAATGATGTTTTGAGTCTTTTTAAAAATGAAGAGCTCATTTAAATTGACTAGATCCAAAACAACTGTACCATGTCTATGAACACTGTAAAAGAATAATGCTTGTTCAATAGCAAGATAATTAGGAGCAAATGGGAAATTTTCTCAAAATGTAAAACAGCACTGTTTCACTTTAAGGCCTATTTTAACATGAATAGAACACTTAGTTTGCCAGAGATGTTTGCTTTGAAAAAGTACCATAAAAACATACACACCTGCTTGGTGTTAATTGTAACTACTTCCATTGTAAAATGATAATAGTCAAATATGCACACTAGGAAAGATTCAAGCCAGGTGCTAAATGTACATTTTTCAAGGCATTATTTAATAACACACCTTTACATTCTAATCCAAATATTGCTTACAAAAGTACAACCAGAGTAAAATAAAACCCTGAAAATTAATATAAAAAGTAATGCTTCTCTATTGTAAAGTAAAAGGACTTAGCCATTGTATAATTTGTGCTCACATTTTATTTTACAGATATATGTGTCTGAACAATGGAGACGGATTGGAGAAGTTTACTATTAGGTGATTTTTGTCATTGCGAAACACAGAATGCACTTACATAACATATTTTCATGGAGTGTATCAATCACTGTACTGACCACCTTTGGTGCATCCTAAAAGCATGGCAAATACAAGATGTATGCAGCTGCTGGTAGTGTCACTCTGTTTAACCTTTCAGAGTAAACTTTCATAAAAATGTAACCTACCTGCATTTATAACTTTTATCTACTGCCAATTTCTAGAGTGTGCCACACTTAAAGAATTATATTGTATATTTATCCTGATTACTTTGATATGAGATTCTTTCATGTGTTGTTATAACATTTTCCTAATAATGTATCATAACTGTATCAAAAAAAAAACCCTTTTGAATGTTTAAATAACTGATTTCTACCAAATCTTTTTTTCTCTCAGAATTGGTGGAAGTGGCCTGGAAGCAAAAAGAACAGTCTTGAAATCAAAAGTTTTAGATTTCCTTTTGGATATAAAACCTTTACAACCTATCATTGTCATCCCAAGTCAGATTGGAATGATCACTGCTCCTTCAAGAAGACCTACAATGAGCAGGTAGGAAAGGTCAGAGCTGATGACCTAACTCCATAATAAATCTTCCATTTTCACCTAAGTTCGTAAAGTAACTCAGTCTGGAAATTTGGGTGACATTGTTCAGACTTTTTTCTCCATCACTCACTCAACCTAATCCAAAAGATTTTGAGGTTTCTAAAATTTGTTGACTTCTCTCTTTCCAGCTAATTATCTAACTCAGCCCACCATCACATCTGTAGTACAGTAAATCATTGTAACAACCATTTCTAATCTCTGCCTGTATTTCTGCTTTTTTCCAGTCTATTCCAATCTACTCCATTAGCGTGTTCTCAAATACCATAAATATAGTAATGACTCCCTTGCACAAATTCTTTGCGGAGCTCCTCTTTAGCTATCATAGTTATCCAAATTTGTTAAAAATTTTTATTTTATTTTTTGCCCTGAAAGTACCCCTTAAATCCATCCTTTTCTACATTCCCAGGTCTAGGAATAATTTGTTTTTATCCACCTTTTTATCCATTATTGCTTTAACTCTTATTATACTGTCAGCTTTCTCTATCCATTAATTTTGAATGTGTTTTTCTTTTTCAGTTTAGTACCCTTACCTGCATCTCATCCTTGCTTCCATCTCAGTTTAGTGATTACTTCCTAAGGGAACTTATCCAGCCCCTTCAAGCATGTCTCTATGATCCTTGGTAACTTTTACCACTACTATCACCAAACACTCCATTAACTTACATTGTTTCCATGAAGGAATCAAAGTCAACATATAACAGAGATAGCTTCATGCATATGTCGTTTATCCTGGCACTGTTAACAACAGGCAAGTCATAGAATCAGACTAGGAGACACTTCAACAGATATACTGGTAAAAATACAGACAAAAAAACCCCACATATATACAATGAAGTATTACTCAGCCATAAAGAAGATTAAAGTAGTTGTATATGAAGGAAAAAGTATGGAACTGGAGATTCTTATGTCAGAATGTTATATGTTTTCTCTCATTTATGGAATCTAGAAAAAATAAATACATAGAAGAGAAACTATTAAAATGAGAAAGAAGTTATAAAAGAGGGGAAATGGGCAACAAAGAAGGGTTATAGAGTGTTAATATGATCCAAGTAAACTATATCTGAAAATATGAGTAGGCCCATATAATAATATCAGAAAGCCATTTCATACAATTAATATGCACTAATAAACTACTTTTAAAAAGCAATTGAAGTTACTTTTTCTTTGTCCTGTCCTCATTGACTATAAGTTTTACGTAATACAGATTCATATAGATTTGTCAATCATTTGTCAACCCCCACGCCTGACACACACACGATAAAAATATGAGAAAAAAAAATCTCCAAATGAGATTTCTCAAAAAAAAAATGATCCAGCCCAATAGAGGCTTAAAATAGTAAGTGGGAACATGAGTCTTTGGTTCCTTCCTGTTCTCCCTAAGAAAGCTACTTCACTTTTCTGAGATGTCAAATAGAATCACTAGTAGCAGTTTCCACCAGATAAACTTGCCAATAATTTAAATGAATTGATATCTGAAAGCATTGAAAATATTGTATAACATTTTCTAAGTATTTTATTGGTATATTTCTTATCAAATATAAATTGCACTGAACCAGTATAAGGAAACATTATTGAATATTATTGTAATTATGAAGAGTATTGTAACAGAGGATAGATATTGAAAATTACATTGAAACAAGGGAAAAGTTATTTTAGAAACTTAGTTGAGTTATTAAAAACAATACAGGACGATTTTGAGGGGTTGATTGGCAAATTTGATCAGGCTATCTATGCTTTCTACATCTTTTTTTTATTAATATTAAAATAGGCATCTAGCATCCCAGAGACTGAAAGAGTGAGTCACTATCTTCCTTTGTATTGCAAAAGACATCTCCCAAATGTTTAAGAAAGACATCCCTGCATGTGATTTGCACCTAAAAGGGACTGAGAAAGAATTTGCAATTGAAATTTCATGAAGCAAATGCACAAAAAAGGAAATTTAGGAGGAAACCCATCTAAAATTTAGTCATGAGGAGGAAAATTCAGGTTAGTTCAGCATCAATCATTACACTATAATGAATGAAGGGGAAAGAATGCAATCAAGAATTCATTGTATATACCATAAAATTAAGAAAAGGAAAGGAAAGGGTGGGTTAAAGGGGAGGCATGAGAATGTTGAAAGGGGTGAAATTAATCAAGATGCATTTTATTCATAAACTACTTCACTAAATGGAATTGAAGTGGACCCTGAGATGGGGCCCAAGCGAGCATGATTCCATTTTGAGTTTTGCTTTTGTTTTAGGGATTTTAGACTTGATGGGCATCTCTGGTCCCCTTCCCCTTAACCACCTAACCCACCCTTGATTGTTCAGTTAAAGACTGACCGATAAAAGAGATAGGTTGTAATCTGGCTCAAACTGGCAACACCACTTGCTTAGGTTTACCCTGTCTTTTGCACAAGCTTATGGTAAACTCCGCCTTTTACCCACCAAAAGGTAGACCTCACCTTACCCACTAAATTTGGGTGCCATTTTAAACTAAGGTGATAGGCTGGTTTAAACAGACATTACAGACAAACTGTAACCTCATTGGCCACCTGCGTGTGGCTTAACACAACTATGCAATCTTTGTGTTGTTGTGAACCCATTGGTCACCTGTATGTGGCCAGGCTTGACCACATGGATTTTGCCTTTAAAAACCCTCGCTTGTGGGCTATCCAGGGTCACAGTATCAGCTCCCAAGCCTGTGCTGTGGCCCTGACTGGTCAGTGTAGGAACCTTCTCAATAAAGTTGCTTTTTTTGTTAACAACTTTGTTGCAGTGGGCTCTCTCACTCCAGATGACCAAGTGGGCTTGCTTGACTGAGTAGGGGTCTTCTTACTACAGCATTGAAGGACTAAGCTAACTCCATTCTAAGAGCAAGCCATCATCTCCTGTAAAACTGACCTCAGATTAAACTTAAGGGACAAAACAGTTATAGGAAAAAACAGTTCTTGGAAGGCTCTCGGAAAGCCCGCAATTGAAACTGCAATTATACCCCTAGCAACCGCCAGTTACATAAGGGTTGAGAAACAACCCCAGTAACTGGAAAATGGATGGGATGGTCAGCTGGTAGAAGCAGCTGCAGGGTCAGGGCGACCTGACACTTGCCGGCAAAATGCTGACCAATTATGTAGAAGCCCGCTAACCTTAAACCCCTCCTATTTGCTGGAAGCCCTATAAGAACCCTGCTGAACATGGGATCAGGGCACACAACTCTGACCCACTGCATCAGTGATGATTGTGAGTCCAGGCTCAATCTTGCAAATAAACAACTCTTTTGCTGTTTGCATTGGTTGTGGTCTCAGGGTCACTCGGGGGTCTCGAGTTTGAGTCTAACAGCATCTCCTTTGTACAACTACTTAACAATAATAAAAAAATTTAAAAGAAGAATGTGTAAATGAACTAATGTTCCAAGATAAATAAATTTGGAAATAGACAAACTACACACACACACACACACACACACACACACACACACACACACACACACACACACACATACACACACTCACTTCATGGACTATATGGTCACAGTAAATATTATATATCTGTCTCTGAATAATGAACAACTTCCCTAAGTGTTTCTAACATACTAAGAAAGTAAGGTAGACTCTCTGAAAAACAGGTAAAATATTTGTTGGGAAAATGGAGGAGAATGGAAAAGGAATAGGCTGGACTCAATCCTCTGCAGGCAAGGACTGTTATTGAGGAAAAGTGAGGGGCACAGACCTTATGTCGGGTTTGGAAGTTGTGCAAGGGACTGGATTTGGAGGTGGGCTTATATAGGGCTTAACAAGGAAGCGGAGAATTGAAAAATGGGCTGTGGTCTCCTAGGGATCAAGGGCTATGTCCTGGGCCAGGCACACAGTGGAATGCTGGGTAGGGGGGCTGTTGTTTCCTGGGAGCCAAGGTTGGAATGACCTGCCTGTGGACAAGCACGGGAGCACAGACATGGTGCTTTATTTGATGCTGGGGAATAAGGCAGGACTGTATCTTTCTTTTTAAAAAAAAAAAAAAAGTTTTTATTGTGAAAATACTGTACAGAGGGGGGTTACAATCACATGAGCAAGGTAATGACTACATTTCTTACAAAGCATTATAGCTTCCTCCTTTGTTTTTTCCTTACCATCTCTTCCCTTCCATCTCCACAACTATACTCCACCCACCCCAGCCTAAATTGTAAAGTTCATTTTTTGACATAACATCTTGTACATCTCACTGTTGCAATGGGTCCACCTGTATCCCTATGTAAACAATTTGTTTTTTCCCTTCCACTCCCCAAATTATACCAACAACAAATACAGTGAAAACAGGGGTTATACCGTGGAGGAGGGACATACAAAGCAACAACAACAAAAAAAAATCATGTGGTAGCCGGGGTGCTGGTGGCTCACGCCTGTAATCCTAACTACTCAAGAGGCTGAGATCTGAGGATTGTGGTTCAAAGCCAGCCCAGGCAAGAAAATCTGTGAGACTCTTTTTTTTTTTTATTGTGAAAATACTGTACAGAGGGGTTACATTTACATGGGCAAGATAATGAGTACATTTATTATCAAGCATAGTAGCCTCCTCCTTTGTTTCCCCTTCCCATCCTATCCTCCCCCTGCCTTCCCAACCCTCCACCCGACCCCCACCAAAGTTGTAAAGTTCGTTTGCAACAGAGACTCTTATCTCCAATAAACCACTAGAAAACCAGAAGTGGTGCTGTGGATCAAGCAGTAGAGTGCTCCCGTAAGCTGAAGAGCTGAGGGACAGCGCCCAAGACCAGAGTTCAAAAAAAAAAAAAAAAAAGACTTGGTACCTTATAAATATGCTAGAAACAATAACAAGAAAGACAAAAACCAATTGTGTCCTTATCTTGGGGCTCATTTAGCTTAACATCATTTTTTTTTTTTGGTTCAGTCGTGGGGCCTGAACTCTGGGCCTGGGTGCTGTCCCTCAGCTCTTCAGCTCAAGGCTAGCACTCTACCACTTGAGCCACAGCACCACTTCCGGCTTCTTTTCTTTTTGCTTATGTGGTGCTGAGGAATCAAACCCAGGGCCTCAAGCATGCACAGCAAGCGCTCTACCACTGAGCCACCTTCCCAGCCCTGGCTTAACATCATCTTATCTAACTTTTTCTGCTTGTCTCAGCTATATACTAATTGAAGTGGGCCCTGAGATGGGGCCCAAGCTGATATGATTGCATTTTGAGCTTTGTCTTTGTTTTAGGGATTTTAGACTTGATGGGCATTTGGTCCCCCTCCTCTAAACAACCTAATCCACCCTTGATTGTTCAGTTAAAGACTGACTCATAAAACAGAGGTTGTAATCTGGCTCCAATTGGGGACACCACTTGCTTACAGTAAACCCTGCCTTTTGCACATACTTAAGGTAAACTCCACCTTTTGCCCAACAAAAGGTAGACCTTTTAAGCCAAGGTGATAGGCTTAAACAGCCATTACAAACTGTAACCTCATTGGCCACCTGTGTGTGGTCTGGTATGACTGTACAATCTTTGTGTGTATTACAATCCCATTGGTCACCTGCTTGTGACCAGGCTCAACCTCATAAATTTTGCCTTTAAAAACCAAAGAATGGGGGCTGCTTGGGGTCGCAGTATCAGCTCCCTAGCCTGTGCAGCAGCCCTGACTGGTCAGTGTAGGAACCTTCTCAATAAAGTTGCTTCTTTGTTAACAACTTTGTTGCGGTGGGCTCTGTCACTCCAGATGACTAGGTGGGCTTGCCTGCCTGAGTAGGGGCCTTCCTACTACAACTTATTGCAAATAAGGGAAACCATGGGACCTAGATTCTTTGTGCCTGGCTTACTTCACTTAATATAATTTTTTCCAAGTCTTTCCATTTCCTAACAAACGGACGACATTATTTCTGATGGAGGCATAGAATTCCAGTGTGTGTGTGTGTGTGTGTGTGTGTATACATATATATACATATATATATATATAATCACATTTTCTTGGTCCATTCATCTACTGAGGGGTATCTGGATTGGTTCCATATCTTAGCTATGGTAAATAATGCTGCAATAAACATAGTTGTGCTGGTAGCTTTAGTATGGTCTTTTTTGTGATCATTCAGATAAATGCCCAAAAGTGGAATTGCTGGGGTATAGGGAAGCTCTATGTGGAGTCTTTTGAGAAACCTCCATACTACATATTTTATCTTTAGATACATAAAAAGATTGGGCCTACAGAGGTGAGGCAGGTCCTTCAATATTTGAATTTCCTTGGATTGTAGATTGGTCATATGTGATCAGTGGACATAGAAAGAAACACTAGTCTTAAAATCTGGGCTCAGTGTCTCATTGTGCCATTACTTTGATTCAAAAAGCTATTTCATCAGTCATGGAAAACCAATTCTCAAAGGTTGTTTTCAAATTAGAAATTAAAGAACATTCTGATTTATCAAAGTTTCTGTCCTAGAATTTGTCCTATTATCCAAATTGTAATCTCTTTCTTTATCTATGCTTTAGAATGATGATCTAAATAGACTTTGATCTATTAAAAAGTTATTTGTTGGCTCAAATAATGGCTTAAAAAAAAGATAAACCCGGACACCCATCGCTCATGCCTGTAATCCCTAGCTACTCAGGAGGCTGAGATCTGAAGATCGTGGCTCAAAGCCAGCCTGGACAGGAATGTCTGTGAGACTCTTATCTTCAATAAACCAACAGAAAACCAGAAGTGGTGCTGTGGCTCCAGCAGTAGAGCACTTGCCTTGAGCTGAATCGCTGAGGAATAGCCCCCAGGCCCAGAGTTCAAGCCCCATGACAGACCAAAAAATAAAATAAAATAAATAAATACAACTAAAAAGGTAATACTCTTATATCAGAGGATATTGTGCATATGTGTAGGAGTGATCCTAAACAAAGTCTTATGCTAAAATATGAAACTGAGACTGGTCATTTAAATTTTAATTTAATTTTATGCACTTAATTATCCTTTTTAGGGTTTTGTGTATGTGTGTGTTTGGGGGATTTTTTGTTTTTTGTTTTGACAATAGAGGTTTTGAACTCACGACTTCATGATTGCTAGGTATGTCTTGAGTCACATTCCCAAATCTGTTTGGTTTTAGTATTTTTCACATAGGTTCTCACAAGTTGCCTGGGACTGAACTATGATCACAATCCTCCTACCTATGCCCCCTCACATAGCAGGGATTGCAGGTATGTATCACCAGCTTGGGCATGGCTCTTTTTAATATATGTTCAATTTTAAAATCAACAGAATGAATTCCATGTCCAATTTAGAGATTATTTTATATCACATATTTTTCACTTAAGCGATTACAATCCAAAGGTTATCTAAGGAATATACAGTGAATTCAAAGCAAGAGTAGTTGTTCTCTTCCTATCCTTCTTTTGTACTAAAATGGAGAATTATAAACCTGGTTATAAAATCAATCCTTTACTTTATGCCAGTTCAATTTTCAAAGTTTAATTCCAGCTTTATCTGTAAAAGCTACCTCCTTTGTTGGAGTGGATAGACATACCAACTGTAAAATTCAGTAGCTCATTTTGACTTACAGCCATCTTTTTCATTCTAACCAGATCCCCACCTAAAATAATTTGATAAATTAATACAGTCTTATCTGTAGAAGCACCACTATGTTCTATTAAAAGTTAATTGCATATGTATATAAGAAGCTGTTTTCCAATCCTGTAAGGCTCAGTTTAAATTAACAAAGTACAGGGTGAGATCGAAACGTGATTTAATCATAAAGAAAAACACAACAATGAATTGCCCACACCCAGAGTGAGATCACAAATACTAAATAACTCTTGCGATAGAGCCCAACGGGACACTTAATTTCAATGTGTTTATTGAAAACTCACCAGCTGAGCAGTCTCTGTTAAGAAATGAACTGGACTTACATTAAACGATGGCTCTCACAGTAACTAATTCCGATTTCAGTTGCTTCAAAATGAGAACACAGAGATATATTGTATTTGAATAGTAAGAAATAAAATTTTAGCATTGGAGATAAGCACAATTCTGGTTTTAGACAGATATTACTTGGTTTTAGTTGCACGAACAGTATTAGAACATATGAGACCAATCACCTATCTCTCTATATTTGATTTATACATAGAAGAAATAGGCTTGTGATTGCAATTTACACACTGAACAGCTACCTCACAAATAGATTATTTGTGTGGTATGAAGTGATATGGATGATAAAAATTAGTGAGTGAACACATCAGCATTTTTAAATATATGTCTTCTTTTTATTAGTGAATAAGTACATAAAAGATACATTTCACTTAACTTAAAAATACATTCAGGGCAGAGACTCTACATCCTTCTTAAAAGTTGATGTTTAAAGGCAGCAGCTTAGCAAATTCCCTAAATCGTTAATGCAGTAGTATAGCATTGTTTAAAATAAACACATACAATGCTTCATCAATCTGTTCTTCATAGATCCTCAGTAGCAAGATTATAGAAGGAACGAGTTACATTTTAAAATAATATTTTAAAAGACTGAGTACTTGTCTGGGATTAATAACTATACAGATATATCACAAGCCATTCTCAGTCTTATCTCAGTCTGAAAAGGTACATTTATACCATCATGAAGCTCCAATAAGGAACTTTTTATTGGAGCCTGTCTAACTTAATGCCCAGCACATAGAATGTGTATAAAATACTGTTTCCCCATGTATAATGACAATCATATTTGATTATTGAATTTTTTAAATAAAATTCCAGGTCAGATAGATCCTCTGGAGGCATATGTTAATTAGAGAGGAAGCCCAGGATTTTCTTAAGGAAAATCAAAATGCAGAATCTAGCATTATCCTTCCTTCCACGTCTACAATAGGACACAAGAAATAAGAAGAAAATAAATCCAGAACTAGCCTCAATTTCTCTGTTCCAGCTTGAGATCTCTGCTGTGTTTCTAAAAGCCTGACTTTAGAGGCTTCAACTGTATTAGTTTAGTACAAGATGATTAAGAAACAAAATAACAACCCAAGTTGAAGTCTGTGGCTCTCCTGGCATTGAGAGTGTATGTTGCCTGTAGTTTTATGAGTCCCTGTGAGAACTTCTGCATATTCTGTGGATGGCTGAAATGAAGGGTCCTCAAATAATAGGGTAATGCATAATTTAATTGGTAAAGGTCTATTCTAGATCATCTGACTAATGTTTCCCTGGTAATTAAGAATTCATTAAACTCAATGCCTACTTTGTCTCTCCTGGACTGTATTCTTCAGCTCATGAAGCAAATCTAATCATATCATCTCCAAAAGTCTTCTATAACATGGCTGATATCTCCCTAAGCAATGAGATTTATTCTATGTACTGTGCTTCTTTGAGGAGAAGAGTTACAAGAACCAGAGAGTCATTATGTGCACCTAAGCATCGAAGAGACCAGAGCCTTTGAGTTTGTAGGAAATATTAGTAACTGAGGAATAAAGACATAGAAAATAGCTAACACTATAAAACACTTTCATGTTCCACAACCTCAGAGTGTCTTATACTCCCAATGCTTTTATGTTAACAATAATGTTGGTTTCCCCTTAATGAAAGAAGTCTCCCAACCAACCCCACTTCTTCACTTCAGTATCACAAAGTACCAAAAACAGAACTCAAATGTTAAACAAAAAGAGTATAAGCTTATTCAGTGGCAGAATAACAGAGCATGGGAGCCCAGCTGGTAAATCAACTTCACCTCAGAGGGGCTAAGGTAAGACTAATGAGGAAGATGGGCCAATAAAGGAATGAATAGTCCTATCTTTACTCAAGATAACTGGACATCTTCCAGAAACAAGGATGCCATCTTTCTTGTTCTTTCTATGACCTCTTCCAGTCATTGTTAAAGCAATTGTCAACTGTCATGGCACTGAGAGGTATATCACTTAGCCTTGAAGGGAAAGTAAATAGGCAGAGCAACTCACCCATGTGTTATAGTTCCATACAAACATTGCTCAAATCACCAACAAGTATATGTGCAGAGTTTAGGACAAACCTCACCTAAAGGCAGAGAACCCAGTGAGAAGAAACAGACACAACATGAAGGCAGAGATAAGAAGGATTCTCATCTCATTCCAGTCACTCATTGTCATCTTTAGGCCCAAGTAAGGAGTCAGTGTTTTCAGCAAAAGCCTCCTTCAAGCCCCTGACAAGTAACCTAGGCAACAGTTATCTCCACCACCCACCCATCAGAACTATGTTCCACAGAAAAGCTAGTGGGAGACCAGCAGGGTTCTTCACCTCCAAATTTGGTGATTTTCCCCCCTCTGGGGCTGCTTTGGGGTTTGAACTCAGGGCCTCAAACTTGCTGACACTCTTATCACTTGAGTCATGTTTCAGCTCCCAAATGAGTGATTTTTAAATTCCCTCAAAATCATATGAAAATAGAGCGTTAATTCCTTCAGTTAACCTATCTGTGCTGAAGAGTCACCTGAAAACTCATACAGAGTATGATCAACAAAACAGCTACTAGAAAGCACTGGAAGCACCGATCCTTCTCCCAGGGTAGGTGTGTTTTATCTGTTCATCTTGAAGTACTTGCTCAAAAGAAACTAGAGTAGAAGTTGGAAGCTTAAGACCACAGGAAACAAGATCTACCCCTGATGGTGAGGTGGCAGTGGACACAAAAGGGGACTGTGGAAATGCAAAAGAAGTAAGTGGGTATGCAGATGCTTTCAGCCTTGACCATGGATGCCTGTGCCTAGCCCTATAAAAGAAGTCTCCTTTACCCCACCCAGGGAAGAAAAGCACTTTCTCCATTCTGTCTTCAGCAAATTGGTTGATGTTCTCTTTGCTGAACTGCTGCTGGAGAAGGAAACGTCAGGCGGGATGGCCTGCAGGAGAGCAGGTAACCTTGCGGTAGGAGAATTATGATCATCATAGAAATGAGTTTCTTAGGATAATATCTCCCCTACAATAATCAGGAGTTTGAAGACATTACATTATAAAAATATTCAATACACATATAGAATATTAAAACTATATAGATTATAAATTTCATTCAACATTTACATTTTCTTTTATATGACTAAAGATTTCCAACTTTCTTTCTTACAGCCCTCTTTCAAATAATTTATTAGTAGATTTTACAATTCCATGTGCTTAATGTATTATAATTGGCAGAAGAGTTGACTTATAAAGTTATTTTTATCAGTGTAATTGTTGCAAATATAAGGAAGGAGTATAACCTGCTAGAAAACTAGCTTGAAGATATTACAATACAAAAATGAAAAAATTAAAAAAAACCTACATAGATTATAAATTTTATTCAAGTATGATATCTGACTGTGATTATTTTAGGAGTGATTTTTAAACAAAGTTGTGCTTGAAATTTACACCATGTAACTAATCACTACTACTATTATTCTCAGCTGTGAGCCTTGATAATGTATTTTAAAATGTAAAATTATAAAGACTGAAAAAGGTCAATACTCAATTCACAAATAAGGATACCTTGAATGGAGCACATGTAAAATTGAACTAACATTGTGCAGTACTATGTATTTATTCATTCAACATTTGTTGTCTACATTCTGTATTCTAGACACAGATTCCCTGTCTTTGTGTAATTCAAAATCTAGCCAATTACTTCTCCATGTTGCAAACACATCAAATAAACAAATTTCTAGAGAGCCAGTAAGTGGTAATGAAGAGAAATTTGGCCACAGTGGTATACAACCGTAATCTCAGCTCTTAAACAGGTAAAGGCAAGAGTATCAAAAATTCAATTTCATCCCAGTCAAAGTTGATGAGAACACACACACACACACACACACACACACACACACACACACACACACACACACACACACACACACACTAAAGAACAGATATCTCTGTAGTCATATTATATAGAGGCAACACTAGCCTGACAGCCAAGACTGTGCTTCACAAAATAATTGTTTACCTAAATAATAATGAGGGAACTTTTTAGCTAGTCTATGGACAATATCATCTTTCCCAAACTTGATGAGGAAAAGGAAAGTCTAAAATTAAAACAGTTTCCCCTCCCACTCATTACCCTATTCTGACTGCCCCATAGGCCCCAATAAAGCAATGTGAACTTGGAAACCACTCAAAATGACTTATCAATCTTCTCTGTAGGAGCTGCAACCAGATAAAGGAACCCAGTCCATTTCCAATAGCTGTGTTGGTAGAAGCATACTGATTAACACCATCTCTCTATGACCCTTTCCCACAGAGAGAAGTGTTGATTATAGTAATCTCTGTGTTGAACTTTTATAGTTCAATAGAGGATGTGTACATGTTTGAAATAACCTTGGCATCTATATAACCAAAGAAATTCTGCCAGAAACTAGTTCTAATATCTTAAGTTTTAGGCTTAAAAGCATATTCAGTTTTCAGCAACATTACCATCAGCTTATTTGGCCTTCCAAATCTTAGAAACTAAACATTCCTTTAATGAATAGGTTTCTAGAACTGATCAATTCAGACCTTGCAGTATGAGGACAGGTATGATGATAATTTTTCCTGTGTGTATATTTCTAAAGATGATAAAGGTAAAAAGACTGTTATGAGCCATATTGAAACAGCTTTCAAGAAAAATTGCTATAATTATGTGAAACATTCTGGTAAAAGATACTGGTTTTGCTTTGGAACAAGCAAATATAAGTAAAAGACTTGGCTAAAAGGGCATTATCTGATTAGTCTATCTAAAGCTATTTACTATAGAGTAATTTTTAATGATTCTTTTTCTTTTTCTTTTTCTTTGTAGGTTGTGGGGCTTGAACTCTGGGCCTGGGTACTGCCCTCAGCTCTTCAGCTCAAGGCTAGCACTCTACCACTTGAGCCACAGCGCCACTTCTGGCTTTTTCTATTTATGTGGTTCTGAAGAATTGAACCCAGGGCCTCAGGCATGCAAGGCACTGCCACTAAGCCACCTTCCCAGCCACCATAAATTATTTTTACAAGAGGTAATTCTTATACAACTGCAAGTTCTGTCTTGCAGAACTTTGATGTTGCTGTTGTAAGGAATTACACTATTTGAGATCTCCCTTGAGTCTACTGCATTCCAGTTAATATATTTGTATATACTTTCAAAACCACCCAATCTATTTACATATGAGTCTGTAAGCTAAATCTAGCTTCCACAGATAAGGGAAAAAGTGGGTTCTTTTTCACTCTGGGCCTGACTTACTTCACTTTACATGATTTTTTTCCAGTCTTCCCATTTCTTTACAAACGGTACAATATCATTCTTTCTAATGGCTGACCAAAATTCCATATCTATCTATCATCTATCTATCTGCTTGACCCATTCTAAATAATTCCTATGAAGTATACTATGAACCTTGATATGCAGTTTGACAAGTTAAACTGTGTAATAATTTAAATATCTTATATATTTAAATATTGTATATAATATGTAAACATTTGCCTATTTTCTGTATCACTTTTTGATTTGCTCATTAGGACTTCACAATACTCTTGTTGAAAGTCATGGTCAATGTTGTTCAGAATTTCATATTCTCAATCTAAACTTTAATCTAGTTATACTAACCTACTTGAGTGTTAGCTTCTTTGTCATCTAAGTCAGGGTCAAAATCTTAATCATGAATTACATCCTTGCTTTTTTGTCTAAGGTTGGATTCTTTTCAATATCTTCACCTGTTCTATTTATTAAGTGGAGTGACAACCACTTTCTACACTTTGTGACAAGTTCATAGGCACATGATCTACTCATTATGTGGTAAGCCTGTTTCACTGTCCTTGTAAACATTTCATATATTGTTCAATGTTTGCTGATGGTTTGTGTTCACTGTATTTTAGCTGCTATTCCACAGAGTTTTGTACTCATGAAATGTGTTCATTATGAGCCTAAATGTATTTCGGTACTTCTGAGACCTAGGACATGTCTTTCATCACTGAAACACCTTTCACCAGTATAGGAGAAAGTGACAGAATAGATCAAAGAACTTCCTCCATGCCTTGAATGCAGTGTCATTGACCTAGAAACTGATGGCATATATTGTAATTCAAGTGTAGAGACTGGATGTGATAGCATATGACTATATTCCCAGTTACTTCAGAGGTAAGGCAAAAACAGTGCCTGGAACCCTGAGTTCAATCCCTAATACCACCAAACAAGAAACAAACAAACAAAACCAACAAAATGAGTGTATAAACCATCATCCTGTAATGTGATCACTGATATAAGTGATTTAATTCTACTAACTTGTTGTTTGTTCTGTAATAATTTCATCTGAGTTTTATTTCTGTCCTTTTCTGGAATATTCTAGATTGTACAACTTTTGTATTTCTATTATCATATATATATATATGTATATATATATATATGTATATATATATATGTATATATATATATATATATATATATATACTTGACTTATTAGCCACTATCTATTTTAATTATCATAGCATACCTTCTTCTCTTACTAATTTATTGTTTGCCTATACCAGGGCTTGAATTCAGGGCCTTGTGATATTACTCAGCACTTTTTGCTCATAGCTTTGTACTTCCACTTTTGCTGGTTTATGGGAGATGAATCTCAGACTTTTCTGCCTGGACAGGCTTTGAACATTGACCTTCCCAGATTTCATCCTGCTGAGAAGCAAGGATTAAAAGTATGAGTTTATCAATAAATTGATAAGCATGAGCTTATCAATAAATAAGCTTATCAATAAATTGATAGAATAAGAACCTTGGAATACACTGTCATATGTTTTTTATTCCACCTCTGCTTTTGTAGATTTTTCTTCTGTTACAAATTCTGCACTATTATCAATGGTATGATTTTTAGTAGTGAGGTATTATTAAGCAAAATTATACAATGGGAAAAATTTAAAAAATAATGTTTATCTCTCTTCATTTCTTAGCATAGTTGCAACATCATTTGCCTTCTCTTACGTATATGTTTATCTGAAAAAAATCTTTCACTTTACCTTGATATTTAGAGGTTTATTTTGGTGATAAAGAATTCTGTATTGACATTTTGCTTACCAGTCAGAATTTTTCAAAGTTGTCATTCTTTTTTTCTTCTGAGTTTCAGTCTCTGTCAAGAAGCCTATGGTAATTACTGTTATGCTTCTATAGATACAATGCTTTTTATCTGACTTATTCTAAGATTGTTTTTATATTTTTCACAGGTTTGGAGGACTTAAGTAATGATGTATTTAGCCCAGTCTGCCTATGGTATACCTGCCAGAAATTTATTAAATCTCTTAGTTCTGTAAGTTTGTAATTTTCTCAAGTTTTAAAAAAATCATTCACTTCTCACTTGCTAACATTTCCTGTCCTTTCTTTAGCTAGGATTCCAACTATTCATATAGCAGTGCTTCCTGCTTTCCCAGAAATGCCATGTTCTGTAAGCTTCCTTTGTGTAATTTTCTTACTGTTCCTTCGGGTGTACTGATATTTATTCTTCAGTGTTTACTCGACCAGCCCAGTGACATTTTCATCAAAAAATTGTTGCTTTACTTTAAGAAGTTTTATTTGGCTTGCATGTTACATAAATCCCAAATACACTGAACGTATTTTAATAGCTTCTTAGTGTCCTGATTTACCATCTCTATCATCTCTGTCAGTGATGTTTCCATTGACTGGTTATTCTCCTGGATAGGAATCAAAATTTCCTTCTTTTTTAAATGGATCTCACACATTTAAAAATGTTTCATTGTTAGGCATTACATATTGGTGTATTTATAATGAATAATAAAGGTTTGGGGGCATGCAATTAAATTACTAAGTCCTCTTGGATTTTAATTTTTAGCTCCTCCCTCCCTCTCTTTCTCATTCCCTCTGTCTCTATCTCTGTCTTTCTGTCTCTCTCTTCTTTCTCTGAATTGTAGAGGCTGATCCCAGAGCCTTGCACACATTTAAAAAAAGAGAGAGACACACAGTAAGCTCTCTGCCACTTGAGCCATGACCTACAACCTTTTATTTTGTGTTTAGTTTTTGAGACAGTGTCTCATTAACTTGCCTCTGCTAATCTCAAACTCAAAAATTATCCTGCCTATACCTTCTGTATAGGTATAGGTATACCACCATGTCCAGCTGATACTTAGTTTAATGGGTAAGTATGCAGTAGCCTGTGCCCTAACACTGTTTAATTCCTACTTAGAAAGAATATTTTTGGAATCTTTGATGCATGTCCCAGGTCTTCAATGAAATTTCTTCACTTTAACTCACAGAAACCCAAGCAGTTAGCTCAGAAAATATTTCACCTTACAATTCACTGATAATTGTCCCATCCTCTATTTTCTGCAACTGCATGAAGTTTCACTTCTGCATGCATATTATGATATTTACCTAAAGATATAAGAAGAATCCTAGTCAGATTTTTTGGTGCTCTTTCTCACTGTGTCAACCTCCTTACTGATCTTCTGTCATCCAAATTTCATCAAGTCCTCCTAGACTTCGGGACCCATTTCTTCAACTCACCTAGACCACTAAGCAATCTCTGCAACTGCCTTTCCAAAAGATGGCAGGAGTCCCGGGATTTGCATGCCTTCTATTGAGATCACAGCACTAGGCTATCTTTGATTTGGTTTACAGTACTGTGTCATGTATTTTTTTCTTCATTTTTCTTGTTGGTTTGATGGAAGGAGACTATAAATTTTATTAATACCCAAGGATTGGGAAAGAAAAGTTCTTACTTCACCGATTTTTTTTTCTGTCAGTGTGGGGCTTGAACTCAAGACTTGGGTGCTCTCCTTGAGTCTCTTTGTGACCAAGGCTTGTGCTCTACTACTTGAGCCATAACACCATTTCCAATTTTTGAGTGGATAATTGGATATAAGAGTCTCACGGGGACTTTTCTGTTGGGGCTGGTTTCCAACTTCAGTCCTCCGATCTCAGCCTCCTGAGTAGCTAGAATTATAGGCATGAGCCACCAGTTCCCAACTTCACTGATTTTTGTAGTTAAAAGTGGTTTCATATGTGGGATATAAATATTATCTTAAATAAATATAAATAAATATCTTAAAAGAATATTTGTCTTGCAAATGATAAAAGCAATGAACATTTGTAATAATATAAAAAATTCAATACTAAGCAAAATATGGGAAATAAAACATGAAAAGCTGAACAAATGTAAAGATATAAAAAATAGAATTAAAAAAAAAAACAACTAAATACCGAATAGTCCTGAAACCC
This sequence comes from Dipodomys merriami, assembly GCF_024711535.1. Classification (NCBI taxonomy): domain Eukaryota; kingdom Metazoa; phylum Chordata; class Mammalia; order Rodentia; family Heteromyidae; genus Dipodomys; species Dipodomys merriami. Next base: position 48,372,392 of record NW_027206179.1, read on the forward strand.
TGTAGTATGTATCCACGTTGGTGGTTGTGGTGGTAGAAGTGCCTTCTGTGCATCCACATATACAGAAAGAAAAAAAAGCAAGAGAAGCATTCAAGAAAACATTATCTCCTATCAGTACAAAGCTATCCAGCACCTGTTTCAAGGGCCTTTGATGTTGTACATGGACTGCTGAACTGGAAAAGATTCCTTGGAATCATTTTCAGGTTTCTATTTGCATTCTCAAATACAGTAGAATAAAAGAGAAGGCATTATACTATGCTGCTAGATAATTGTGTTTCATTCTTTTGTTGAGTAAAAATTGACTTAAGTTCTCCACAATTTTTTATTTAAATTTTATAACATACTCTGGACAGACATTTATCTCATAACTACTAATGCATGGATACCCATGTTGCTACTATACATGTGTATCTTTTACCATGCACTTATCTTAAGTTTTTTTTTTTTTTTTTTTTTTTTTTTTTTTTTTTTTTTTTTTTTGGGTCCGGTCGTGGAGCCTGAACTCTGGGCCTGGGCGCTGTCCCTCAGCTCTTCAGCTGAAGGCTAGCACTCTACCACTTGAGCCACAGCGCCACTTCCGGCTTTTTTCTTATGTGGTGCTGAGGAATCGAACCCAGGGCCTTGAGCATGCAAGGCAAGTGCTCTACCACAGAGCCACCTTCCCAGCCCCTATCTTAAGTTTTTATCCGAGTCTTCTATTCATAACGCATTTCATGTACCCAGCTAAATTACAAAGTATTTTGAACAAAATGTGATCCAGTCTATTCCTTGTTTTGTTATGCATTAAAACTATGTAAATAACTTTATTAAATTAAGACTGATATACAATATTTATACCCTAGCACCTTTGTGTGCACTTATTTTCTTCTTAAAAGTTTATTTTATGCAGGACACAGGTGGCTCACATCATTAATCCTAGCTACTCAGGAGGTTGAAGACTGAGGATTGATATTCAAAGCCATCCTTGGCAAGAAGGTCCATGAGACTCTGATTTCCAAGCAACTACAAAAAGAGACATAATGGAGTTGTGCTCAAGCTAGCTACTGCTCTACCACTTGAACACAAAGCTCAGATACAGCTCTCAGGGCCAGAGTTCAAGCCCCAGAGCAAGAAAAAAAGTTACTTTTATTTTCACATTTAAAGTTTTATATAGAATTTGATATAGACTACTAAAATAGACTCATGGAAATAGAGAAAAAAGAACACTTCTCACTTATTTTAGAAGGCTAGCACAGGCAAATGCAAGCCTCACAGATAAAAATATCAAATTTACTCATGTACATGCAGTCTTATACATCCCTAAGTAAGAATACATAAGAACAAATTTGAATTAATACAAGTTCTCCTAACTACTAGAATGTATTTCTTAAGTACTGATTATTAGAATATGCTGAAATAAAAGAATGTGCATAAAACATTCTTCAACAGAAAATTAATTTATAAATGTAGTGAGCATATATAAAACTCACAAAGTAATATTACTTAAACTGAAAAATATTACAAAATTTTAGAGAATAATCATTGGAAAGATCATTAGTTATCTATAAAATGAAGGAAAGTATGTTGCTGAACATGGAAAGATATAAGTGAATATCTTAGTGAAATTTCTGCCATAATTCCTTTTTTTTCTATTATTATTTTAACTGATACATAAAAATCTTTACATATTTATATAGTTAATACTGGCATAGGTAATTGATGAACCCAGATAATAGGATAGACAACTGAAGAATAGATAAAAACATGCTTTAATAAATTCAGTAATGAATTATAATATCATGTAGTTGGGCATTTGCTGGATAAATGGTGGCTCTGTCAACTGAACACTTGAGAATCAAATAATAAATTATTTCTCCTTATAGTACATAGGACAAAATTGCTTCAGAAGAGTGAGGAGCTAAAGGAAAATATGAAAGATGGAGTCCTGGACAAGCACTTAGTGGCTAATGGCCTTTACCGAAGGTGACAGGGCCTTAAAACCTCCAGAAGAAACCATATAGAAAAATGGATGGCTGAAATTGTATGAAAAGTTGGTCTTTTACAGTCAAAAATTACACTGTAAGCAGATTTAAATGAAAAAGTCAAGCCAGGAAAATGTGCTTTAACATGATTGACACAAAACCTAATTATTTTTCCATACTAATATAAATATATTATAAGCCATTTATATATAAGAGCCATTAGAAAAATAAGCAAAGGATATAACTAGACAGTTATCAACAAAGAAAAACAAAAGTGTGTCATATATAAAATATTTTAAATCTTCCCAATACAAAAAGACAAATTTCACTATATTAAAATATTTTAAAAAGTGTAACATCCAAAGTTAAAACAAATGTAGTTGGAGATTTAAATTATATCATGTTCTTTATAAAATGTAAATGATATAATTTCCATATATATGTAAATTATATAATATATAAATAATATATTTATATATAAACCATAGACAACTTCATATCTTTTCATAAAGTGATTATGATTCATTAGAAGCTGGTGGTTCAGAATTCTCAAGGCAAGATAAAGAAGCAATGTGTCCAGGATATAAACAATAAGTTTGGGCATTGTGCATAGATAATTTACAAGCCATAATAAAGTTGACTAAAAGTCAGTTTGTTTTAATTATCACAATATATAGACAATTTCCAACAATATCAGCAATTCACCAGTTTAGATAGCTTCAACTAGTTCTCTTGATATTCCAATGTTGGAAGAAAATGAGAAGAGTGCAAAAGTATTTGAAAAATAGTATTATTCTATATATTTTAATAAGAAAGAAAATAAAGCTCATTATAATGGGATCAGAAAAATAAGACTTTAGACATATATATTTATATTTATCATTAAAAATGACAGCACCAGGGTGCATGCATCAGGGTGTATTTTTAAGCCAAACAAAGTATAGCACAAAAATTGTATCAGCAATCTGTTTTTAAGTGCATTTGTAATGTATTATATTCAATAAAAGCTTAGCAAGCAGCAATTTAAGTTACAATCAGATTTGAAAAGTATTTTTATCATGATGAAAGAGAAAGACACTAGGAAAGACATGGATATCTGTTCCAATGCGTGCGCGTGCACATGTGCACACACGCACACACACACACACACACACACACACACACAGCACCCTTCCCTCATTTTTTTCTTTTTCTCTTTATTTTCTTTCCTTTCTTTCTCTTTCTTTCTTTCTTTCCTTCTTTCTATCTCTCTTTCTCTCCCTTTCTCTCTTTCTTTCTTTCTTCATTCTGGTTCTGGCTTGAACTTCAGGGTCTGGGCTCAAGGCTAGCACTCTACCATTTGAGTCACTGCTCTACTTCCAGCATTTTTTTGGTGGTTACTTGGAGATAAGAATGATACAGGTAGACCCATTGTAACTATGAGATGTACAAAACACTGTGTTGAAAATGAACTTCACAACTTTGGTGCGGGTGTGGGGGAGGGGTTGTGGAGGTGAGAGGGAAAGGATGGTAGGGGCGAAACAAAGGAGGAGGCAACAATGATCAATAGGAAATGGACTCATTACCTTGCTCATGTAACTGTCACCCCTCTGTACAGCATTTTTACAATAAAAAATGTACACAAAAACGGAAAAAAAGAATTTCACAGACATTCAGTCTAGGCTGGCTTCAAACTGTAATTCTCAAATCTCAGCTTCCTCTGTAGCCAGAGTTACAAGTACGATTTAACCAGTGCCTTGCTTCTATACAAATTTTAACTGAGAGCAGTTGCTATTAATCTTGGCTGCATATTCGAACTATCTTGCAAAGGATTTAAACTGTTAATACCATGATGCATTCATTTTAATTATATCAGAATCCAGCACATAGCCAGGAGGGGACAGGACCAGCATTTTGAATTTTTCTGGTGCCAATTTTCAGCATGGTTTAGAATCAATCAACTCAAATCTAATTGCTCAAGTGTGGCCTTTGGACTAGGAGCAACTGCCACCGCTGGAAATGCCGAATCTTAGGCCCCACATCTAACCATATCAGATTTTAACAAGACATCCCAGATTGGTGGCTCACATTTGTAATGTTAAGAGACCTTGAAGGCAGAAATCAGGAGGGTCATAGTTCCAAAGAAGCCTGGGCAAAAACAAGCAAGCAGGCTATAGCGATACTACAGGTGGTCCAAAAGCAGCCTTGGGTAATAGGAAAAGACACCATCTATCTGGAAAATAATGAAAGCAAAAGGGCTAGAGGAGTAGAGCATTTACCTAGCATATCATAAATTCAAATGCCAGGGCTGCCAATAAATCTTAGTAAAGTTCCCAGGTTATTTCACTACAACTATAGAGAACAAATTAGATTCTTCTACTCTCTGTTCAGTGTAAGATTTCATTGGAAGAAAAGGTTCTGGAATTCAAAAAGAGATCTACAACTATTAGAATTCCTCATTTACTTTCAAATTCTATGACTCCCAATTTGGATGACTTTCTTTTCTCAGAAGTGAGTACACATCATTTTGACTAATCCTTATTCTGTAAGAAAGAAAACTAGAGATTCATTAGAAAGAGTTAGAAGGTTCTATGACCTGTAGAGCTTGGAAAGAAAATATTCTATCACAATTTTTCTTTGTTTTTTGATTAACAGAGAAATAAATTTCCAGACTTTGAGTTCCAATCTTTGAAATTACTTTTAACAAAACTATATTAGTTAAGTATTTCATAACCGAATTTGAATCTCTAGAGAACAGGTAACATTTTGTTTGTTTGTTGGGCACACCCAAACAACTACCAAGTCATTCACATACTATTTGCATCCCAGTTGTTTATGTAAAAAACTACAAATGAGTAAACTTAATAAAAAAAATTGAAGCTTGGTAAGGATATTAAAATTTCACAAACTTTTAAAATTGAAAAAGCAATTGCCATACAAAGTATTTTATGTAGGGACTAAATTTACATAATGGAAATTCTAGGCAACCTGAATCAATGCAAATAACCCAATGCAATAACAACGTTATTAAGATAACAGCTATATACATGTCTGAAAAAAGTCATTCCCTCTGCCTTGAAATAGGATTCTCCTAATAAAAAGAAGTATTATAAACTCTTCAGTAATGGAAGAAAATTGACTTATATGGTGATATTCCTTATAGTGACTTATTAATGCAAACTTATTTTCTTAGCCCTTGCTGCTGCAAGGCATTGGCATTGTTCAAAATGGGGAATAAAAGTTGAAACTGAACACTCAAAATTTTGATCAGTGTTTCAGAGTTTTAAGAGAATTATTTTCTTTCCATATTCAATAAATCAATATGAAAATTCTTTATGGGAGAGTTGTTTTCATTAGAGAGAGAAACTAGAGTTTTAAGTCCAATCTGAAATACAAGCCAGAAAGTGGAGGAATATGTATTCAGGCCTTCATCTCTCAACCTGGTTTCTCTCATGCTACAACTGCTTTTCATGTAAAGTTAATTTCTTTCCTTACTTGAGCATTAGTTTTTATATGTTTGGTTTGGTTTGGGTTTGGGGCTATTGTGTGTATGAGTGTGTGTGTGTGTGTGTGTGTGTGTGAGAGAGAGAGAGAGAGAGAGAGAGAGAGAGAGAGAGAGAGAGAGAGAGAGAGAGAGAGAAAGAGAGAGAGAGAAGGAGAGAAGGAGGGAGGGAGAATGCACATGTGCCATTCAGTGCATTTTGCTCTTAATTGGCATTTTTGCTCAAGGCTGACACTCTACAACTTGAGCCACACTTCCACTTCTGGCTTTTTTGCTGCTTAGTTGGAGATAAAAGTGTCATGGACTTTTCTGCCAAGGTGTACTTCAAACCATGATCCTTAGATGTTGGTCTCCTAAGTAGGATTATAGGCTTGAGCTACTGGTATCCAGGTATATTAGAGTTTTTGTTCGTTAGTATTCTTTCAATATATTTTGTTCCATTGGTACACGCACACACACTGGAACACACACTTTTTTTGGTGTGGGGGGGGTCTGGTCGTGGGGCCTGAACTCTGGGCCTGGGCCTTATCCCTCAGCTCTTCAGCTCAAGGCTAGCACTCTACCACTTGAGCCACAGCGCCACTTCCGGCTTTTTTTTTTTTTTTTTTTTGCTTATGTGGTGCTGAGGAATTGAACACAGGGCCTCATGCATGCAAGGCAAGCGCTCTACTACTGAGCCACCTTCTCAGCCCCTGGATCACACACTTTTGAGAAATCATGACCAAAATCATAGTCACAGGTTACCTGTTGTTGTTGTATATGGACCTAACTTGATTTTTTAGGTTCTAATGCTCTTTGGACAGCTCTACACAGGACACTATGAAGGAATGTGCTTTGCCTTCCTTCCCTGCTCTTCTGATTGCACCTTCACTCTTGTTACCCTTTCCCAAACCAGACAGGAAATAGTTAAGAACAAATTGGTATTGATCATTATGTAAAGTGAAGTTAACTCTTATTTAAATTCTACATTTTTATAACACCCTGCTGTCTTTAAATTTTACTGTTTTAGTTTAGAAACTGCCTACCTGATTTATTTTTCACAGTATAAATGTAACATATGGAGATCTGATATATAGATATCTAGACGATGGGTTAGAGTGGCTTATTTAAATATAATAAATATTCACAAAAATTCTCTTCTTACATTCCCATAACTCACTTGGATTTACTTCTGATTCTTGTTTACTTTATATCCCTTTTATGCTTCTGGCAATCATCTTTATGCATGACAATGTAAAAGAAAAATTTTGAGAATTCTAAAAAAAATCATAATGCTAATATTCCTTATTTATTAGTTTTTCATTTACATAAAGTGTCATAAAATTATGAAGCCCCATAGAGAAGGATTTGTAAATGGATTAGTGAATCCAAATACAATGTAAACAATCAGCATTCATTTCCAAATTATTTCTGTTTTAAGGAATTTATAATGATTTCTCCAATTCCATTTTATTTTCATTCAACCAGCAGTGCAATCAAGATACCTCTGGGATATTATGATTATTAATTCAGTACATTGCCACCCTTATTCTTTGAAGGTGGCCATGGGTATTATACTTTGAAGAACTGAAAATTCATAAAACCAAACAATATTAAAGTACATATTTTATTTTTTCTTTCTTATTTTTTTATTTGGAGGTTCTGGGGTTTGAACTCAGGACCTAATGCTTTGCTAGGCTGGCATTCTACTTTTTGAGCCACACCTCAACTCTTTTTCCTCTAGGCTTGTTTTTGTTTTGTTTTGAGAGAGAAAAGTTCTTGCTTTTGGTACAGACAAGTCCGGATCACAATCCTTTAATAGAATATATGGAAAATCCTTCCAGAGGGTACTGTTGCTCAGAAGAGGAAGAGGGGGAAGTGACAACTTAAAAAGAAAGAAGGAATTAGAAGTGACATTCATTTCCAGAATGTCAGAGTGTATTCCTAAAGTAGTATTAGTTCTCATCATCCACCATGTCCTTTGAAAAATATTGTAAAATGCAAAAATATTTTAGTAACAGCAAACAACAATGTTCCCAACATAATGAATAATATGGGATGTAAAACTACAACCACAAGCAATTTTGCTTAATAAAGAAAAAAACAGAGCAGCCTTAGTGCTAATCAGTTGTCCTAAATGCTTCCTTTTTGCTTGTTTTTACTTGCTCTTGATATTCATTAACATTTGTTTAAGATAAGCTGTAGTTCTAATCATGATTTATAGGAAATACTAGAGCAAAACACAAGCTTAGAAAATTTATAATTGATACTATAAAACTTTTAAAACAAGAAAGAACTTGTTAGAAAATGTTTTTAAGCATTAAAAAGAGACTGTCGTGATTTTTGGCAGTGTAACCCTGTGGTCTGCTTGCAGTACACAAGTGTTGTATGTCAGCATAATCTGAGCACAATGACTCTGAGAGTGTTCCCGCTAATGCGTTTTTTGTCTCACAAATTGAGTAAAGGAGAATTAAATAATAATCCCTTTATTATTTGGTCTATTTGCTGAAATCATGCCTGGAATTAAAATTTTTTCAAGCTGGTTTTTGAATACGTATATTAAGCTGGGAACATTTCCAATCACAGGTTTAGAAGTAGCCCAGTAATTCATAGATGATGTGTCTGTGCTATGGCCTCAGTTTTTATTTAAGCATGTAAGAAAACACACACAAAAAAGGCAGAACAATTGAACTTTTAGCTTTATTCCTCATTTTATATGTACTAAAGACTCTGGAAAATTGTAAAAACAAGCTGATCTTTATATATTCATAAATACATATCAATCTCAGTAATTTTGAGAGAAGGGAATTGTGATGTAATTAAGACTGTTTTGTAGCAAGTAACCTGCTATGTAAATCATTATTTTCATATAGTCATTATTTTAAACAGAACCAGTACAATACTAAGAAAGCTTGAGGAAAATCATCACTTTCATTTTAAACAGAACCAGTACAATACTAAGAAAGCTTGAGGAAAATCATCACTTTCTATTTGATTCAACCTATAGGTTACCAACTTTCAGCTACTTATATGGCACAATATGGCAAAATGCACACATTGACAAAGAAATTTAAAACTAAGTGGAGTACAATAGTGATCTAGAAAGCTTGAGAAGAAAATATTAGTACAACGTGAAACAATATGGCTAGCAAAAATACCAAGTTCTCTTTAACTTTTGGATAGTATCAATTGTTGTTCATACGTGTGATTAAAAGTCCTTTACACATATTTTAGCTCAATATTTTGAAACCATGTGGAATATTTTTTTCATTTTACTGATAATAATATTAAATACTAGAAAAGAGACAGAATGAAATGTCAGAGCCCTCTCCCCTTTCTTTCTCCTCTGGGGAGATAAAAACATGTGCAAAGGGGAAATTAGGTTGCATTAAGGATATACTTCTGAACAAATTTTGTTACCTCTTATAGATACAATTAATCTTTAAAGGGAATAATAACTTAGCTAAAATTACTAAGCACTTTCTATAGGTTGTCTTAATTACAATGTAAACATGTGATTACATGTTTCAGTTTATGATTCTTGCTCCACAAAACCATTCTGCATGATTTTTTTCAACTTGAGACCAAAAGTAGGTCAAATTCAGATAGGATATTCAGAAGGACAAGATACAGACAAATGCTAAAACCAACTTTAAAAGAAGAAACAGAAAGAAGGGAAAGTCAAAAACACAAGGGCAAGAATAGTCAGGGCATGACAAGGAAAAGTAGAACTTGAGAGGAATAGAGAAAAGGTCCAAAAATGCGGAAGGGAAGTTGAAATTGGACAGTTTATAGCAATAGAAACCATATATAAATATATTTTATAAATGATCAAATATGATGACATTTTAGATATTGAGTATTACTGGTCACATATTCCACAAGATAGCCCCAAATTCATCTCAGTGATTTATAGAAAGCACTTTTCCCCTCCATTTTACTAATCCCTTCCCACTCAAATGCTTTTAAAGATAAATTTATACTTGATCAATTTTTTCCATCTCCATTTCACCATTGAGTCCACTGTAACCTAGTTTCTAATCCCATTACCCTCCTTTGATAATTCCACATTAGTTTCCTATGACTTCTAAATAAATTAGTCTTTAATTATAGCCACATTTTTATGACTTTTGCATGTGCATCACTCTACACCAGACCTCTCAAATGCAGGCTGATATAGTGTGAATCTCAGACTGTCTTTTGTTGTTGTTGTTGTTGTTTTATTGTGAAAATACTGTACAGAGGGGTTACAATTACGTGGGCAAGATAGTGAGTAGATTTCTTATCAAGCATTGTTGCCTCCTCCTTTGTTTCCCCATACCATCCCTTCCCCCTCCACCCCTCCACCCCCACATCCCCCTACCACCACACCCCCAGCCCCCAACCCCCCACCCCGCCAAAGTTGTAAAGTTCGTTTTTCCATATAACATCTTGCACATCTCGTTGTTGTAATGGGTCCACCTGTATCCCTATTTAAACAGTTTGCTTTTTTTCCCTTCCCCTCCACAAATTATACCAACATTAAATACAGTGAAGAAGGGGTTATACGCTGGGGGAGGACATAAAAAGTAACAAAAAATCATCTTATAAATATGTTGGAAACAATCATAAGAAAGAAAAAAAATTGAATCCTTATCTTGGGGTTCATTTCGCCTAACATCAACTTGTCTGACAGTTTCTGTTTGTCTCAGACATATACTAGTTATTGCAAATAAGGGAAACCATGGGACCTATGTTTCTTTGGGCCTGGCTTCCTTGACACAATATTCATTGTTAATACAAAATCATGGCCTGTGGAGCTTACCTTATAAATTCAATCTATCCATTCCTTTTTCTCTATGATTTTACCTAACCAGGTTACTAGTCTCTCACATAGATGTAATACTAAAGCTTTGTGACAGAAACTTCCTGAAATTCATCCCCCAAATTGTGGCAAAATCTGACTTTGGTTCAGTTTGGCTTGCTTTGTTGTTGCTATTTGTGCTGATCCTGGGCTTGCACTCAGGACCTGAGGGTGGTCCCTGAGGTATTTTGCTCAATGCTGGTAGGCTAGTGCTCTACCTCTTGAGGCACAGCTGTACTTTGCTTTTTTCTTTTTTTTAGTGGTGGCCATTTATTGGAGATAAGAAACCTCACTTGCATGGGCTGGCTTCAAACTATCAGATCTCCGACTCCTAAGTAGATAGGATTATAAGTGTGACTCACCAGCATCCAGCTGCTTTGCTTTGGCCAGAGATGTTCTGTGCTTGAAGCTCTGGAGGAAAGGTTCAACATCTCTTACTTGGTTTGCAAGGCAGGAAATGATCCAGACCCCCACAACCACAAACAACCTTTATCCACCTCTGGTTTCTCTCCCACTTCTCTGCTTCTCAGGCTGTGCTGCAGCTACACTGCTCTCCTGTGACAGCACTTGCATTGCAGCTACGTGGGCTTAGTGAGCTACATACCACTTCCAGCAAGAGCCTGAAATAACTCCTCAATACCAAGTCACTTCCTCAAAGTTTTCCTGACCTATGTGCGACAGCCATCTTCAACAAACTCAAGGATATTTGCAGACTCTGATTACACCCTGTATCTTCCATATATGTACCATCCTATAGAGTTAAATTCTATAGTGATTTGTCCAAGTGTAAGCTCCAGGAGAAATATATACTTCTCCTTAAATTGATGTATCAATCCATCCATACATGTATGTATGTGTGTGTATATACATATATATGTAGCATATAGCATACATCAATTTAAGGGAAAGATATATCATATATAACGTACATATCTTATATATAATATACATGATATACATATATACATACATATATAGAATATACACATATATAACAATATTATATATATTTCATATTATAACTATTTTATATACCTATATATAGTAAACTAATTATTATAATTGAGCAATTTATCCTATTCATCATCTCATAAAGTTACCCTGTGGGTTGTGTGTATGTGAGTCAAGAATATCTCTCATCTATAATTTTTTTAAAATTAAAAATTGGTGCTATCTAATACTAACTATATTTCTTGAATTATGCATTGGATCTCTAGATTTACTAATCCTGCCTTTCAACAAATTAGTAATCGTTACTTAATTCTCTTTATTACCAATTTGTGTCCTCCCTCTATCCATCATTTTATTTTCTACCTCAGTGCACTGTGTGTTTTTTAGGTTGCACATGTAAGAAGGATCGTGTAGTATGATGCTCAATTTTGATCACAGTTTCAAGCCCATTATCAAATGCCAGAACAGGCACCGAGCACAAGTTTAGCATTATTTGCTGAATGACCAAGTGACTGAACTGAACAGGTAAATGAATGTTTTCTCGGCTTTGAAAAGTTCTATAAGGTCTTTTTCAAATGAAATATTTCCTCCACTGTGTTCCTGTGTTCATGCTTAATATCCTATTTATCCAATTGATGGCTTGTATTTAGATCGTTCTTTAACAGATTATGAATCCTACAGTAACCTTCAAATTAGAATTTATGACCTTTTTTTTGTTGTTGTTGTTGGTCATGAAACTTGAATTCTGGGCCTGGGTGCTGTCCTTCAGCTCTTCGGCTCAAGCTGAGTGCTCTACCACTTAAGCCACGGTGCCACTTCTTGTTTTCTGGTGGTTTATTTGAGATAAGAGTCTCACAAACTTTCCTGATTGGGCTGGCTTTGAATGGGTGATCTTCAGATCTCAGCCTCCTGAGTAGCTAGGATTACAGGCTTGAGCCACTTGCTCCAGGCTCATGTCCTATTCATTGTTATATGGTGAGGAATCTCATTCATAATGAGGTGCATGTCACAGGCAGTCAGAAAGGGTGGGAATTGAAATAGTTTTAAAGATGAACTCTGCTGGCTTTACAATTTCAACTGACCTTGCTTTGACTACAAAATCATCTCCTATCTAGAAGATGAAACCAGGTATCGCTGGAAAAAGTTGCTTAATCTGCTTTCTATATTACAGATAATGTTGCAAACCTGCTATCAAGCACTGCCAACCTTCTGAGTCTTAGAATAATTCAAAGTTTGTGCTTGCTGCTACTACCTAATTTATAAATATAATCCACATATTAAAGTTGGGAATAAAATGCTTTACTATAAATTCTTATTCTTTAAAAAAGGGTAGATATAAATATGCAGTAGGTAGTTTGGTTTTGGTTTTCGTTTATTGATTTAGATAAAACCCCTAATGTCCCAACAAGTGCATTTCAATATCCAGAAGATAGAAAGAGAGGAATAGAAGGTAAGAATGGTTTTCTTAATGCATAGTGGTATGTCTGAGTAATAAAATGAAGCCTTGAAATTTTCACCAAGACAAACCAGATGCAGTTAGTTACCTTCTAAAAATTCATATTGAAAAACAATAACAAAAAAAATGTTGTCTTCTCCCGACCTGTGTGACTCTTGTAGAAGTTGTTGTCAATTATCTTTTTAAATGAGTCAGTGGTTCTCACTCAGGTTGTTAGTCCCTAATTTAAGTACCCTGTTCTCTGTTAAATGTAACTGATAAATATTCTGAATTGGCAATATTTCAAAGAGTTCAGAAAAGATTATATTTATATGACTGGCTTTTTTCCCTGCCTTCCAAAGCTGAAGGATTATTATCTAAGTGAAAAAAAAACAATATGCTAACTAGGAAAAGGAAATTAGTGGGACAACACTAGGAATAGAGAACAGCTTGCAGTGAAAAAACAAAAGAAATGGGGTGAGGTTTTCAGATAATCATCTCCTAGATGAGAAGAGTAACTGTGTTTGCCAGTATTTAGCAAGTGAGCATATCTTCAAAGCAAGAACAGTTACTCTAATGTAATGCACATGATTTGATGAGCAACATTTTAAAATATCTCATTTATATGTATCAGTTGATGTGGTTTTTATGTGTGACTAAGCCTATTAGAAAGAATATTTACAAGAGACTTTCCATGTTATTGGCTTGAGTTGAGATTTCACACACACCTAACTATAAATTAAGACATTTGTAGAAGATTATAAGAGATACTACTTACTCCTTATAATTTTATACTTGCTAAAGTAGATATAGAAATCTATTTATTTATTTTTTTATTTTATATTTTTTTGGTCCGGTCGTGGGGCCTCAACTCTGGGCCTGGGCGCTGTCCCTCAGCTCTCCAGCTCAAGGCTAGCACTCTACCACTTGAGCCACAGAGCCACTTCCGGTTTTTTTCTTATGTGGTGCTGAGGAATCGAACCCAGGGCCTCGAGCATGCAAGGCAAGTGCTCTACCACTGAGCCACCTTCCCAGCCCAGAAATCTATTTATTATTAAGGAAACTATGTTGAGACTAAATGTGCATACAATGGAAAGTCTTGCTTTCCAATGTGTAGTTCAATTGGTTTCAACAGATGTGTATAGTCATAAAACATCTGTGCATCAAGACAAGAGCATGTGGAGGTATGATTTATCTATCTATCTTTTTTGGCAGATTTTTAACTATTTTGTTTGAGACTAATATTATTAAAAGCTGTGATAAGCATTTGTATGCAAGGTTTAATGCAGATGCTTTTCATTTGTCTTTGGAGAATTCCTTCTCTACTTAAAAGAAGTATGGATGAATTGTAACCTATGTATACAATAAAACAAACTGCTAATGTAAAAACAGCATACAATTGTTTAATGTTCAAAAGAACAAGAGAGAGTAAATATATATACATATATTCAACATGTATTTATTCACTCAAGAAATGTTAAGCGGGAGTTCCGGGAAGATGGCGGAGGAGAAGCTGTAATCTGAACAAGCTCTCACATAGAAAGCAGTTTTAGAGTTCCAGTGAACAGTCCTAAGCCAGAGAATCACACCAAGTGTGCCATCACAGGACAGAGAGTTAGACAAGAGAGGGAAGCCAAGGCAAAAAGACACATCTGAGTGGTTGCCAGCAGCCGCCGCGGCGGCGGCGGCAGGGTCGCAGTGGAGAACGCAGCCGGCCATACCTGAGCGCTCACACAGAGAGTCCGGGAAGAAGGAGCCAGATGCAGCAGGTGAGCGGATTCTACTCAACACCAGCAAGAACCAACAAAGAGCAGACATCTTCAACCCGCAGCTTGCAGACACGAGATGACCCAGGATCCAAGACTCGGCGTGAGTACAAGCCCGACTTCCTCACTCCTTCTCAGGGAGCAGAGGAGGGAAGGCCACCCCTCCCCCCCCAGCACTGGTGATCTCCATCTTGGATACCGACAAAGCTCGGAGGAGCTGCCAGCTCCAACCCAGGCCTTGGAATAAAACGAGTCATTTAGCAGGTCACAAGAACTTAACGGCGAAGTGACCTGCCAGACTCGGCTCCATCCAGGGAAAAGTGACCCAGCTCAGGCAGCAGCCATTGGAGTGGCTTCCCTCACTGGGTAACCAGAGCCAGAGGCTGCCCCTCCCTCTAGCAGCATCAACAATCAATTGAAAAACAGAAACCCTGAGAATGGCTCCAGGCTGGTCTCTGGGAGATTTTTTTTTGCACAAAGCAGCCCCAGGAAAAAGCTACTTATTGTTGAAAGGCCTCAACTCTACCCAGAACCTAGCCTCACCACTGCATCCCCCTCTTTTGTGATTCTCAAAGCAGATCACCCTCCTAGAAAACTAACCTGGGAGGGGGATCTCAAAATCTTGGGTAAAGCAGAGCATTTTTCTGCCTCTTCCAACAAACCGACTTAAGAAACCAATCAAGCCACAGGCCCTCAAGCTGACCAGAGACTCCAACAAGAGGCTGTTTACAGACAAAAGAGAGATACAGGATTCTTCGCACCCCTCCCCCCCCCAAAAAAATCAAAGGACTTTTTTATTTTTTTCTTTTTTCTTTAATTTTTTTTCTTCTTCTTTTCTTTTTTTTGTTTGTGTTTTGTTTTTTGTTACATTATATATATAAAAAAAATTTTTTTCTCTTCTAAAACTTTTATTAATCTTTAATTTTTGCCTCTTCTGAAAAAATAATTGATTTCCAGTAACTTTTTTTTTCTCCTCTTATAATTTTTATTTTAGGAATATGTGAATGAGCGTTTTCCTTTCTTTTCTTATCTTCTTTCTCTTTTTCTTTCTTAATTATCTTTTTGTTTTTTGTCTAGATCTACTGAACTTCTGATTTTTTCTTCTCCCTTTCCCATCCTTAAAGTTTTTCACATCTCCTCTATGTCCCTCCCTTTCTCTCAACATATTCACATTCCTCTCTAAATAGATGGTCTTTTAATCTCTATAATAACAATAATTATTACGTTTCTATTTTTTTCTGGTCTCTTTTCATTCCCCTATCCCTCTCTTCTTTTTCTCTCTCTCTCTACTTGCATCCTACCCAACCCATTTCCTGCATTGTGATTAGGACATAGTTAACTCTCCCTGTGCCTCCCCACACCAATCTATTCCTATTTTTTACCCACATCTCTCCCTAATCCTAATAATTTCTGGTTTTCCAAATTCTTTTCTGCAGTTCCAAGTCCTTTAAAATATAGTTGTTTGATGTTGAATAGATGTATCTGTTGAACTAGATTGTATCTGTAGACTATTGACTGTACAAATGCAAACTTTGGTGGATGGTTGCCTTAAGATAGTGTTCTAGCACAAAACTGGTGCTATCTTCATCTCAAATGGGCTGAGTAAGCCGGAAAAACACAAGAAAAATGGCAAATTCAGGTATCTCAATTCCCAATCTTGATAATCAGGGGTCAGATCAGATAATGAACAATGCAGAGGAGAGTTCCCAAATAGCTCTACAAACACTGGTGGCAAACATGATAAATGAGAAATTTGACAACTTACAAAGGACTCTCTATGAGTGTGATAGGGAGAGAGAGGAGGCATCCCAGAAGTTTATACAGGAATATCATAAGCGTGAGGAAGCTACTCAAAAACTGATACAGGATTTGCTTGAACAACTTGAGAATACTCAAAGAGAAAGGGAGGAATGGTGTGAGCAGGCTGAGAACACTCAAAGAGAACTGCAGGAATCCCACGAATGTGAGAAAGCTAAACAAAGAGTAATACAGGAATTGAGAGACCAGGTAGAGAACACACAAAGATCACTAAAGGCATCCATAGAATCCATTAACAAAGAGCTGAAGGAAGTCAGGGAGACCACAAAGGGAATGCTGAATGGAACCCAACAGAAGGAATGGGAGTCCACAGAAACCATATCCAATCAACTAAGTGATTTGAGGACAAACACTGAACACCAAATTAAGGAAGTAAAGAGATTCATACAAGACCTAAAACAGAGCTTCAACAAAGAACTTGAAGCCATCAAAGCTGACCAATTAGAAGGAAAAGAGATAAAAAACAAAGTAGAGAGTCTTGACAGCAGGTTAGACCATGCAGAAGATCGAATCTCAGGGATTGAAGACAGCCTAGATATTATAGAGAAGGAATATACAACCATCCAAGACAAGTCCAAGAAATATGATAGATCTATCCAACACCTGGAAGACACCATCAGAAGGCCTAACTTAAGGATAATGGGTGTAGAGGAGCACCTAGAAACAGAAGTTAATGGTCTAGGAAATTTGTTTAACAGGATCCTAGCAGAGAACTTCCCAAACATGCAAAAAATAGGCCTATTCAGATACAAGAAGCCTTTAGAACCCCAAATAGACGAGACCAGAATAGGACATCCCACCATCACATTATAATCCACACAGGTTCAACTCAGAACAAGGAAAAGATCCTTAAAGCTGTCAGGGAGAAAAGGTTAATCACCTATAAAGGGAAACCAATTAGAATCACCTCAGATTTATCAGCAGAGACAATCAAAGCAAGAAGAGCCTGGAATGATGTATGCCATGCCCCAAAGACAAACAACTATCAACCAAGAATTCTGTACCCAGCTAAACTCTCCTTCATAACTGAAGGCCACATAAAAATCTTCCACAGCAAAGAAAAATTGAAACAATACATCTCCACCAAACCAGCCCTACAAAAGATTCTTAAAGATGTCCTACACATAGAAAACCAACAAGACCACAATAAAGGCCAACAAACTGCACCCAAACTGAGAATCCAAGAACCATAGGAAGAACCCAGCTTTCGCAGCCCCCAAGAAGGTAGATAACATGGCAGGAACTCCCAAATACCTCTCAGTCCTATCTCTTAACGTTAACGGACTAAATTCTCCAATTAAGCGACATAGACTGTCTAGTTGGATTAAAAAACAAGACCCTTCTATCTGCTGCCTGCCCATAAAAACAAACACATTTTCAATGTTAAAGGCTGGAACAAAATCTACCAAGCAAACGGCCCTCATAAACAGGCGGGAGTTGCAATCCTAATATCAGATAAAATAGACTTCAAATTAAAATTCGTGGGACGAGATAAAGAAGGCACTACAAAATAATTAAAGGATCTCTCCTTCAGGAGGATATTACAATTCTAAATATCTATTCACCAAACAATGGAGCACCCAAATTTATCAAAGAAACACTACTTTCCCTCAAATCCCATATAAATTCAAAGACATTAATTGTTGGGGATTTTAACACACCACTCTCCCAACTAGATAGATCAATTCGGCAAAAACTCAACAGAGAAACCGCAGATCTAAACAGCTGCATAGATCAACTAGACTTAACAGACATTTACCGAACAATTCACCCAGCAGCATCAGAATACAGGTTCTTCTCAGCAGCACATGGAACGTTTTCTAAAATAGACCACATTCTAGGCCACAAAGCCAACTTGTCTAAATTCAGAAACATTGAAGTTATACCTTGCATTCTCTCTGACCACAAGGGAATAAAATTAGAACTCAACACCAAAAGCCACCAAAGAAAGTCCGGTATCACATGGAGGCTGAACAACACACTGCTGAATCAAGAGTGGGTCATGGAAGAGATTAGAAAGGAAATTCAAATGTTCATGCTATTCAACAAAAATGAACACACAAATTACCAGCTCCTCTGGGACACAGCAAAGGCAGTACTCAGAGGCAAGTTTAGAGCTCTGAGCTCCTACATCAACAAATTGGAGAGATCTGAAACTAGCAATTTAATGACACATCTAAACCTCCTTGAAAAAGAGCAGCAAGATAAACCCCAATCCAGTAGATGGAAAGAAATAATCAAAATTAAATCAGAATTAAATGAATTAGAATCCAAAAAAACTATAGAAAGAATCAACAAAACAAAGAGTTGGTTCTTCGAAAAACTTAACAAAATTGACAGACCCTTAGCAAATCTTATCAGAAAAAGAAGAGAACACACCCAAATTAATAAACTCAGAGATGAGAATGGAAACATCACCACGGAAACAACCAAGATTCAGAACATTATAAGGGAATACTTCTAAAAACTTTATGCTAATAAGTTTGACAACTTAACAGAAATGGACCTCTTCCTAGAAAATATTGACATGCCAAAACTAAACCAAGATGAGTTAAACTATCTTAACAGGCCCATATCATGCATTGAAATAGAAACAGCAATAAGAGACCTCCCAGCTAAGAAAAGTCCAGGACCAGATGGTTTTACAGCAGAATTTTACAAGGCCTTCAAAGCAGAGCTCACACCAATTCTCCTCCAACTCTTCAACGAAATTGAAAGAGAAAGCTCACTACCGAACACATTCTATGAAGCCATCATAACCCTCATCCCAAAACCGGGCAGGGACTCATCAAAGAAAGAGAACTATAGACCCATTTCTTTGATGAACATTGATGCAAAACTTCTCAACAAAATTTTGGCCAATCGAATTCAACAATTCATCCAAAAAATCATACACCATGATCAAACAGGATTCATTTCAGGGATGCAAAGCTGGTTCAATATACACAAATCAATTAATATTATTCATCACATCAACAGGAGCAAGAAAAAGAACCATATGGTTATCTCAATAGACGCAGAAAAAGCATTCGACAAGATCCAACACTCCTTTAAGATGAAGGTTTTGGAAAAATTAGGAACCCATGGAACATTCCTCAATACAATAAAGGCTGTATATGACAAACCTACAGCCAGCATTATACTCAATGGTGAAAAACTAAAGCCATTTCCTCTTAACTCAGGAACAAGACAAGGATGCCCACTCTCTCCACTTCTCTTCTATCTAGTATTAGCATGCCTAGCTACAGCAATAAGACAAGATGCAGACATAAAGGGGATCCAAATAGGGAAAGAAGAAATAAAACTCTCCCTCTTTGCAGATGACATGATCTTGTATTTAAAGAATCCCATAGACTCCACTCCCAAAGTACTCAAGCTGATTCAAAACTTTGGCAAAGTAGCAGGTTATAAAATTAACCTCCAAAAATCAATGGCTTTTCTGTATGCCAACAATGAGAAAATTGTGGCTGAAATTAGGAAAGCAACTCCATTTGTAATAGCCCCACAAAAAATAAAATACTTAGGAATTAACTTAACCAAAGAAGTGAAGGACCTCTATGATGAAAACTTTAAAATCTTGAAAAAGGAAATCAACACCTAACTTAAAAAATGGCAAAACCTCCCATGCTCCTGGATTGGCAAGATTAACATTGTGAAAATGGCAATTCTTCCCAAGGGTATCTACAAATTCAACGCGATACCTATCAAAATTCCACCCTCATTCTTCAAGGAAATAGAAGAGGCAATCCAAAAATTCATATGGAACAATAAAAGACCCCAAATAGCAAAAACACTCCTCAACGGAAAGAACACTGCTGGAGGAATATCAATACCAAATTTCACACTCTACTATAAAGCCATAGTAATCAAAACAGCTTGGTATTGGCATAAGAACAGACCTCAGGACCAATGGAATAGAATTGAAAACCCAGAAACGAACCTATAGACCTATAGCCATCTAATCTTCGATAAGGAAGCTAAAACAATAGAATGGAAGAAAGACAGCCTCTTCAGTAAATGGTGCTGGCAAAATTGGTTAACTACATATAGAAAACTAAAGCTAGATCCTTATATATCACCCTGCACCAGAATCAACTCCAAATGGATCAAAGACCTTGAACTCAAAGCAGACACTCTGAAAACATTACAGGATGGAATAGGAGAAACCCTAGGTCTCCTTGGCTCAGGCCGAAATTTTCTGAATAGAGACCCGGAAACACAACAAATCAAAGAAAGGTTGGACAAATGGGATTGCATAAGGTTGCAGAACTTCTGCAGGGCAAATGACATAGCTAGCAAGATCAATATAAAGCCCACTGATTGGGAGAAGATCTTTACTAGCCATACAACAGACAAGGGTCTCATATCTAAAATATACTTGGAACTCAAAAAATTAAACCACCCAACAACAAACCCTCAAAGAAACAACTGCCCAATAAATAAGTGGACGAAAGACTTAAAGAGAAGCTTCTCTGAAGAAGAAAGAAGGATGGCCAATAGACACATGAAGAAATGTTCAACATCCCTAGCCATAAAAGAAATGCAAATCAAAACAACATTGAGATATCACCTCACTCCAGTTAGAACAGCAAAAATCAAGAACTCTAACAACAACAGATGCTGGAGGGGATGTGGACAGAAAGGAACCTTACTTCATTGTTGGTGGGAATGTAAACTTGTTCAACCACTTTGGAAAGCAGTATGGAGGTTCCTCAAAAGACTTCACATAGATCTCCCCTATGATCCAGCAATCCCACTTTTGGGCATTTACCCAAATGTATACAAACAAGACCACACTAAAGCTACCAGCACAACTATGTTTATTGCAGCATTATTTATCATAGCTAGGATATGGAACCAACCCAGATGCCCCTCAGTAGATGAATGGATCAAGAAAATGTGGTATATATACACAATGTAATTCTATGCCTCCTTCAGAAAGAATGACATTGCCCCATTTGTTAGGAAATGGAAAGGCTTGGAAAAAATTATATTAAGTGAAGTAAGCCAGGCCGAAAGAAACATAGGTCCCATGGTTTCCCTTATTTGCAATATCTAGTATAGGTATGAGTCAAGCGGAAAAGGTCAGATAATGTGATGTTAGGAAAACGAACCCTTAAATATGTATTTTAATGTTTTCATTTCTTTCATGCATGTGTTTCTAACGCATTTATAAGATTATTTCTTTGTTGCTTTGTATGTCCCTCCCCCACAGTGTAACCCCCGCTTTCACTTTATTTGATGTCAGTATAACATGTGGAGGAGATGGGGACAAACAAGTCGTTTAAGGATTCAGGTGGACCTGTTGCAACAAGGAGAATTACAAAATGTCATGTCAAAGCTAGCTTTACAATGTAGGTGTGGGCGGGGGAGGGGGGTATGATTGGGTGGGGGGAGGGGGGAAGCTGGGAAGGGAGGTGAAGGGTAAACAAAGGAGGAGGCTGCAATGCTTGGTAAGAAATGTATGCATTATCCTGCCAATGTAATTGTAACCCCTCTGTACAGTATGTTCTCAAATAAACTAAAATTAAATTAAAAAAAAAAAGAAATGTTAAGCATCTCTTATGTAATAGTAAAACTTTGGGTATCAGGTATACGCAATTTAAGGCACAATTCCTGCTCTTTAAAGATGGCAAAGTGTTCCTAACATGCTTATGGTTATCTATATCTATCTTCAGATTAAGATTGCTGTCTATAGACACTTGAATAATGGAGTATACCAAACTTTGTATGTGTTGTTAGTGTCATCTGATGATGTAAGCTGCAGGAAACTCTTAATCTCTCTGAGATTTATTATATTTCTTACATAAAGAACTGGCTTGAAATCATCATTTTTTCTTACCAAAATAAACCTATCATTTTCAATTAAATTAAAAAGGTAAATTAGTTTTATGGAATCAAAAACATTCCAAACTTGGAAGTTTAAGTTTTGTTAGAATTTAATGAATGGAACAGTATCTAAGAAGTATTAGTAACATGAATAATTTCATAAATTATAACAGTTCTCAATAACTGGGCATTTAATACATAAATGGTATGATAAATCCTATCAATGAAAAGCCTAAAAATCAACTCTCATTGAATCTCAACCTGTAAAAAATCAGAAATAAAGAACAAGTATAGCTAAACATAATTCAAAAGTAATCTGAGAAAGAAAAGCACAAACCTTCCACAGATTACTTACATGGTAACTTCCAAACACCACTTAAGCTTCCCAACACATATAAACTGAAAATAAACCATAAAACAATAAACCAAAAAATAATGCCAGAAAAATTCTTCCAGAAAACAATTCAAAACATGATTTTTCCATGGAAAATCAAAACAGGCACAGAGCAATCTTTTAGAAAATATAAGAATAGAACCTACTGCTTGCCTACCACAAAGAATTTTTTCTAATTTATCCTTATAGATTTACAGGGAAGGATTTCTTATATATTTTTAGACAGTTCAAAGATATTTAGTAGAGAGAAGAGTTCGGACTTAATTTGCTTTGCTTTGTTATGCTTATAACATAGCCAATTTCTTTACCATTTGTTCACATTAAAACTCTAGTTCTTAGACAGAATTCATCATTTGTCTCCCCACCCCAAAGGATTACTCAAGGTGTTCTTTACGGTAACTGAGAACTCAATTAAGAGCACTAGGTATACATTTTAAAAAATTATTCCCTTGGGGAAAGGATAGAGTAGAAACTCTCTTCACCCAGAATAAGTAAGCAAGTCAGCACATTAGTTAGAAGATTGCCTAACTCTGCATAATAAAATGATGACTGTCTGCCTTGGAGGTCTTAGGGAAGTAGTTAGAATCAGAGACTAAGAGGAATGCCCAGAGTAACAACCAAATGGTGTCATTCTTCATAAGCAATAGCAACCAAGTATAATTTTTCTGTGCCTCATTTTCCCCATCAAAATAATACAGTTTGTCGTGGAGGGAGTGGGGGTTGGTGCATGCATGTGTGTGCACTTACGAGTCCTTAGGTTTGAACTCGGGGCCTGGGCAATGTCCCTGAGCTTCTTTTTGTTCAGGTCTAGTGCTCTACCACTGAGCCCCAGCTCCATTTCTGGATTTTTTTTTTTTTCGAGTAGTAGTTAATTAGAGGTAATAGTCTCATGGACTTTCCTGCCCAGGGTGGTTTTGAACCTCCGTCCTCATATCTCAGCCTCCTGAGTAGTTAGATTATAAATATGAGCAACTGGCACTTGGCACATTTGTCTTTTAACACATAGCTTTTTAATATTTAACCAGAAAGTTAAAGATATTTGTAGAATTTGAAAAATGACAAATAATAAAGACATTTTTGTATACCATACTGTATAATACTATACAAATATCAAATAATTATTACTGCCATAGTTTCAAGAATAGGTATCACATAAGATTTCTGAGCAAGACTAGAGCATAATTTTCAGAATACACAGTAGGATTGTCTTGTAAAAGCTTCTGCCTCACATTTTTGCCCCAAAGTGGGGCTAATGCTCCATCCATCAGGACTAATAAACTGATCCCAAACTGTCCCACCTATAAACCTGCCTCTAAATACTTATTAACTGATCATAACAATATGCTTATCTTGAATGCAAATCTACTCTACACTACATTCTGAATTGGTTAATCTGCATGTATTTTCCTGGTGACTATCACATGACATGTTCTATCAGGACAAGATTATCCACCATGGAATTAAGTAGAGTCTTGTTTTCATATTCCTAACATATCACAACCAGCAGAATGCCCACAAGGCAGAAAAGCAGTAGCAGAGGTTTCATCTAGTTCTTAATTCTGTATTTAACAAGTACTAGAAAAACGGATCCTTAGTTGTTGTTGTTGTTGTTTTTGAGTTCTGCTCGATTTTTACCTTAGTTTATTTAAGCCCATTTCTCCCATCAATCTTGTAATTATTCAGTATAGTTGGAGAGTGAAGAGAGAAGTAATGCTATAACAAATGCCCAGTGATTCAAGGTTTTAAGGTAGCCAGGTTCTTGGAGGAAAAAAAATAAAAAACACTTGAATCTGTATATCATGTTTCTTCTACACATTCAGGGCCAATATGAAGCCCATTTTACTAGAATAGTTGAGGTTGAAAAGAATTGCCATCTTTCTTTATCTAACTGTTCTAGCTCATAGCTAGTGCTATCATAGCCTTCTCTCAATGTATAAATCCATTTCATTTTTATTGTATCTATTCTGGCTTTTTCTTTTTAAAAGAAAGAATGCAATAATAAGCCATAGTTGGCAGTTATGGAGTGAATTACTTGGCTTCCACTATGTGTATTAATTTAAAAACCATCAAGTTGAACCTTGCAGAAAATTTGGCCAGTAAATACATAAGGAGCAGTGAGGCCCTTAATATTCAAAAATCAAGATTATGAGCTGCAAAAAAGTAAGAGTGAGCCTTAAAAATTTGTTTCTACATTATCCCAAATAACTTGGAGCCAAATAGTTTATAAAACATTTCCTGTTTTTCAAGCAGAGGCTGCAAAGAATGATTTGGAAGGCTGTTCGGTAGGGAACTTAAATCTTCATGTCTATTTTTCTTCTACAAGTATAGAGCATCAATTGGCTAATTTGAGAATGCTTCTGTAATTAGCGTCTTCTATCAATAATTGATCATTTCTTACATCAGTGTTAAGCACTGTCACTTTATCCATTTAAACACCTCAAAAATCACAGATAGTAAAATGTAAAATAGTAAGGCTAAAAAGGGATAATAAAATTATCCCTTTAAGAACACTGATGTGTTTCTTTCCTTTCTGGTTTATATAAAAATAGAAATAAAATATATAGAATACACGTATGTAGTCACAGCATTAGATAAAGTATCCTATTTTAAAAAATAGTCGAGTGATACTCTTTAGAGCTACATTTCACAAATAGAAACATGGTCCTATAATTACACAACTCTTTGCTTTAGGAGGAAGGCATGGTCTATTTTTACCCTTCCAAGAGCTCTCTGGCAGTCACCACCCAAATTACATCTGCTTCATTTGATAAGGAAATTGTAAAAAGGTGGATTACTAAGAAGGAATGAATCACAAGTGGATGGTTTTACCTTTAAGGCACAGAAGAGTTGTACAAAAACAAGCATAAGAACAATGCAATCTGTTGGGGTTTTTTTGTTTTTGTTTTGTTTTTGTTTTGTTTTTTTGGTTTCAGTTCTGATTCCTTTCTCAAAAGAAACATTCTGACCTCAGGATCCTCTAAGAGCAAAAGGACACTAGATACCAGGGAAGAAAGGAAAAGAATTGAGTGCTAGTGTGCTTTTTGAATATGTTGGTCATTTTCAAAATACACCTTTTCCTTTATATATTAGAGGAGAATTTGAGGACATTCACTATCACAGTTTAACGGATTTAGATTATTTTCCTACATATAAAATAAGTCAAAGGTACAATTCTAATTTAACATGCCAACTTTAGGCCTGAGTTTTATTTTTTAAAAATCCTAAAATAAATACAAAAAAAAAATAACTAAATCATTGTGTTGAGTCTCACAAAAGGAAGAAACATTCCAAGTTTGAAATTTGACTGTATTACCTTTACCACTCCAGTACTAAAGTAAAGTAGAACTGAAAGCTATATTGAATTCATACACTACTTTGTTAAATGGCAACCCCATTGTGTAACTACTTAAGATAATAATAATTTTCAAAAAAATAAAATTCTAGAAAGCACAGCTTTGCTTGGCTTTAGGTCAAACACAAATGCAAAGCCAAAGTTGTCATAACCTTTCCAAGAAAAGGTTATCTTGGTTGGTAGGTTAATGGAGCCCAAGTGAATTTCTTGGAGTCAACAGGACAGAGCAAAGTAGAGCTTCACACTCAAGGTGAAGTGAGATCTGAATCCAAATAGGCAAGCAGACAATATTAAAATGATTCACATTCACTTATCATTCTGTTTTCAAAACAGGCTTCTTTCATAGCATGCTGGACAAGTGCATCTGAATGTCTTAAAGATGGATGATGGGAGTGGGCGACAGTCTTCTGAAGGATTAAGGAAGCCCTAAGGTAGGAGGACAACCTGACATCTTCCTAAAGACCTTCATTTATCACTCCTATCTCAGAGCTGAAAGGGTATCAGATGAATCCCTTGCATCCCTTCTTCTGTGTTTTCTCTTTCCTTTTCTTTCCATTTTCTCTCAACTCTGTCTTCTCTGTGCTGCCATTAGTGGTAGGGTCAGCTTACTGGGGGCTTCTAAGTGTGTTAATGATTGTGAGAAAATATAAGGTGAGAAATTAGCTTTTTATTGAGTCACCAGAAGCAGTATTATTTTAATATAACATAGCACATTTACTCTTTATCTTAGCACTTCACAATATGCAACGTTTTACGTTTTTGCATGTGTATAATACCTGAATATCAGGTTAGTTCTGTACTGAGAGGAATGAACGTATGCTGTGTATGTTGGTAAACATATATACAAGAAATATATACACTCAAATAAGGGACAGAATTCTCTTAATTCCTTCATGCACTAATTAATGTTTGGTCTAAGATGTTAGCCATAACCCAAAGGTAAAATATCTTGCCTATTTTACATAATGGCTTTCTTTGTACCCAACTAATTGTTTTAGAATGAGCCTGTAGTTTCTCTATCAATAGTATTCCTGGCTCCTTATAGGAATCCAATTTCACTTATCTTGTGCATAAGTTATAGACAACTTAAAATCAGCAAAATCAATTTTGTTTGTGGGTGAGTTGTTGCAGATTATACTACTAAATTTCAAAGAGACAATGAAGGGGATGGTGGAAACAGACATAAAAGACTGAATTTCTAGATACTGTCTATGACATATAAACAGTAGGCTTTAACTGAGAAAAAGTTGAAGTGCTGTTATTCATTAGTTGCTCTTTAAAACATTTAAAAGGGGCTGGGAAAGTGGCTCAGTGGTAAAGTGCTTGCCTTGCATGCATGAGGCCCTGGGTTCAATTCCTCAGCACTACATAAGCAAAAAGAAAAAATCCGGAAGTGGCACTGTGGCTTAAGTGGTAGAGTGCTAGCCTTGAGCTGAAGAGCTGAGGGACAGCACCCAGGCCCAGAGTTCAGGCCCCACCACTGGACCCCCCCAAAAAAAAAATTAAAAAGTTTACCTTGTTGGATAAGACTTGAGAGAAGGTAGTGCCTGTTTTTTGCTAATAAAACTTTATATCTTTCATCTTGGTAATTATCCTATTTGTTGGTGCAAGTCTTCATTTCTCAAATGAGAAAACCAAAGTCATCATTGATTTCTACTTTTACATGAGCCTTCATATCTGATCCATTAACCAAAACTGTCAGTTCTATTTTAAAGTATCTCTCACATCTTGATTTCTTTCCATCTGCACTGTTACCACCCTGGTCTCTGAGTTCTTCTAGTTTCACTAGATGACTATTAACAGAGAATTACTCTCCTATACTCTGTTTTAATCCACAATCAGGAAAGCTCTTACTCAGAATAGGTAGATTTTCAATTTCACATTTGGAATGAAGAATGAATTTCAACTATCCAAGTTAGTTAGAAAGTTATTTTTATTTGATACAGGGTTTTGTTTTTTTTTTTGTTTTTTGTTTTTAAATCCGAACTTGTTCTCTGACTGAAATCCTCCAATAGTTTTCTAATTACAAGCTGAGTAAAATCATTCTCTGCATGGTGGCCTTCAATGGCTAGAATGATCTCATTTCTACTTATTTTTCTTAGTTGGCTGATGCCTCAGTCTAAGACCACTCATTTAGCTGAATATTTTTGTTTCCCTATTTCAACAGAGGCTGCAAGAGTGCACCGCAGTGCATCTCAGCTCCTAGTAATTGGCATATATTATATGCTAAATGGATCCATAAAATAAATGAGCAAATGAATATACACCATTCAGCTTGTTCCTGGCTTTTCTAGCATCCCTGTGATGCTAAGGGACTAGTCAGGGGAAGTGCTATAAAGCTACATTTCAGTGACAATTACTTGTTAAACAAGGACCCCAATCCACAACTCTGCGAAGAAGATGTTGCATGACACTCATTTCACTGCTGCATGTAGAGTTTTTATTATAATTAGTTTTCAGTATGACACAGATTCAACAACCTTCTCTTTTTAACTGCAAAACAACAGATTTCAAGAGTGTATAGTAGCTTAAAGCTACACATTTGAGAAATATGGAGATAATACATCATTGAAAATGTCTTCATTATCTTACTCCATTAACATTTATTATGTCTCTTCCTGAGCAGATGGTGACATAGAGAGGTTACACACATGTATACATACATGTGTGTACATATGTACACACATATATACATGTAGACATTCACATGTATACAATATACATATGTGTATGTTTGTGTGTATGTACCTACGTGTGCATATATACATGCATACATATAACATATAGAATACATATTACATTCTCCAAGTTTTACTAAAATATATTACTATATGAGTCTATATTTACAGTTTTTCCAAAGGACTTGGACAAAGCCTGTATAAATCAGGGACTCGGGAATTAAGTTTAATATACTTGATGGATAAATAATGCTATGAGAGCCTATAAAATATTATTCTGGCCACTGGAATCAGTCATGATACATGTTGTCATGAAAGAGAAGCAAATAATAAAGATCCTAAAATACAAGATGAAGACAAGCACAGAGAGATTAGGAAGCAATGGGAAGATGGAAGACGGCCCAGGCAAGGTATTATGGGAGTGTCAGCACTGTGACTGAGTAATAAATTCCAAGGAAGATTTGTCCTAAATAGGAAGCAGCACTAAGTGAAGGGGGAAGAAGATGACAGGTGATAAAATAAAATAGAAGCAACATATTAAAAGAGAGAGAGAGAGAGTGTGTGTGTGTGTATGTGTAAATCATGTTTGGAAAGATATATAGAGGAGCTGTGCATGTTACAAACTGTGGCAATTTGGCTCACTGATATTTGACGTGACAGCACCAAGCAGTGATGAGATAAGGGCAGAAGACATAAATCAGTTTAGACAGAGCCTTGAGTGATGGGGCATTGTTGCTCACAGCTACAATCCCAGCTATCCAGGCAGTGGTGGTTAGGAGGTTTATAATTTGAGGCCTGCTGAGCATAGTTATGCATACCTCTCATCCCAGTTATGTTAAGCAATATACGTGGGATAATTGTGGTACATGCTGGTCTTGGTAAAAACACAAGATACTATCCCCCAAAAATAGTGAAAGAAAAAAGGTCTGGAGATGTGCAGCTCAGGAGAGTCTATCCAAGAAGCACAGGCCTCTAGTCCAGCTCCAAGTATTCCTCCAGAATAAATAAAGACCCATTTGTAACACTGAGGAGTCTGCGTTTTCTCCTGAAATCCACTAAAAACATGGATGTATGGAATGTGTGCCTTAGTAAGGGAATTACTTAGCGTGCTATTGTTGCACTACTGAGGAGGAAAATGATGAGGGCCCGAAATGTAGGATTGAGAGCATGCCTACATCCAGGCCATGCTTCTCATTCCTAGTCAAATCACCTAAGGACTATAATGTACTTTCAGGAATTTATTCTTCCTCATTCCAGGTACAGTGGGAAAATGGGGATCTTGATCTGTTGAATCAGCTTCAACAATTCAGCCTATTCATAAAGGAGAATTGACCTAGGTAATCAATGATTTCCCCTTCAACTCTAAAATCCTATGGACAATTGTAGATTCTTCTACTTCTGTTATAAAGTTGAAATTTACTGCTCTTTTGCAAGCAAGGAAAGGAAAATGAGCTCATTAACATGGAATTATTCCTTCAATTGTGCTGTGTTATATGTAAAATGCTAGGCACTGTTGAAAACTTTTACAAATACTAATTAAACCCAGTTATCTTTATGAGAAAGGTTTCCCCAAAAGAATCTAAATTAAATATAAAATTCAAATGAAATAGTCATATTTTCTATTACATTATAAAAGAACAACCAAAATGTATCTCTCCACCTTTCAATATATCATATATTATTTAATTTAAAGTAGTATAAATTAATAACTTGTATAGCCAAGCACTTCAAAATCCAATGTCTGTAATTACCAAACTAAATTTAAGGAGTTTAAAATAATTCTACTAGGTGATTTCAATTAAAGTTATACTGGAGAATTTTAGTTATGCACTGAAATTATAAACAAGATATCCAGAAAGTGCTCACCTACCATTTTCTTACAGGTAGCTAACCTATTAATGCTGCCTTTCCTCAACCAAATGTGTTTTAATTTACAAATTAGGTACAGTCATATGGAATGAAATTGTGTATATTTGAACATATTAATTTCATCAATTTCACACAATTCAATAAATTATTTGTGTCATTTATAAAAATCAACAAATGAAATCATTTCTACCGTAAAGAATTTTGATTCTTTCTACATAATTTATGGAGTATTAAGATATAAGATATAGAGGATAAAGCCTCAGGCAAAGTTACAAGTGCCACAAAAGGTCATGTTTTCACATTTACTAAAAGTAGATTTTAAATGATAAATTTGGAATTTTGGATTCAGTTGCTCATTCTGACTAATGTGTCACCAGGGTTAGAGGCTAAAGTTCATTTTTTTTTTCTGAATCATCAATAAGGAAGGGAGATACATTGAAAGCAGAGTAGAGAGAGAAGGAGGAGTTGGGGAGGAAAGGGATGGTTGGGGAAAAACAAAGGAGGGAGTAACAATGCTTGACTCATTACCTTATTCATGTAACTGTAACCCCTCTGCACAGCATGTTTACAATTTTACATATACATGAAAACAGAGTAGACCTGATTGCCCACAGGGAACCAGGAGCCCACATACTTCACAGGTCACAGTAGAGCAGTGGGAAAATGCTTCCTTCTATGTGTAGGGAAATAGCTGAAAGGCATTAGGCATGAGAGCCAAAGGGGGAAAAATTTTAAAGCTTATAAAATAAACTATTCATGGAAAAATGAGGTGCTTTAGTATCAAGATTGATTATCAATTTCTTCTGATAAATAAGAATAAAAATTAAAATAGAGTAAATCCTTTAAATTTCCTTTTGATACTTAACTTGGATTATGTTTGCAAATTCCCTTTAACACTTTGTATATTTTTCCCTTAGCTGGTGTCTATCATGTACATTAGTAAGTCATTTCACAATAAGTGTGCTTGCCTTAAACAAGTTGCTATTATTTCCAAAATCTGAAGCCTTGATTTACTCTTTGTAACAATGGGTAAAATAAATTTAAAAATACAGAATGGAAGAATGCAGGTTCAACCATGTTTGACATCAATCACATGAATTTTCTACTTTGCACTTCTCTTTTTTTACATTGATGTTTCTTTATTTACTTTGGAAATTACTACAGATTCTTGCAATTCTGTCTAATGTATGTATGATTGTATTGCCTAGTATATTGTTTTCAATCATCATTAGGTTTAATCAATAGTTCCTCTTGTTTATAACAGCCACTATTTCCTCCAATAAATGCTACACTTGGCAAAAGAGTTACTTGATTGAGTGCTTGAGCTAGGTATCTGGCAATTGATTTCTCATCTTTTACATCTTGAACCATAGGCCTCAGTCATCCTGTCTTGCATCACCTGGGCCAATCACTGTCCTGGCTTTGACTCTAAAGCAGGAATATATACCAATAATGGGTTTTGGAACCTACCTTCCCAAATATGGTAGCTTGATCATTGAGAAAATAGCAGAAACAAAGTTCCTTTTACTGCTGTTCTTCTCTCAAGTAGGTCATTACAAGAATTCTCTGACCTATGATGTAGAGCTAATACCTTCCATGTATAAATATCAAATGTTCTTATGTCTGAAGACAAAGGAACATAGAGTACTCTGAAGAGACAGAACTTGCTAAATTCCCCCAGTTTATTACCATAGATCATATTCTCTGCCCAATTATATTTCTGCATGAATATCTACCTTAACCTGGAGTATGAAAATGAACACAATTTCCTATTTTTTATGTTTTCATTTCTGAAGATTTGTATGTCATATGACATAATAAATCAATTTATGCACTTTAGTCTTGCTAATCAGTGAAATGTTATGAATGTATCACCCATAAACTTAGCAATGGCTGCAGAAAGAAATCCCCTCCTTCCTTCCATGAATAAAAGATCATTACCCTATCCTCTAGACTAGATATTCTGGGAAGAACTCAGATCCAGTTCGTGATCCACTCAACAGCTGAAAATTAGTTTCAAAACTGCCAAGGTATACTTAATTTAATTTCAGTAAGAACTCGGCTCCTAAAGTTTTAAACAATAGAAGTAAATAATAAGGAAGCAAATGGATGAAAGCATTATGAAGATAAAAGCAGCAATTAATAAAACAGAGAAAAACAAAACCAAGCAACTTAACAAATATACCAAATGCAGGTTCTCCAGAAACACCAATAGAAACTGTGACAGGCTGCTAAGGCTGATAAAGAAAATTAATAGGAAAAAACACACAATAAGAATTGGAATGGGAATAAAACTATAGATACAAAGGAGCAGACATATTTGGGGAAAATATGTTATAAAACTTTCTTTTAATAAATGTGGAAAAGTACAGGTACAGTTATGACAGCAAAATTCTCAAGAAAAATTAGCAATATAGGCACAAGAAAGATTTCAATAGACGGAGAGCAGTAGAACAAAGTCAAAAGATGGTAAAAAAAAAAAAAAAAAATCTATCCCCAAGTCAGGCACCAGTGGCTCATGACTGTAATCCTAGCTACTCAGGAGGCTGAGATCTGAGGATCACAGTTCAAAGCCAGTTGGGAAGGAAAGACCCTAGATTGTTATCTCCAGTTAACCACTAGAAAACCGGAAATGGCGCCGTGGCTCCAGTGGTAGAGCCTTCAGCTGAAGAGCGCAGGGACAGTGCCCAAGCCCAGAGTTCAAGCCCCATGACCGACAAAAACAAAAACAAAAAGCAAAAAACTATCTGCAAACTTTCCAGTCACATTTACTATTAGCAGCATCAGCAGTAGTAATAGTAATGAAATCTCAAATCCTGGAGAGAATATTGCCAAGTAAAATCCAAGAATGAATTAACAGAACATCTCTCAGTGGAATTCATTGAGAAAATAAAGACATTCTGAAATTAGAAAAAATATATTAGTATAAACTTAAAATGATTTCCAGAAAGTATGAAGTAAAATTTCATTTTTATCTCAAATTAATCTCCTGTAGTGACCGCCTACTCGACCAGCGAGGAAAAACGACCACCACTCCAGGAGTCTTCTCAGATCACGCTTTATTGGAGAGCCTTTTAGTTGTAGGAGAGCTTGGGCGCGAGAGAGCGTGCACCGGAAACGCAGCCGCTTATATAGGGAATTCGAACACGGGTCTTTTCTATTGTTGGTCGCCTGCCTTTTACCGTCACCAGGTGTCATGGGATTGGCTGGGGACACTACCTTGCTCGCGCACGCGCACAGCCCTAGCGTCCCACCAAGCACCGTCTGGAGTGGTAATCCTCAAAACTGCAAGGGAGTGGGCGGAGTCTCGCCTCGGCTCCCTACAGTTCCCCCTTCTTTGTTTTATGGCAACAGGTAAGAGTAGAGGTTGGGCCTCTGTCTAAGACATTAATGAGAGGACCTTGCACTGGCCTTCGCCTGAGGGGCGCGCCTTCCCCAGTGATGACCAGGCCCGTCCGATGCCTTTTTTGCAGAGGTGGGATCTTGGGCATCAACCCACTTGCAACCCAGCATGCTCTTCTTGAGGAGATGAGAACCATCTCCTCAAGTGCAGTGCACTTGCCTTGCACCCTGTCCCAAATTGCAAACTGCATACCTGTCCCGGTGCAATGGGATCCCCTGATCCCTCGGGGTGCTAAGGCTATGCAGGATGGTAAGGCTTAACTGCCTCTTAGGGCCGACAGCCAGATCTGGGGTGAGGATCCACTCTCCAAAGCGGCTAATGCTTGCAAGATAACAACCTTGTCCCTTCTGGTTTGGGCTCGAAGGCGACAGACCAACCATAGGCAGACCACGCATCCTCCCAAGCAGCAGGCTAAAAACATTCCGACTCCCACCCGCTCTTTGACAAAGGACACCACAGAGGCAATCCAGTCAGTAAATTGTAACAGCCCACAGCATCATTGGTTTAGCTATCACAGGGATTGCTATTAGCACTGTTGCTAACAGCAGGAAGATCAGCTGTATCAGGAGACGAGTGGATGGCATCTTCAAGATGGGGTTCTTCTGCAGTCTCCACTGGCCTGGTCAGTCTCGTTGGCACCCAGTGAGGTACTTCTTGACTCTGTGGAAAAACACAAACAGCTCCCCTGGATCTCGTTATTACCGGATCCGGTCCATACCATTTATTATTAATAACATCCTTCCACATAACCATGTCTTTAGTATCCATGGAGTCTCTTGTCATATGCCGATCTGCGGCAGACTGATCGTTGTCATTTAGAATTAAAAAATTAAGGGTAAAGAGCGCAAGAGAAAGTCTTTCCCTGGGGGACGCGGACTCAGCAACTCCCCCTTTTTGTTTTTGAAGCATTTCTTTTATGCTTCGATTAGCTCTTTCCACTATACCTTGTCCTTGAGGATTGTAGGGCAATCCGGTGGTGTGGGCAACCTGCATTTGTGCGCAAAAGGCGCGAAAACCATGGGAAGTATAAGCAGGGCCATTATCCGTCTTGAGTCTAAGGGGCTTTCCCCAAGCTGCCCAAGCTTCTAAGCAGTGTATTCTGACGTGAGACACCTTTTCTCCTGCCAAAGGTGTGGCATGAATGACACCAGAAAAGGTGTCCACAGACACATGTAAATATTTCAACTTACCAAATTCCGTCAGATGAGTAACATCCATTTGCCATAGGGCATTTGGTCTCAACCCCCTGGGGTTTACCCCCACATGGGGAGGATGAAGAAAGGTAACACAAGATTTACAGGCTTTAACAATATCTCTTGCCACATGCCTGGACAAATTATATCTTTTCCTAAGGGTATTAGCAGGTACATGATACAATCTATGAAAGTCTTTTGCCAATTCTACAGGATCAGCAGCAACCAGAGCCATAGCCCGAGTTGCCTGGTCCACCAAATCATTACACTTTGCCATCGGGCCCGGCAACATAGAGTGGGCACGAATATGTCCAATATAAAAGGGATGTTTTCTGTTTAAGATAAGGGATTGAATCTGTAATAAAACATTAGAAATTGTACTGGCCTGCTTAATTGAAGCAGCAACTTCAAGAGAAGCAACGGCATTTACAACATATAATGAATCAGAAAATAAGTTAAAAGGTTGATCAAATCTTTTAAAAACTTCAAGCACAATTAAACATTCAACAGCCTGCGGGACATTCGGCCGAAAATTAAAAACTACCGGCTGTTTGTGTCCTTGAACAAAAAAGGCACCTTGTCCAGATTTTGATCCATCCGTAAAGATGGTTAGAGTATCAGCCAAGGGCTCCTTTGAAGTGACAACAGGAAAATACACTAAATTTTTGTTAACTATGGCAAGCAGAGGATGCTTAGGATAATGATTATCAATTACATTTGGAAATGAGCAAACAAGAATTGCCCACATATCCATTGTGGCTGCTAAAATTTCAACTTGCTCGCCATCCAGGAGCGGACCTTACATTCCAGCCTTTTAATAATCATGAAATAGGGCGAGGATTCTCTCTGGCTACTTCCTGCTGACAAGGGGCGTCGACAATAGGGGTAAAAGGCTGGAATTTGGTCTCCTCCCAGAGAAGGCAGTGAACAGCAGCTGTCCCTTGGTTGCGTGAGTCCTTAGATGAAATCTGGAGAAGTCTCATGAGCATTGAGGGGCTGGAAAAAAAAAAAATACTAGAGAGCAAATAAATGGCAAGAGGAAGGACTTGGGGCTGAAAATGTTGGTAGAAATGTCCCTAGTTACTTCTGACATCTGGCGACTAGGTAGAGAATTCAGGTGACAAAGGCAAGAATATAAATCCCTGTTCAGTTAATAGGTAGACAGGTATAGACATTGGATGGGCAGGCTTCTTACTTCTACTGACCTCCCGGCTCAGGTTAATTTTGAAAGGGCAGGCACAAAGTAGCTGATGTGACATCATCTCCTCTTACTCCTTTCCACGTTCCCTTGTTCCCTAGACTGGCTGAGTCTAGGTGCTCGTTGCTGGGATGGCTTGTCCCAGTTGGTATTCAAGATTTGAACTCAAGGCCTGGGCACTGTCCCTGAGCGCTTCCGCTCAAGGCTAGCACTCTACCACACTGAGTTATAGTACCACTTGCAGAGTTTAGCTGGGAGATGGAGTCTTAGGGATTTTTTAGCCCGAGCTGGCTTTGAACTGAAATCTTTGCCACAAAAGCCCTTTATTATTTTCAATTAAAGCAACATGGAGATCAAGTAGAATAAGTAGAGCTTACCTGGTTCTTATCAAGAATTGACCAACAAATATTCTGAAATGACAAAACTCATTAGATGTGATGAAAATTTTAGCATAGATATGCCCAGTATTTTAGAACCATTTAGTCAGTAGTAGAATACACAACACAAAACAAAAAAGGAAAAACTTAAAACCTAAAATTTCAACTTGCTCACGGGTATATGGAATAATTAATTTATCTGGAATTTTTGCAAAATGCATTAAACAATACTTTATACCCAAAATTGCCTGCTTTTTTTTATTTTTATTTTTTTATTTTTTATTTTTATTTTTTTCTCAGATCAAAATTGCCTGTTTAGCCACTAATTCAGGAAAATATTGAACAGTTTTTGCTCCCACAGAATCATAGCATTAATAGTTAGCCTTTGAAGCAAGGCAGTGGTATAATTGGCCGTCACTCCATAAGTCCTGACTGCCTCAACTAAATCCTTAAGCTGGAAGTAGGAAACCGGCTCAAGAATTCTCTCATTAGTAATGGGATTTTCAAAAACTGGAAAGGCGGCCGCTAACGGCGACCAGGTGCTGCCTTTTATAAAGTGACTCTTCCCTGCCGGCGGGCACGGCGGGGGGGCCGACGGGTGAGGGGCAGCTCCGTTTCCTCTCCCTGGCTGCTGCGGTACTCCCACCCCTAGGGGGCGCCACCCTCCATATTTGTCTGCCACGTGCTCCGCCGCAGCCTCTTCTAACTCTTCACTATCAGCTGGATCGAGCTGTTCTCCCTCCTCCTCTAACATTTCTTCCTCTGAGTCACTCACAAGATTACTATATTCTTGGTCCCGCCCTTCCACATGTAGGGCTGAGAACCGGTTTGCTTTTAAAGAAGGGCACGGAGGTCTCCTTGAGACCCCCTCCCTAAAACCCTTCTCCTTTTGTGAGGGCTGCAGCCCCTCTCGCTTCAATTCTTTAGGATCCTTCTGTCTTTTTTCCCTTTTTCTTTTAGGCCTATTTTCCTCCCCCTTACTGTATACTGACTCTGATAGACTATCCTGATGCTGCGTTAGTACTTTGCGTCCTTCCTGGATTAAATCAAACCCTCCCTCCTCGAGGCAATTGCGCACCATCAAAAAGACAAGCCACAAGGGAAGAAGCAATGCAAGCAACCAATAAATATCTAAATCTACAGTGAACAGCATACCGGGGGATTTTTACCGACGTACGTCCCCTCTCCGCGTGTTGAGTTCTGGCTCCGATTCGGCCTCTCGCGCGGGTCCCGTCCCAGGTTCGTTCCCGGGTTTCGGCACCAGTTGTAGTGACCGCCTACTCGACCAGCGAGGAAAAACGACCACCACTCCAGGAGTCTTCTCAGATCACGCTTTATTGGAGAGCCTTTTAGTTGTAGGAGAGCTTGGGCGCGAGAGAGCGTGCACCGGAAACGCAGCCGCTTATATAGGGAATTCGAACACGGGTCTTTTCTATTGTTGGTCGCCTGCCTTTTACCGTCACCAGGTGTCATGGGATTGGCTGGGGACACTACCTTGCTCGCGCACGCGCACAGCCCTAGCGTCCCACCAAGCACCGTCTGGAGTGGTAATCCTCAAAACTGCAAGGGAGTGGGCGGAGTCTCGCCTCGGCTCCCTACAATCTCCTAATAATATGACATTATAAGGAAGCCTTTCTGGATTTCTGACATTATATCTACCAGAAAGAAACAACAAAATACATTTTGCTAAAACAGTAAGGTTAAATCAGGAATAGAGATGTATTCCACAATTTCATTACTATCAATTAGTAATACAAGGTGGTTGCATTTTCATATGCTCGTATGTGCAAACAATATACCTTGATTAGACTCAGCCTACTTGTCTCCCTCCCCCTCCACCCCCAAACTCAAGAAGCTTCATTGTTTTATTTTCACACATGAATTTACCCTCCATTACATTCTCCATTCGTCCTACCGTCCTTATTAATACCCACAACCTGGATAGGACCTGTTGTGCATACCAGCTGTATAATTATTTTAGTGTATGCTAGTTTATTAAAGGTGTCTTATCATGGGATTTTGCAAATGCAAACAATTTTTCAATCATATGAATCCCTTGCTTACAAGAACAGGGATATAGCTATAATTATTCAGTATTATTTAGACCTTTTCTATAGAACTTAGGCCAAAAAGTAATGGCATGTGATATGTATATTAGAAAGGGGGATTCAATTTTCCTTATGTATTGAAGCAGTTCTCCTCAGAAAATCTACAACCAACTGAAAAATTATTAGAATTAAGCACTGAGGATTTGACATTAGAAATAAGATTTCAAGGCTGAAAAGTTGATTGTGTAAAGATAAAGGGTATGTATGATAAATATGTATGTCCTTTTATATATGCCTATCTGTGTACATGTTTGTATGTATGTATGCATTTGTGACTGAAGGCACTGTAAATAAAAAAATTTTTTTAAAATCTTCTCTCAGGATATTCAAGAAACTTAAAGGGCTTAGGAGAGTAGAAATTTGGTGTTTCTGTAGAACAGAGAGTTGTCTGGAAGCTGGGACTGTTTGTGTGTTCGTGTGTGTGTGTGTGTGTGTGTGTGTGTGTGTGTGTGTGTGTGCGCGTGCGTTGTTGTTGTTTTCTTTAGGTAGCAGAAGCCTTTTATTACCAGGAATGAATACCATCTAGACATGAAGAAAGTCCTAGAATTACGCTTTTTTTAAAGAAAAAGTTATTTTATTTTATTTTATTGTAAGGATGATCAGCAGAGGGGTTATAGTTACATAAGTAAGGTAGTGAGTACATTTCTTGTCAAACATTGTTACCCACACCCTCATTTTATCTCCTACTTTCCCTCCCCACAACACCTCTCCTCTCCAAGTTGTAATGTTCATTTCCAACATAATATCTTATCAGTATTGCTGTTACATTGGTTCACTCTTTGTCCTCTATCTCACCGTTTTGTTATTCCCCTTCCCTTTCTTTATATGGGTGAAGTAATAAGCATGGTATTTGGGAAGTAAGCAGAAGTCAGGTTACCTATAATCTGTAAGGCATAAAAGACGCTTGGATTTTGTTCAAAAAGAAGCCTATATTAAATGAATAATTAATAGAAGAGTGACACATTCAATTTTCATTTAAAGAATATTTTCATGGTGGCTGGGTAAGTAATAAACTGTTGTCCTGGAATCAGGAAAATTACTTAGGAAGCTTCTGTGGTGCTCAGCTAAGTGATCTTCCTTGGATGGTAAGTGAGGTAATGGAGAAAAGTAGAGAGATTGAGGTATATTTTGGAAGTGTAACTGTTAAAACTTATTAGTGAAATGAATGTGGGATAACAAAAGAAGTTTGTTTCCAATGATACATGGAGTAATTGGGTAGATGACATTGTTGTTACTAAGAAAAACAATATGACACTAAAAGCATGCAAGATGGGGTGATAGGAAATGAAATCTAGATATTCATTTTGAATTTATTAGATTGAGATGCAAATTAAAAATCTAAGTGAGCAGGGGTGCCTGTGCACACAAGTAGTCATGACCCCAGCTACTGAGAAGACTGAGGCAGGAGGATTGCTTAAACCTAAGGGTACAGGATGGTTTAAACAACATAGTCAGACCTTCTCTGATAGTAAAGAAAGGACTAGAGAAAAAAGGGAGGGAAAAAACAAGAAAGGAAAAAGAAATAAGAGAAGATGGAGAAAAAGAGATCAGGAAGAAAGGAAGGAAGGAAGGAAGGAAGGAAGGAAGGAAGGAGGAAGGAAGAAAGGAAGGAAGCAGGGAAGAAAGGAAGGAAGGAAGGAAGGAAGGAAGGAAGGAAGGGA
Source organism: Dipodomys merriami (assembly GCF_024711535.1). Classification (NCBI taxonomy): domain Eukaryota; kingdom Metazoa; phylum Chordata; class Mammalia; order Rodentia; family Heteromyidae; genus Dipodomys; species Dipodomys merriami. The sequence continues at coordinate 48,412,688 of NW_027206179.1, forward strand.
AGGAGGGAAGGGAGGAGGAAAGGAAAGAAGGAAACAAGGAAGGAAGGAGGGAAGGAAGGAAAGAAGATATGGAGGGAAGCAGGGAGGGAGGGAAAAGAGAAGGAAAGAAATAATATGAATGAAGTGATATATCTATTTAATAATGAAATCGGGAGGTTGAAGCAGAAGGATCATAATTTGGAGGCTAGCTTGGATTAGGCAACAAGAGCCTGTTTTAAAATACTACAAAACAAAAATGAATGAATGAAGGGAAGAAAGAAAAGAAGAAAATATTTCACATGACAACTGAAATAGTCTTGAGGTACTGGGCTAGCACTATATTTTCTGACCAAAATGTACCCATCTGAAGCCTGTTTTATTAAACTATATAACAAAATGACTTCGCTAAGAAAAATTTGGGGAAACAGACAGAATCCTAGGAAATCCCAGAGGCATTGTCACATTTACACAACTTGCAGCTAAAAAGATGACAGGAAAGAGGTACAAAAAATTCCATAGAAAAAGTAAATGGAATGGCATATAAAACAAGAAAAAACTTTGATTCCAAAAGTAAAGAAATTTACGGAGAGGGAAGGGATGGTAGGGGCAAAACAAAGGAGGAGGTAACAATGCTCGATAGGAAATATATTCATTACCTTACTTATGTAACTGTAAACCCTCTATACAGTATATTTACAAAAGTAAATGAATTCAATTGTAGCAAATTATGTTAAAATTCTGAGCTAGATGATTTTGACAAGAAGAAATGAAAGGCAGATTTTAGAGTATGAGAGATTAAATTAAAGGTGAAAAGTGGTTAGAGAGATAGAGTATAGTTAATAGGTAATGTCAAGGTACCAAGAGTTAAGTTACTTTACTGTTGACAGCATTTAAGTTATTAAAAGTCCCTCTCTTATTCCCCAGGGAGTTATGTCACCAACATCGTGTTTTACAGGAGTTATGTCTCATAAACCCAAACATTCTGGACTCATCCTATAAGCATGCTCAAATTAACAGCATCCTAATAACGTTATTCTGAAGATAGGTCTCTTTCTTCTAGGCACATTTCTTCAGTCTGCTTAGTTAAACAGACAAGGTATACTGGACATAGAAACTAGATTGTATCACCTACTTCCTTTTTCATCACTTAAGGTCTTAATACTCCCCTGACAGGGCATTGAGTAGTACACATGCCAGCTAGTCTGACTTCTCTTCAGCCAGGGAAGGGTAAAGCCCCCATTCATTGTCCACATCTTGCAACAGGCAGATGATGAGGTTTTTTGAATAGGGCAGAAAGGAGAGAGAAGTCTAAGTGTTCACTTCTGCATTGCTTCCTTGAGGATGTAAAGAAGTTACAAAGATTCAAGAATAGCAAAGTAACTTGTCTTAAAGAGATCTTTTGGTTGAAGAAAACAGCTTGATATGGCACAAGAACAGACCTCAGGACCAATGGAATAGAATTGAAAGCCCAGAAATGAATCCACAGACCTATAGCCATCTAATCTCCAATAAGGGAGCTAAAGAAATAGAATGGAAGAAAGACAGCCTCTTCAGTAAATGATGCTGACAAAATAGGTTAATTACTTATAGAAAACTAAAGCTAGATCCTGATATATGACCCTGCACCAGAATCAACTCCAAATGGATCAAAGACCTCGGAGTCAAAGCAGACACCCTGAAAACATTACAGGAAGGAATAGGGGAAACCCTAGGTCTCCTTGGCACAGGCCGAAATTTTCTTAATAGAGACCCAGAAACACAACAAATCAAAGCAAGGTTGGATAAATGGGACTGCATGAAATTTTGCAGAGCTTCTGCATGGCAAAGGACATAGCTAGCAAGATCAATAGAAAGCCCATGGATTGGAAGAAGATCTTCATTAGCCATACAACAGACAAGGGTCTCATATCTAAAATATACGTGGAACTCAAAAAATTAAATCCCCCAACAACAAATCCTCAAAGAAACAACTGCCCAATGAATAAGTGGGCTAAAGACTTAAAGAGAAACTTCTCTGAAGAGGAAAGAAGGATGACCAATAGACACATGAAGAAATGCTCAACCTCCCTAGCCATAAAAGAAATGCAAACCAAAACAACATTGAGATACTACCTAACCGGAGTTAGAATGGCTATAATCAAGAACACTAATAACAACAGATGCTGGAGAGGATGTGGACAGAAGGGAACCTTACTGCATTGTTTCTGGAAGTGGAAACTTGTTCAACCACTTTGGAAAGCAGTATGGAGGTTCCTCAAAAGACTCCACAGAGCGCTCCCCTATGACCCAGCAATCCCACTTTTGGGCATTTACCCAGATGTTCACAAACAAGAACATACTAAATCTACCAGCACAACTATGTTTATTGCAGCATTATTTACCATAGCTAAGATATGGAACCAACCCAGACGTCCCTCAGTAGATGAATGGATCAAGAAAATGTGGTGTGTGTGTGTATATATATATATATAATGGAATTCTATGCTTCCATCAGAAAGAATGACAGTACCCCATTTGTTAGGAAATGGAAAGACTTGGAAAAAATTAAATTAAGTGAAGTAAGCCAGGCCCAAAGAAACATAGGTCCCATTGTTTCCCTTATTTGCAATAACTAGTATATGTCTCAAACAAGCAGAAACAGTCAGATAAGTTAATGTTAGGTGAAATGAACCTCAAGATAAGGACCCAAATGATTTTTCTCTCTTGCTATTGTTTCTAACATATTTATAAGATGATTTCTTTGTTGCTTTGTATGTCCCTCCCCAATGGTATAACACCTGTTTTCACTGTAGTTGATGTTGGTATAATTTGGGGAGGAGAAGGGAAAAAACAAATTGTTTGAATAGAAATACAGGAGAACCCACTGCAACAATGAGATGTACAAGATATTATGTTGAAAAATGAACTTTACACCTTTGGGGGGGGGATGGAAGGGATGGGAAGGGAAAACAAAGGAGGAGGCAACAGTGCTTGATAAGAAATGTATTCATTACCATGTTCATGTAATTGTAACCCCTCTGTATGGTATTTTCACAATAAAAAAAGAATTGGGAAAATAAATAAATAAAAAGGTAAAATTAGTATGTACAAATTAAGAACAATGCACACAAAGCAAGTGTAAAAAGCTAGCTGTAGAAACCAGTGATTTTTTTCAGTTCCATCGTGTATAAAACAGATTTGTGTTTATATAGGTTATATAATTTTGTTTCAAATTAGAGAGGCTAGTTGACAAATGTACCACAGCTGGTTATGTTTTTCTTTAGCTAAGCTGAGTTAATATTAAGAAACATCACTCAATACTGTTCCCTAACAGTCATATGACTCCATAGTATATAGCATCATTTACATGGAAGTATTTTTTTATATTTTCTCCTGTGCCACTTTTTCTTTCTGCATTCCTACAGGCATGCTAACGTGATCAAATTATATCTTGCACATAAAAGCCTTCCTCCAGATTTAAATAACTTTCAGCAGTTACACTGTTTGTTCCATTCTCTGCACTTCCTTACTCCTTATTCTCTCTTTAGTCCACTGCAGTGGTATTTTTCATTTTCACCCGTGCTCTTTCCCATATCATCAGTGAACACCATCTTGTAAACTCTGAATACTTTCCTATACTCTCCTTTCCACACTCTGCAGCAGAATTTAAGAGAGATGATCATTTCCACATCCTGACATACTTTCTTCACCTGGCTTCCATGTCACCACATGCTGATTGATAAGCAGCCTCATTTGGCCTCTCCTTTATTCCCAATCTTCACCCCATTTCTTTATCCTTAATGCTGGAGTTCTGGGAGACAGTCATCAGACCTCTTTTTTTTCCTCTGTCTTCATTCACTCCATATGCAATTTATCATCAAACACCATAAGCTCTAAATACTGTTAGCCATGCTTTAGAGTACTGCCAGCTGATGTGGCAAAAATTACAGTAAGTAGACAAAAATCGCCTCTATTATAAGAACTCCATACATCTTTTTATGACATCTGAATTGCTATTATGAACAACAAGAAATTTATAACTGAAAGAATTCTGTGTGTGTTTTTACTCTCTCACTATTCCATTCCTAACCACCTCCAAAGACTTGAGTTTTTGAGTTGTTACCCCATGAAACAAAGCACTATCACTGAAATTAATACTATGATTATAGAAGTATGTGGTCCTCCAAGACCATGAGCTTATCAGCAGGCAGGGGCAATCATATCACATGGTTTGCTGGCTAGAGAGCTAGATAGAGCACATACAAGCAAGTAGATCCTTAGGAGAAGATGAAGTTTTAATTCAGAAAGCTAATTTAGTCAGTGGATCTATGTAGAGAAACTACCTTAATTCAAGACAAGGCCAAAGCTCCTGTGAATGAATATTCAAATCCATCTGATACTTTCACAACTTTTTCCAATTTCACTGGTATAAGTGGAACAGAAAGAGCACATGAATTTCAAATACAATTCTCAGGAAAACAGAGTATGGTATTATTCAGTATTAAATCACTAAAATTCAGAGGATATAAAATTTAAAATTGTTTGCTCGTCAGCAGAATGACTATTGAATCACAATATAACAATTACAATAATGATGACAATAGGTAAAATTTAATGTATGCCAATCTTCTACATGCTCTTTATGTATTAAAGCACTTAATTCTTAAAATAATTCTATGATGCAACAGTACCATTATCCTTATCATACAGATAAGAGGACTGAGGATCAGAGAAGTTAAGTGACTTATTCATGTTCTACAATTGGTACTCAAGTTTAAAAGCCTGAATGAGGTACAGTATTACATATCAGAACCAGGAATTTCTAAAGACAAGGTAAGGAGTAAAGATACAAGGATTAAGGTTGACATTAATAGAGATTATATTATTACTATTGCCAAAGTTTTAAAAATAATATTCACTATTTATGACCAACATAATTCTAGATATTTTATAAAGTCAGCTTTAAACAAAAAACAAGTATAGAAAGAAAATAGAGCCAAGTACCAATGGTTCATGCCTGTAATCCTAGCTACTTCAGAGGCAGAGATCTGAGGATCAAAGTTCAATTCTAGCCCAGGCAGGAAAGTCTGGGAGCTTCTTATCTCCAACTAATCACCACACATACACATACACACACAAAATCAAAGTAGAGCTATGGCTCAAATGCTAGAGTATTAACCTTTAGCCAAAAAAGCTCAAGGACAGTGCCTAGGCCCTGAGTTCAAATCCCAGGATTGGCACACAAAAATAAGAAAGAAAAAAGAAAAGTAAACAAAAGGAAGAGAAAAGGGGAGAAATGATAGAAAGAAGAAAGGAAAGAGGGAAGGAAGGAAATAGAAATAATCAGAACTTCTCAGCAACAATAATATTTGAGTAATATGAATAAAACAACCAAAATATCAATTTGAGGCTTCACATCTTTGGACTGTCTAGTCTCAAATTAATGCTTGAATACTAACAAAAATTCCTTATCATTTTTTTATTAAATCAGTAAAATATAGACTATCATACTTCTTGAGTCTCTTTGAGATAAAACACGTTTCTTCTCACCAAGTAATTTTACTGCTGTTAACAATTACATGTTTCTTAGCTTGTTCACTTGCTTATGATGCTCCTTTACTATTAATATTAGCTTGATAAAGAAAGCTACCTGGATATCTGCATCCATGTAGACCAAAAGTCATGCTCTGAGGAAAATAATAATGGTAGCCATAAGTGAAAGATACTGTGATTGTATGTCTTCTGCTTGGTGGGGGAAAAGTAAAGACAGTTGGCATGTGTTCATCTTCTTGGGGGAATGGGTGTGCAAATTCATTTCATAGGACAAACTGTTCTCTCATAAACATATATCTCAGTTAGAACACTATGCTATCTTTTCGTTCAGCAGCTTCCACAAGCATGCTATAATCTACAAAACTTAGAAGACTCATTTTAATTTGATCTGTGAAAAAAAATAACAACATGGTAGATGAGATGTCAGTGCTTGTTAACATCCTTTATTTGTAAAGTGTCACTGGAAATAAGATGACCTGGGAAAACAATTTCCAAATGTCCCTTTATGGAGTCATGGTAATTATTCATGATAATGACAAAATAAGGCTTTTAAAGATGGATCTGTCTCCTAATAGTATATCTCTTCTTTGTGCAGACTTTATATTATCACCTTTCTTTTCTTCAAGAATTATTACTCAGCTTCATTTTAAGAGATTCATGTTAAACTTCACTATTAGGGCATCCTTCTCCTCAGGAAAGTAAGTGGCCCCTCTCCTGTTCTGTTCATATCTTTGCAGATCATTGTTTCTCTATTTTCTAAATCCCATTGTGATGACTTCACAATGGAATTTTGAAACATTCCTTCATAACAAGGATGTTTCTTCATTTATATGTTGCCACAATGCATACCATAGGAACTGGTAAATAATAGCATTCAATAAATGCCAATAATACTTCAAAGGAACAAGGAAAGGAGGACTAGATTAAGGAAAGTAGAAAAGAAAGGATACAAAAGAAGGATCATAAAAATATTCTGAATCAAATCTGACATTGTACACATGAGTCATGTGCATAAGCACATATGTATGTACATATATATGTGCTAGCAAGCAGCAATATGCTCACTTGGAACAAATTAGAACCATGAAAGAACTGGCATCTATGAATTTTTCTGATACTGTTGTGAAAGTAGAAATGCTCATCCAAGTATGTTGTATTTTCTAGAGGAGCATTATTGTTTGTTTGTTTGTTTTTTACCATATCAGTCTCATGATTGTACCCTATTAGCTTTCTTTATCTAATCAACCTTCTGAAGAAATAGGTAGCAGACTGAGTGAATATTTAGAAAGTGTATAATTAATATCAACTGAATAAATCTATGAGTGAATGAATACCTAATAATACCTAAAAGCAGAAATTTATAAAATAAAATCTGGATTACCTATTCAGGGGTATTTGAATATCCTTGAAAACTTTCATTCCTTAGTGAAGTGATAGAAGTTTAATACTGAATTATGCATTTTCTAAAACTTGATTAATTAGATAGGAGATAAATTCACAATAATTGTCTTTTGTGTTCGAAGTGGAGTCTGCTGACAGCCATGTCCCAGTCTCCTTTAGACCAATAACTTTCTAGTCAGTGGTTTCTCTGCTGTCTATAGAGCAAAGGAATTGTTAATTAGCAAGTGTGAATAATACTTGATTGACTTTACTAAATTAGATTTTGTTGACCTGCCAAAGGGAATTTGTCATTAGCATTTATCACACACACATACACACACACACACACACACACACACACACACACACACACAACTAATAAGGGCTTTAGTTAGTAGTAACTTTTGGGTGGGGAGTGTGGGGGTTGGTCATGGGGCTTGAACTCTAGGCCTTGGCGCTGTCCCTGAGCTCTTCAGCTCAAGACAAGCTCTCTACCACTTGAGCCACAGCATGCCACTTCTGGTATTCTGATTGTTAATTGGAGTTAAGAGTCTCAGGGGGACTTTCCTGCCCAGGTTTTGAAAGGCAGTCCTCAGATCTCAGCCTCCTGAGTAGCTAGGATTACAGGCAAGAGCCACCAGTACTGGCAGTAGCTAACTTTTTATCTCAAAATCTAGTGTAATTATTAATACAAACATTTGGAGACAAAGGTCTATGTAAAAACAACCAGATCTTTTGCCTTATGGGACAAGACTTTGAGAATATCTGAGACCCAATGTTCCCATGTAGAGAATGATGGTAATAATACTTTCATTGCAGGATTATTATATACTTCAATAGAGTTAAGAAATGGAAAAACCTATCTGTTGAGAATGATATTTACCAGAGAGTGGTTAAAATCTTTTAAAAGCAGAATCATTTTGGATTAATCCTGTTGTTACAAAAGCTTTGAAGTTGAAAGCTTTTGGGCTAGTTTCATTTAGTATATGTGTAATTAAAGAATAGTATATGAGTGGGCTTATGTAAGATACATTCTCATGCGATTAATACACTATGTTCAATACACAATTAAATAGGTTCTCTTTTTATAGAAATATCTGTATCTTCCCCCAAATTAAAGTACTTAATCATTTAAATGTCATTACTCATATTATTTTTTGTGGTGTGTGTGTATGTTTGTGTGTACCAGAGGTTGGACTTGAACTATCCCTGAGCTTCTTTTGCTCAAGGCTAGCACTTTACCACATTAGCTGTAGCTCTACTTCCAGCTTCTTTGGTAATTGGAGATAAGATTGGCTTTGAACTATGATCCTCAGATCTCAGTCTCTAGAATAGCTACAATTACAGGTGTAAGCCAATGACACTTGGCCATATAAATTTTGAGAAAATATTGTTACTCAAACTTTTTACTGCTAGAGTTTAGTTGTAAAGACATTCTAAGGGTTAACTACTCCATTTTTTAAAAAAAACCTTTTACAACCCAAATGATATCAAAAGCTGAAAATTTGTGAGAACATTTTCAGTAGTTCTCTTTATTTTGTTAGTTAGGAGGCTTTCAACTCAAATGCACCAATGTAATCTCAACTGAAAAAGTGAGCAACTGTTTATATTGTTTTGTTTTGTTTTCAGATTTGAAGCAATTCTATGACGTTAAGACTGAATTATCAGGGAGTGTTTTTGTGATCTTGGCTTTCTGCAAGGAGGAAGTGGTGGTGAGGACAAGGATGAAAAGAGACATAAGGGTGATGAATAAGCAAAGTGTGACCGGCAATATTGTCAGCAGGAAACCTTAACAGTGTTAAATCTTTTCACTTATTTTGGAATGCTGAGAGCAAACTAAATGATGCTTTGAGATTTATATAATAATTCCAGCAGGTGCCATTAAGAGTTGAAACTACTATAATACCTAAATATTTGTCCCTTTACTCCCCAATAAAAGAATACTTCCTTCTGTTGGATAATTTCAACTTCCTGATATTAAATACATAATTTCTACTTCCTAGGAAGCAATTAGTCTATCACTGATCTGTGGTCAAGATTTCATATTTTTTTTAAAAAGGCAATATTGCTGAGTGACAGGGCTCATGTCTGTATTCCTAGCTATTCAGAAGCTCAGATCAGAGTATCTGGTTCAAAGCCATCCCACACAGGAAAATCTACCACTCTTATCTTCAATTAATCATCAAAAAGCTGGCATTGGAGCTGTGGCTAAGTATAGAACACCAGACATGAACAAAAAAGCTAACGTACAAGGTCCAGATCCTGGGACAATATCCTGGCCTTGAGTTTAAGCCCCAGTACAAACACACACACACACACACACACACACACACACACACACACACACATGTGCAATGTTGTTATTGTTCTCTTCACCATCCTCCATAATGCCATTCACTTATTACTTCTGCACACTGACGTAGATATTTATCATCAGTGCACCTCAATATCATTGTCTATAAATACAGAAAATGTTTGTCTTTTGAAATTTGAGATAATACATGTTGCTATTACTAATGTTATCATCTATTCACTACTTCTTTTGGTAGTGATGGTGATGGTACTAAGAGCTTTTCACATGAGATGACTACCAGTTAAACAAATTTTAGGTGTACCATCTATTGTTTTTATATATTTAAGTCTACAGTATGTAAATATTGTATTTAAGTGTACACTAGATTGTACAATGCTTTGCAACAAAAGTCTGGAGTTCATATCTTATAATGCTCTAGATTAGAAACTCCAGCTTCCTTTTCCCCTTGTTTGCTTTCTTTAACCCTTCTCTTCTGACCAGTCTGACCACTGTCTGACCAGTCTTTACTTCTCCAGAGGATACCATACTGAATATGTACAATTATCAACTGGAGCTCTAGAGAAAATCCCTTCCTAACATCCAATAAAATGTAAAGAAAAAAGAAATGAGAAAGAAACTACTTTTTAATAAACAGGCACACACTGGTACTTTGAAAGTAAGTAAAAATTCAAGCCAACATCCTCTCTCCAAGAAACAATCTGCAGAAGTGATTCCATGCTGGATCTAGGAAAAGACAAAAATCCATCCTTTGCACAAGTTTAATCCAGCTAATAAACCAAAGTATGCACTCTCTAATCCAGAGGGAGAGTAGTAAGTCATTTCAATTTACAAAGTTAGCTTGAAGCTAAGAAAAAATAATAGCTTTTGGGGCAATAAAGTGAAATTTACTTATTAAAGAATATCTTTAATAAAATGTTTACAAGTTTTATAGTAAGGGGAGTAGGAAATATTCTAGGGAGAATGTATTTTTATTTATATAAAGTCTATACATTTAATGGTATCAGACACACTACACGTGATAGTTTCCCCAGAGACTCAATAGATTATTTTTTATGAAGACACATTTTGAGAACACCCTTCAATCTTTTAATAGCAGATGACACAATTGGCAGTAAAGTTGCTCCCAGAATATCATAAGGAACTGTTGACTTTATTTCCCTGTTAACATTACATAAGCTGGTGCACAGAACAGTACTTTCAGACAAGATGCAGGCGCATTACTAAGAAGCCAAAAAGGAAGTCGGTAGGCAGTAATAGCATGTGCATGTATATGTTTTACAGCTTGAACCAAGCATACCAACAAAGCAATAATAATAAAATGTAACAAGCATTGTCACTGTTTCTAAATGGAAAGCACAGCATGTACTGTGGAATAGAACCAAACAAACAAATTCTTTGAAATCATAAAGCTCACATTCCAAAACTAGACAGAATTTAAATACTCAACATACAAAGGGAAACAGGATGAAGAGAGAATATGCATTCCAATCACTAAGGCTGGTTAAAAGCTCACTAATTGGTACCAGCTCCAAGGATGCCAGAGTGCTCATAGATGCAATGATAACCTGACATATTGATACTTCATTTGATGCAGGGAATTTCTCAGGAAAGTAAAAATGGCCTCTCAGGTGAGCACTCCCTCCCATTGGTTGTGCTGTCCCACTGCCTGCTCCCCCATTGCCCCATTCACCTACACAAGGTATCTGCTGGTAAAGAAGAAAAGTTCACTATCTCCTCTTCCCTAATCATCCCAGGGCTGTAAAAGCAACACTCATCAGAAAAGGAAAGCAGCAGCTGCAGTAACATAAAATAAAACCTAATCACTCAGAATATTTGTCTGTTCTGCAAAGAATAGACCAGATCGTCAAAGAGGGAACAGAAACCTTTATTTAGACAAGAACCTATGCCAGCTGAACCTTACCCTGAAAAAAAATCTCCACTGAGAATATAAATACCTACAAAAAAATAAAATAGCTACAGCATTTCAATACTGCATACAATGGATAATAGCCATTTTCACCTTTATGTGATTCCTAATTCTAATATAGGCATTGTATAGTTGTGAGGACAGCACCAGGACATATATACAAAAAAACTACACAAATGGTCCTTGTTGTTATATATATATATATATATATATATATATATATATATATATATATATATATAATTCCTATTGTAGAAATGTTATCATTATTGCATTATGTTAAAAATAGACAAAATTGGACCTTTCATAAAAAAGATATTGTAGTGACTGGAGTCAGTGCTCATTTTCATTCATTCATTAGAAATAATAAGACTGAGAGCATTATTCCATGTGCCTGAATCCCCAAATGTATTACTGGTATTGTCCAACCATGAGTAAAAAGCATGCATGCGAAGCATACAAAACCCTATAAGCAAATACCCTCTATTATTGTAAATACCTAATTTTAGTTATAGAAATGGTACCATTATCCATGTACATTAAAAGTAGTAATATCCAAGACAATGAAGAAAAAGATATAATTCATTGTGAAGAGAGCTAAATCTATTTTCATTTATTTAGTTATTTACCTCAAATCATTCTGAAAGCCATAGATAAGACCACCAGGGCATGATGTGGTCCTAGAGAACACAACATTACAAGGCCAAAGCACTTTCTGCTTTAATGGAAATAACAGTGCTGAGAGATTCTGAGTATTTATACCAGCACCTGCTGCTCAAGGGGTTGAGAGCTCAAAAAGAGGAAGTAAAAGGCATGATGGCAATAACTAGGCCAGGGAGAATGACTTTTAAAATACTTCCATATGAGAGTGATGGACAGGATGACTAAAGCCACTTGATTAAAGTGACTTTAATCAAGAAGCACTGGACACTTAAATAGACATGTTAAATTTGTAAGCCCCTTGTACAACCTTTTAAAGTTCAGACAATAAAAAAATTACTTTTCTCTCAAGGTCTAATAACTGAAAGACTTGTATTGAGGTTTTCCAGAGAATAAAATTGGCAGAAAAGTACTGACAAAAAGCAGAACTATTCACCCTAGACAAAGTATGGGACTAGACTAGATACCCCTCGATGGACAAATGGATCGAGAAAATGTGGTCTATATACACAATGAATTTTACTCATCAATTAGAAAGAATGATATTGTAGCATTTGTAAAGAAATAGTATGTGGTATATATACACAATGGAATTCTATGCCTCCATCAGAAAGAATGACATTGCCCCATTTGTTAGGAAATGGAAAGACTTGGAAAAAATTATATTAAGTGAAGTAAGCCAGGCCCAAAGAAACATTGGACCCATGGTTCCCTTATTTGCAATAAACAAGCAGAAAAGGTCAGATAAGATGATGTTAAGCAAAATGAACCCCAAGATAAGGAAACAAGTAGTTTTTTCTTTCTTGCTATTGCTTCTAACGTATTTATGAGGTACCACGTGATATTTTGTTGTTGTTGCTTTGTATGTCCCTCCCCATGGCATAGCCACTGTTTACACTGTATTTGCTGTTGGTATAATTTGGGGAGGGGAAGGGAAAACAATTGTTTAAACAGGGATACAGACGGACCCATTGCAACAATGAGATGTACAAGATGTTATGTCCAAAAGCAAACTTTACAATTTAGGGGGGGGGGGGCAGAGATGGTAGGGGAAAACCAAAGGAGGAGTCAACAATGCTTGATAAGAAATATATTCATTACCTTGCTCATGTAACTGTAACCCTCTGTACAGTATTCTCACAATAAAAATCTTATTAAAAAATAATGTTAAGTGAAGTCTGGCCCACGGAGACAAAGGACGCATATTTTCCCTTCCCTGTGGAAGATAGATTTAGCTTATAAATTTGTAAGTAACTATGTTGGTTGGTAAGCAAGTGTATACAAATGTATTATTTGAAATATGGCAGATTCAAAGTAGATATCAAGTAGTATAATTTCTTAGAAAGGCAACATCAAAATTCACAAACAACAACAAGAAAAGAAAAACACACACACACAAACCAACTCAGCAGGAAGCAGGTACTCAAATGGGGTGAGATGGAGGGAAGGGGTAGACAGATGAAGAGAAGAGGGGGAGATTGCAGTCAACAATCCAAAATATATCCTACAAAATTAAGAAGAGAGAAAGGAAAGGGTGTGTAGGGGAGGGATGGGTGTGTGTTCAAAGGCATGTCATTGATAAAGATATGTTGCATTCATAAACTTCTTTGTTAAATGACAAATAAAGACAATAAAAAGAACAAAAAAGAAAACAGTACTTCCCAGTCCATGTTTTTCTGCTCCAATGAACAAGTGGAAAAGATCCCAGGCAAAAAGAGTTAGCATCTATATAAACAAAAAGTAGGATGGAGAGAGTAACTTCCTCCAAGATCAGAGACAAAGTGTCAGCATGATAAATTAAAAAGTATTCAGAAATGAGACAAGGCTCAAATAAAAGTTTACTTCTTCCTCCCGTTATTTGGAACCAAATTGTAATCAAATTGTAATCATGGTTAAATCCAACTGGTGTTTCTACCTAGAGGGCAAATTTGAAGTAGACAACCCTGAAGTCCTGGAGACTCAATGTGAAAACCCTTACTGTATTTACATAGTAAAGAAGGGTAGCCTGAAGTAAAACACTCTGGCAAGAAAGGTGTAGAAGGTATTTGAAAGATCAACGTCACAGATAATACCACCCTAACCAGATATGGAAAAAAGAGCTTACCAGTCAATGAACCATACATGTGGAAGGAGAGGTAGGTTTGGGGACCACAAAAGAAAAGTTGTACTTAGAAATTGTTGGATAAGGATATCTGTAAGGCATCTAGAAAAAAGTATTCATCCAGAAAGCAAATTATTACTTTTTAAGTCTAGATTTGAGATGATAAGTTAGCACAATCAAGCTAAGAATGGATAAAGTATGAAAACAGAACTCAACTGGACATCAGTGTTTTCAGGGAAGAAGATAATCACATAACTTCATATCAATTTATGAGGTAGTGATAGAGAGGGGAGTATAGTTTTATAGAAGCCAAGGAAAAAATGTTTCAAATGAGAATTCCTACTACAGATGGCTGCCGAGTGACCAAGCAAAATGAGAACTGAATATGTTCACCTTAAAGGTGAGAATTTCCAGCAGAGTTAGAAATTCTCAGTTCTCAGAAGTCAATATATTACAGGCAATAATGGGTTAAGAAATCAACTGGAGCTGGAAAAATAAAGGCAAGTTCTTTTACCTGGTAATATGCAGAAGAATGGCATTTTTCTCAGATAACAATGTTAGAGCTGAAGGATCAACTAGGTAAGAAAAAAATGCTCTTCTAGACAGAGATCTTGGGACTTTTCTTTAAAGACATCAAAGCCCCGTGGGTCTCTAGCATCTCTATATTTCCTGAAAGCATAAGCAAAGGCTGCCTTATGTCCTTGACTTTTCATAAGGATGTTTGTATAGCAAAAACATACTGAAGGATAGAAAGAACGTCTCTCTCCATAGCAAAGCCATTAACCACTAAGACATACTTGGGTTCCCTGAGGTTAGGATTTTTGTCCTACAACACAGCACATTATATGTGCTTGACAGCTTATGGGGCACAGATATCTAGCACAAGAAAATGCTGGTACTCACATCCTATCAGGAATTTTCATATCTCTGCCATCACTCATGATACTGTAGCACAATAATGTAGCTTATAAAATAGGCAAACATCTCAGAATTTTAAACTCTTAAGTCTATCCACTATTGTCCAGGACCTACTTAGAATTTAGACTTTTCCCACACTAATGCCACCCACAAAGCCAGAGTAACTTGTTACTTTAGAGAAAAAGGGTTTACTGTTTTTGGTAGTATTCTTTCAAATATACACCATCAATTCCAAGTAGGCTATAGACCAGCAACATAAATTAGAAAAATATGACTGCATCCCACATACCCCTGACAAGCTCATGGGGTAATATTTCTTAGATTTGCATTTGAGCACATTGCTTAGAGTGCATATTTTCTGGTTATGTTCACTCTGCATACATATACACAGTGAGAATGACAGGGCTGTCATTTTTATGCCAGGTTATGCATATGACACAGAAATATGATTTGGGTAAAATTTCACAGAGTGAATAATTTCTAAATGATAGAGACTGTTTGTAATTATTATAATATTTAAAAATGTCTAATTAAGAGATATATTCTTTTTCAAAAAATGAAAATGAACTACTTTTGAGAGATGCAATAATATTAAGTATATCTTTAATGAACTACTGACTGGCTTATTAAAGATAGCTGTACTGAAGTTATTTATGCTAACTGGGAGATTCATTGGTTCAAATTGATATGTCATGGTGATAAGCACTTCCTTAAATATCCAACAAATAAATGCAGTTGAAAACAAAATAAATAGTAAACATAGATGAGATACAGGTATTTAATACAACAAAACGTAATAATCAAAAGAAACTACAATTATAAAGAGCAGCAAAGGCATTAATAGGAAAATACTAATAAGAAAGATGAGATATTTATATTTTCATGTTTACCTTGGTCATCATTATGCAGATAGTTTTCTCTATCAGATAGGACTTGTGTCAAGCTTGACAAAGAGGGATGAGTAATCAGTTACATACTTCACATTAAGAGTAGGAAGAAACATTTTAAATATATTAAGCTCCAGAAAACCCAGACATAATCATTGCCAAATGCATTGTCTTGAATTATAAGTAAAATTTCAGAAATGGTGTTTATTAAAAGTAATGAGAACATTTCTCTGGTGGGAAGTCACAGTTCAAAAACAGACACACTGAGGAAACACATGGTTTTCAATTTCATTCTTGCAGATGCTTTTGGGGGAAATATCTGTTCAATGTCACAATTCTGTTCAATCTGAGTAGATCATATGAATGCTGAAAACACCAAGATTCTGCTTCACTCCCTTGTGCCCAAATGAGGATCAACTACCTAGCATATATTTGGCAGGAAGTTAAAATCTTTACCTCATTGGACTGAAGAGAAAAGCAGTTACCAATTCCTGCTTTAGCAACTGTTGTCTATAGAATTAGAGTAGACCTATAAAACATGGTAAGATCATTGTCTAAGTATCTAACTATTCCCATCTGTTTCTGCCTATCTTCCCCAACAATGTCACCATTTTTTCAAAGGGGAGCATCTCTACTGGCAATAGCAAAGCTCAATAATCAGGAAGCTGTTGTACTTTAAATTACCTGCAGAAAGAAAGGTCTGTTGACAGAACTTTCTGAGCTGTGTAGGCAATACCTGAAGGGGTGTAGAAGGTGCATACATCTAGGAAAGAGCAGGCAAACAAATCTTTTCATAAATATGGAGAAAAGTTTAAAAGTTTATAGGAAAGTAGTAAATACATATGATGAATCATTTTATGATTTTAAGCCTGGAGATGAAGCTTTGATGAGTTATTTTGCTCCATGTCATCATCACACTCTTTACCAAACACACATTTTTCCCATTTTTTAAGTCTTCAGAAAATAACTCCCAATTACTCCATTATGATATTTCACAGTTGACAAAATGAAAAATTTTAATGTCAAATTCTAAAATCATTCCTGAGTACTTCAAATGTGCACCTACTTTCCTGACCTCTGGAAACCAGAAGAAAAAAATAATCCACTCAATATTACCCTTAAAACTACTTTCATGATTAGTTGTCGATATGCTATCTACAATACAGACAGTATGGGATAATGGAAAGACAACTTAATTTAAAGGTAAAAATATGTTAAATGTATGTCATAAATTTAACAGAGAACCTAGGAGGTCATAGTCTAATTGAACTACTGTTTTCTCAACTGTCATTTGGAGCTACTAAAATATCTATTCATTACTACAAAAAGATGTGATTTCAAATGAGGTAGTAGAAATGAGAAATCTTCTAAAGGCCTCCAATACTTTCATTCTAGAAACTACAGCAATATTCCAACCAAATATGGATTTCTCAATTTATATAATTGCATTAAAATTTTCTTTGATGCATTTTAAAAATTATATCTAAAAAATGTAATATAAAATATTAACTCAATGAAAAGGCCATAATGAGGCTTAATGAAGGTATGTAAAGCAGTTACCCCAATATTGATCATGCAATAGGTTGTCAATATTCAGAAAACATTGCTAATAATAGCAATAGAAGTAGTCATATCATTATTACTCAAACATCCTGTGTTTTATTTACAGCAGAAAAGCTTTGTCACAAAAGATGTATTTGAGCACTTTATCTTCCAGATGCTATTAGGTGTTTGATAACTTACCTAAAACTCAACACAACATCAGGAAATAGATATTAGTTTTAATATTTTCATGGTTAAGAAATGAAAACTTGGACAGGCCTGGATAAAGACTCACAGTGAAAACTGTTATATTCAAGTCCAAAATTGTTAATTTGCTTTTATAATCTATTGCCTCCCACTTCAAAGTTAATCTTCAAAAAGCTTGGCTAGTGTTAAATAAATACATTTATCTGAAAGTAGTCCCTTTTTTCAAACTTTTAAAACCATTTATATACACTTTAAAATTTTAACTATCAATTTAGATACTCAAATCTTACTGAAGAATGTGAGAAAATGTTGCTTTTGTATGTTACATAAACCTTTAATATTTTAATTTCTTTAATAAATAGAAAGAATTGTGATAATGTATGCAATTAAAATTCTTTTGTTAAATATTTCCTTGACTGTACTAAATTGCTTTCAATGTGGAAAACTACATTTTTCTTGTACATTTTGGAATATATGAACCCTATCTGTATTTTGCCAAATTTCCTTCTTAATATTGTCCTATTAATTATATTCCAAAAATACTTCTCCCTCTAAATAGCTCACAATTATAGGAATTAAATAGAGGAAATTACCGTTGGAGTGTAAAGCCTTGTGATACTTCTGCTCTTTTAAATTTGTAAATATTCAGATTGAGATGTATATTCACAGCTTTGAAGATTCTGTCAGAACTACTTTCAGCAAAGTTATTAGACTTGACCTCAATAACTCTAGTTCCAGTATTATGGGGTTTTTTTTGAGAGCTGAACTTTATCTATCTTATTAGGATAACATATTTACAACTAATGTACTGATATTTATGATTCTCTTGTCCATATTCTGATAAGGCCTTCATGGCCACAGCTTGTTTTCAACCTTCTTAATTAATCAATCCATTTTTATATTAGTATTGTGTATTTGAATCTGAAAGTTTTAATGCATGTTTTGGCTAGGCATTTACCATTACGATGTCTACATAAAACATCTACACTTAAATATTCAAAAGCAGTCTTACCAAAAAATAGAAATGTAAGATATATTTATAGAAAAAATACCTCAGGAAAGTCAATTCAAAGCAATTATTTTGAGATACAACAACAATAACAAAAACCCTAAATAAGGCCCATAAGAAAACTAGTAAGGCAGAAAAAAATAATTTACTATTTCTAGCCTGGCCTATTTTTATTTTAATTGACTTCTGTAAAACAAGGTCTTTTTTTTCAGGTGGGGGTGGTGTTGGGGATTGAGTTCAGGGTTTCACACTTGCTAGGCAGGTGCTATACTGCCTGAGTCATATACACAGCCCTTCTGATATTTTTTAAATAGGATCTTGCTTTTAGCCTAGGCCAACCTGGATAATGATCCTCCTATTTAGACTTTTGGCCATACCTATGTACCAGGCACACGCTACCATATCTACTGTTGGTTGAGATAAGATCACATATACTTTCTGCCCAGGCTGGCCTAGAATCATGCTCCCCCAAATCTCCACATCCTGAGTAGCTAGAATTCCACGTGTGAACCACTAGCTCACAAGAAATTGTATTAAATAGTTACTCTTACATTGAACTCAAAGCCAATCTAGATTTCCTAGTCAGCCATTTCATCAGTATCTACTATTTCTTTCCAGTTGGCTTGTTTTGAATTCATTTTCCATTATACATTCCTATGGCCTTAGGAAGTTATCATTCCCTCTTCTTTCTCTGTCTTTCTCTCTATCTCTCTGTCTCTGTCTCTGTCTCTGTCTCTGTCTCTTTCTCTGCATCTCTGTCTCTGTCTCTCTCTGTCTCTCTCTCTCTCTCTATCTGTCTCCTTCTCTCTCTCTATCTCCCCTTCCCTCTCATTCTTACTTCTGGTCACACACCTTCAAAGCACACACAGAGTTGAAAATAAGAAAAGGACTGTGAATATTCATAAACAAACAGTTATTTTCATCCATGTAGGCACATAGTTCTCTCCTGGGACATGAAAGAGGGATGCAAAAGAATATTTATGAAAAAAATAATGAAGTCAGTCAGAACTCTCCAGATTATCACAGGAGAAGATCATATGCTTGTAAGGAATTTTCCTTTTAAATCAAATTTATGTGAAAGTCTTTCATGACCTTTGCTATACTGGTTTGCATAACAACTATTTACGTATTTGTCTTAAGCCCACAATTATGTAGATACCCAATCAAGGTAAACAAGAGTTCAGAAGGTAAAAGTTGCTGGATTTCCAGAAAGCAATTTTCCTTGATTTCAAGACATGAATCAAATGGGAACTAAGATCAAAGTAGAGAGAATCCACACAAGAAGAATTGTCCAAAGTCCCTTGTCGGACTTGATCCCAAGACTGAGAACAAAGAAGATTCAAACAGTAGAAGTAGGCACATTTTCCTCAGGCACTGAGCCCTGGGTAAGGAGTCTTTTAAAACATGTATGGGCTCTCTGAGAAGGTGAGCATCTGTTATAGATATTGGCAGAGCTCAGGCATTTTGTTGACTATAAACCTTTAAATGTCAAGGATGCTATGTCTGGTTCATTGTCATAAGCAGCTCAAATGTCACCTGCTCTGTGAAGGCTACTCTGACAAGTTACCATATCAGAATTAATTTCTTACCTTCTAGTTTTCCAATGGTGTTTTAGTTATACCAATAGAATGGCCATTACTTCTTCATTTTATAGCTAACTATTTAGCTTATTTTCTGACTCCTTCCATAGAATATCTTGAAAGCTAAGGCCCTATCTCTTCCATATTTGCACTATTGAAACTTGCAAGATTAGAATATAGTCAATGCTTATTACATTGTTTTAAGTTTCTCAGCATATATGCAAGTATAAAAAGTTCTAATTATATTAGAAGAGAAATGATTAAATACATTAAAGTAAATTGACTAAGTTGAATATATGACATTGTGATGCTGGGTTTTAAAGGATTAAGATACCAAGAAATAAGCTATAAATCATAAGCATAGATGGCGCTCAGTGGAGGACAGTAATGACAGGCCTTGTGTGCTGTTGTTGAAAGTTCACCACTGTATCATGGGAAGGAAGCTAATATGGGAAAAATAAAATTCAGATTCATCCACTTAGCAGCGATAATTTAACCTGCAAGAACAGAGTTAGACCAAATGAAAAATAATGAGTTGAATGCTGAAGATGAAAGTTTAATGATTTCCTGTATTTATAAATTGAGAAAGAAAATTTCCAGTACATAAGGCAAAGGGGGAACCTAAGAAATGGGAAAGAATAGAATACTGTTCAATTATGGAAACTTAGAGAAAAGTTAAGAGAAATGTTAAGGTCAAAAGTAGCATTATGTATACAAGTGGATATGGAACTCTGATATTGACAGGGAACAAAGTGAATCTGAAACACTGAATTGAAGAGATAAACAGAAGTGGAAAATGTCAGCTCACAAGAAGGCTACTGAGGCATGGCAAGAAAAAAATTATCATGACAATAGATGTGAGGGGCTAGGAAGGTGGCTCAGTGGTAGAGTGTCTGTTTTGCATGCATTAGTCCTGCGTTCGATTCCTCAGCACCACATAAGCAGAAAAACTGTAACTGGTGCTGTGGCTCAAGTGGTAGAGCACTAGCCTTGAGCTGAAAAGCTGTGGGATAGTGCCCAGGCCCAGAGTTCAGGCCCCCATGACCAAGAGAAAATAGATGTGAGCATATCTTAGCTATGGTAAACAATGCTGCAATAAACATAGTTGTGCTGGTAGTTTTAGTATGGCCTTGTTTGTGATCCTTTGGGTAAATGCCCAAGAGTGGGATTGCTGGGTCATAGGGGAGCTCTATGTGGTGTCTTCTGAGGAACCTCTATACTGCTTTTCAAGTGGTTGAACAAGTTTTCACTCCCACCAACAATACAGTAGGGTTCCCTTTTGGCCAAATCCCCTCCAGCATGTCATTATTAGAGTTCTTGGTTATAGCCATTCTGACTGGGGTGAGGTGAAATCTCAATGTTGTTTTGACTTGCATTTCTTTTATGGCTAGAGAAGTTGAGCATTTCTTCATGTCATGTGTCGATTGGCCATTCTTATTTCCTCTTCAGAGAAGTTTCTCTCTAAGTCTTTAACCCATTTATTAATCAGGCAGTTGCTTCTTTGAGGATTTGTTGTTGGGGGATTTAATTTTTTTGAGTTCTAAGTATATTTTGGATATGAGACCCTTGTCCATTGTATGGTTAGGGAAGATCTCCCAATCTGTGGTCTTTCTATTGATCTTGCTAGCTATGTCCTTGATGCCCCTCAGTAGATGAATGGATCAATAAAATGTGATACACACACACACACACACACACACACACACACACACACACACACAATGGAATTCTATACCTCCATCAGAAAGAATGACACCACCCTATTTGTTAAGAAATGGGAAGAATTGGAAAAAATTATATTAAGTAAAGTAAGCCAGGCCCAAAGAAACATAGGTACCCTAGAAAAATAAGGTACCCTTATTTGCAATAACTAGTACGTGTCTAGGACAAACAGAAAAGTTCAAAAGCTAGGTACATATGACCATATAAGATGACGCTAAGCAAAATGAACTGCAAGATAAGGATACAAGAGGTTTTATCTTTCTTGCTGCTGTTTTTAATGTACTTATAATGTACTGTGTGATTTTTTTTATTTCCTTTGTATGTTCTTCTCCCATGGTATAACCCCTGTTTTCATTATATTTGATTCCAGTACCCTGCATCTGGTATATACATTTTTCTAATTTGGGAAAGGGAAGGGAAATAACAAAATGCTGAAATAAGGATACAGGTTGACCCATTGTAACAATGAGATGTCCAAGACACTATGTTGAAAACAAACTTTACAATTTTGTGGGGGAGGGAGGAGTTGGGGAGGTGTGGAGAGAAAGGGTGGTAGGGGGAAAACAAAGGAAGAGGTAACAATGCTCGGTAGGAAATTTACTCATTACCTTACTCATGTAACTGTAACCCCTCTGTACAGTATCTTTACAATAAAAATATATAACAAATAAAAGAAAACAGATGTGAGCAATATAAAGAAAACACTGCTCAAACTTGATACCATTCTAAGGAATAACTTTTTAAAAACTTTTATTTGCATCATTAAGAGAAAACCCAGTGTCAGTTAAAGAGGAAGATGTAGGTAGAACTAGTTGAAGGCTGTTAGCAACTGTGGACACATGAAGTCAGCACAGTAGAAAGGGTTACAGAGACCACTTCACAGAATGGCCTGGGAGGGGAGGGCAGGCTTAGTTGAATAAGAAGAAAAGAAAAATGGATGGCGACAGCAGCAGAGTGTTCGAGTTGTTCACATCAGATATCTGTTGAGTGTCCTGATTTTTTTAAATTCTTCCTTTGTATCCAAAGATTATGTTATATGGCTTTCTGGTCTCTCTCACTAAAGTAATAAAATATGTTTGACCCATACTTACTTGATTTTCTCCCATATAATTTCATGTTGCCAAGGGAAATATTGGTAAGAATAATGGCTCTTAGGCTTGAGAATCACTTGAGCAGTTAGGCTGACTCTCTTGTCCTGTCGTCTACATGAGAAGATCAAGTATTAGCAAAATCTCTAATGCTTGAAAGACATTAAGAAGCAGAGTACAATCAATCCACTTGTTCTCAAAAAGGCCCATCCAAGAGTAACAAATTCATGAAGCTAAACTCAGCTAAACTTTAGGCAACTGAGGGTTGTACTAGCTAATTAAATGCCTAAAATTCCATGCCACTAAAATATCATTGTTATTTTTCAAGCAGATTATAGCAGAAAATGATAATCAACATTTATTGAGCAAAAAATGTGTTAGGAATTATGTCAGGAACTACTCAAATGAATAAGCTCATTTTAGCTTTAACTATACTATGAAATAAATATTGTATTGTGGCCATTTAAATATGGCAAACTAGTCAGCCTCCAGTACCTAGAATCCTAGCTACTCAGAATGTTGAGATCTGAGTATCAAGGTGGAAGCCGATCCAAATAAAAGTCTGCCATACACTTATCTCCAATTAGCTAGCAAAATTTTGGGATGGGGACTACATAGGAGGTTAGCTACATTCGCTACATTAGCTACATAGGAAGTTAAGATCTAAGGATCCTGGTTCAAAACCAGCTTGAGCAGACAAAACCAAGAGACTTATATGATGGGGGATTTAGCTCAGTGGAAGAGTGCTTGCCTTGTGACTGCAAGGTTTGCTCTTCAGCTCTGGGGAAAAAGAGCTATAAAAAAGACCAAAAAATTTCTTGGCTGGAGGCAAGGCTCAAATGATAGAGCACCAGGTATGAGTGAAAGTTCCAAACAAGAGTGAATGCCCTAAATTCAATATCTAGTACCAGAACTAAAAAGAGGTAAACTAAATTCAAAGTGCACCCTATCAAGTAGAGAAAACAATATGCAAATTCAGACACTAACTCTTACTAAGCAATGATTTTTTAATTTTTATTTTTTATTGTAAAAATACTATACAGAGGGGTTACAATTACATGGGCAAGATAATGAGTACATTTCTTATCAAGCATTGTAGCCTCCTCCTTTGTTTCCCCTTCGGACAAGGGTCTGATATCTAAAATATACTTGGAATTCAAAAAATTAAACCCCCCAACAACAAATCCTCAAAGAAACAACTGCCCAATAAATAAGTGGGCTAAAGACTTAAAGAGAAACTTCTCTGAAGAAGAAAGAAGGATGGCCAATAGACACATGAAGAAATGCTCAACCTCCCTAGCCATAAAAGAAATGCAAATCAAAACAACATTAAGATACCACCTTACCCCATTTAGAATGGCAAAAATCAAGAACTCTAATAACAACAGATGCTGGAGGGGATGTGGACAGAAGGGAACCTTACTTCATTGTTGGTGGGAATGTAAACTTGTTCAACCACTATGGAAAGCAGTATGAAGGTTCCTCAAAAGACTCCACATAGAGTTCCCCTATGACCCAACAATCCCACTTTTGGGCATTTACCCAAATGTTTACAAACAAGACCACACTAAAGCTACCAGCACAACTATGTTTATTGCAGCATTATTTACTATAGCTAAGATATGGAACCAACCCAGATGCCCCTCAGTAGATGAATGGATCAAGAAAATGTGGTATATATACACAATGGAATTCTATGCCTCCATCAGAAAGAATGACATTGCCCCATTTGTTAGGAAATGGAAAGACTTGGAAAAAATTATATTAAGTGAAGTAAGCCAAGCCCAAAGAAACATAGGTCCCATGGTTTCCCTTATTTGCAATATCTAGTTTAGGTATGAGTCAAGCAGAAAAGGTCAGATAAGGTGATGTTAGGAAAATGAACCCTAAGACATGTATTCAAATGTTTGTTTGTTTTTTCATGCGATTATTTCTAATGCATTTATAAGATTATTTCTTTGTTGCTTTGTATGTCCCTCCCCCACATTATAACCTCTGCTTTCACTGTATTTGATATTGGTATAATTTGTGGAGGGGAAGGGGAAAAACAAGTCGTTTAAACAAGGATACAGGTGGACCCGTTGCAACAATGAGAAGTACAAGTTGTTTTGTCAAAAACGAACTTTACAACTTTGGTGGGGGTTGGGGGGTGGGGAGGATAAGCAATGATTTTTAACCACTGTGTTTCTTAAAAATATTAGAATAATACTGGAAAATATGACTACATAATTGTATAACAAAACATTAAAGTAATACTAACATATTCTATGATCTTCCCAATAAAGCATAAAATCTGCACAGGTATTAATATCTAAATGTGAAATAAATTTTTATTATATTTTTCCTGGCAAGTGCCCAAGCGTTCTAGGAAATGGCAAATGGAGGAAAGTAACATTGGGGTTGGAGGCATGCTCAGTTGTTAGAGTGCTAGCCAATGAGCAAAAACATCTATTTGAGTCCTGGTCTTGCACCTAAAACAAAAAGATGGGGGAAGTAACATTGAGTCAACACTTAGATTTGAATATGATAGTTCCTGCTGCTAAAAAATCTTAGCCTACTCATCATTTGTCTGCATACTGAGAGACAACTATGTTTACACAGCAGAATCAGGTCTATCTATTCAGCTATGAACATGAGAAAACATGTAAAGCCCAATTCTTTTTTCCAACCAAAGTGGAGTTGGAAAGAGCAAGGAATAAGCCTATACTAGACTAAATATTCTCATTGTCATTACTGCCTTTCTGTAGTCATTCCATATCTATGTGCACATCTGGAGGACCCGAGGGAATGTATCTTTACTCTACACTGACCAACCGATAAAGATGCACAAATCCTCACCAATGGTATTTTGGAATAAGACCCCCCAGAAGGCATAGCCAACAAAAACAAAAATAAACAAATGAGATTACTTGAAGCTAAAATCCTGTGTAGCAAAGGAAATGATCAACAGAGCCAAAAGAGGATCCACTAAATAGGAATATATTTACCATCCATGCATGTGACATAAAAACTAAACAAAACAAAAACCCTGATATCCAAAATACACAAGGAATTCAAACAATTCAATAGTAACAAAATGAATAATCTGACTTAAAACTTAGACATTTCTTAAAGGAGGATACACAATGGTCAACAGGAATATGAAAAAAATGTTCAATATGACTCACCATTAAGAAAAATGTAAATCAAAATCACAAAGAGATACTATTTCACCTCAGTGAGAATGCTATTATCAAAAAGACCAAAGATAGCTGGACAGGGTGGCTCAGGGTTTGATCCCATTAGTCAAGAGGTAGAGATCAGAATTATTACACTTCCAGACCATGTTGAACAAAACTTAATGAGATCCCATCTTACTCAATAAGCTGGATGCAGTGGTACATGCTTATGATCTCAGTTATGTAGAAGACCATAATAAAAAGATCATAGTCTGAGTCCATATCCAGGCAAAAATGCAAATCTTTACCTGCAAAAGTATTAAAGTATAAAGGCTGTGATGATGGCTCAACTAGTATGAGGCCCTAACTAGTATGATTCCCTATGTTCAAACTTCAGTACCACCAAAATAAAGGGACAAAACATAGAAATTAGTGGCAAGGATATAGAGTAAAAAGGAAACATACAATTTAACAATCACCAACAAGTAGAAAGTATTTACCAGAGATTGGGTTGGTGGTCATGAAGAGATTGTGGAAATGCTGGTCAAAGAATATATTATTACAGTCATTGTAACCACAGTTAATAATATTATACTATAGGGGTGAGGGGAAGATGGCGGCCGAGAAGCTGGAATCTGAACAAGCTCTCGCATAGAAAGCAGTTTTAGAGTTCCAGTGAACAGTCCTAAGCCAGAGAATCACACCAAGTGTGCCATCACAGGACAGAGAGTTAGACAAGAGAGGGGAAGCCAAGGCAAAAAGACACATCTGAGCGCCTGCCAGCAGCCACCACAGCGGCAGCGGCGGCGGCAGGGTCGCAGCAGAGAACGCAGCCGGGGCCATAACTGAGCACTCACACAGAGAGTCCAGGACGAAGGAGCCAGATGCAGTGGGCAAGCGGATTCTACTCAACACCAGCAAGAACCAACAAGGAGCGGACATCTTCATCCTGCAGATCGCAGACCAGATATGACCCAGGATCCAAGACTCGACATGAGTAGAAGCCAGACGTCCTCACTCCTTCTCAGGGAGCAGAGGAGGGAAGGCCACCCCTCCCCCCCAAGCACCGGTGATCTCCATCTTGGATACCGACAAAGCTCGGCGGAGCTGCCAGCTCCAACCCAGGCCTTGGAATAAAACGAGTCATTTAGCAGGTCACAAGAACTTAACAGCAGTGAAGTGACCTGCCAGACTCGGCTCCATCCAGGGAAAAGTCACCCAGCTCAGGCATCAGTCATTGGAGTGGCTTTCCTCACTGGGTAACTAGAGCCAGAGGCTGCCCCTCCCACTAGCAGCCTCAACAATCAATTGAAAAACAGAAACCCTGAGAATGGCTCCAGGCTGGGCTCTGTGAGCTTTTTTTTTTTTTTTTTTTTTTTTTCACAAAATAGCCCCAGGAAAAAGCTACTGATTCTTGAAAAGTCTCAATTCTACCCAGAACCTAGCCTTACCACTGCATCCCCCTCTTTTGTGATTCTCAAAGCAGATCACCCTCCCAGTAAACTAATCTGGGATGGGGATCTCAAAATCTTGGGTAAAGCAGAGCATTTTTCTGCCTGTTCGAACAAACTGACTTAAGAAACCAATCAAGCCACAGGACCTCAAGCTGACCAGAGACTCCAACAAGAGGCTGTTTACAGACAAAAGGGAGATACAGGATTCTTCCCACCCCTCCCAAAAAATCAAAAAAAAAAATCAAAGAACTCTTTTTTTTTTTCTTCTCTTCCTCTTCTTTTCTTTTTTTTTTCTCTTTTTTTTTCTTTTTTTTTTTTTGGTACCTTATATATATATAATTTTTTTTCCTTTTCTAAAAATTTTATTAATCTTTAATTTTTGCCTTTTTTGAAAAAATAATTGTTTTCCAGTAACTTTTTTTTCCTCTTATAATTTTTATTTTAGGAATACATGAATGTGCGTTTTCCTTTCTTTTTTTGTCTTCTTTCTCTTTTTCTTTCTTTCTTAACTATCTTTTTGTTTTTTTGTCTAGCTCTACTGAACTTCTGATCTTTTTCTCTCCCTTTCTAATCCTTTTCACCTTTTCCTCTCTTTTGATCTTCTGTATGTGACTTAACTCTTGTCCTGCACATCCTCAGATAAACCTGCAGTTAACTAGTAGACCCTATCCCCCATTGTGTACACACTTAATCCACAAATTTATTACTCAATTCAAAACCTCTGAGACTTAAATTCCTTAATAGCAGTACTACCTCTTTATACCTATATAATATTTTAAGCATTTTCTTAAGTTTTTCACTTCTCCTCTATGTCCCTACCCTTCTATTAATATACTCACATTCCTCTCTAAATAGATGGTCTTTTAATCTCCATAATAATATTAATTTTTACGTTTCTATTTTTTTCTGGTCTCTTTTCATTTCCCTTTCCCTTTCTTCCTTGTCTCTCTCTCTCTACTTGCATCCTACCCAACCTACTTCCTGCATTGAGGTTAGGACATAGTTAACTCTCCCTGTGCCTCCCCACACCAATCTATTCCTATTTTTTACCCACATCTCTCCCTAACCCTAAAAATTTCTGGTTTTCCAAATTCTTCTCTGCAGTTCGGAACCCATTAACATATAGTTGTTTGATCTTGAATAGATGTATCTGTTGAACTAGATTGTATCTGTAGACTATTGACTGTATAAATGCAACCGGTGGTTGATGGTTGCCTTAAGATAGTGTTCTAGCACAAAACTGGTGCTATTTTCATCTCAAATGGGCAGAGTAAGCCAGAAAAACACAAGAAAAATGGCAAATCCGGGCATCTCAATTCCCAATCTTGATGATCAGGGGTCAGATCAGATAATGAACAATCCAGAGGAGAGTTCCCAAATAGCCCTACAAACACTGGTGGCAAACATGATAAATGAGAAGTTTGACAACTTACAAAGGACTCTGTATGAGTGTGATAGGGAGAGAGAGGAGGCATCCCAAAAGTTTATACAGGAATATAATAAGCGTGAGGAAGCTACTCAAAAACTGATACAGGATTTGCGTGAACAACTTGAGAATATTCAAAGAGAAAGGGAGGAATGGCGTGAGCAGGCTGAGAACACTCAAAGAGAACTGCAGGAATCCCACGAAGGGGAAGAAAGAGAACTGCAGGAATCCCACAGACGGGAGAAAGCTAATCAAAGGGTAATTCAGGAATTGAGAGACCAGGTAGAGAATACACAAAGATCACTAAAGGCATTCATGGAATCCATTAACAAAGAACTGAAGGAAGTCAGGGAGACCACAAAGGGAATGCTGAATGGAACCCAACAGAAGGAATGGGAGTCCACAGAAACCATATCCAATCAACTAAGTGATTTGAGGACAAACACTGAACACCAAATTAAGGAAGTAAAGAGATTCATACAAGACCTAAAACAGAGCTTCAACAAAGAACTTGAAGCCATCAAAGCTGACCAATTAGAAGGAAAAGAGATAAAAAACAAAGTAGAGAGTCTTGACAGCAGGTTAGACCATGCAGAAGATCGAATCTCAGGGACTGAAGACAGCCTAGATATTATAGAGAAAGAACATACAACCATCCAAGACAAGTCCAAGAAATATGATAGATCTATCCAACACCTGGAAGACACCATCAGAAGGCCTAATCTAAGGATAATGGGTGTAGAGGAGCACCTAGAAACAGAAGTTAAGGGTCTAGGAAATTTGTTTAACAGGATCCTAGCAGAGAACTTCCCAAACATACAAAAAGATAGGCCTATTCAGATACAAGAGCTTTTAGAACCCCAAATAGACCAGACCAGAATAGGACATCCCACCGTCACATTATAATCCACACAGGATCAACTCAGACCAAGGAAAAGATCCTTAAAGCTGTCAAGGAGAAAAGGTTAATCACCTATAAAGGGAAACCAATTAGAATCACCTCAGATTTCTCAGCAGAGACAATCAAAGCAAGAAGAGCCTGGAATGACATATGCCATGCCCTAAAAACAAACAACTATCAACCAAGAATACTGTACCCAGCTAAACTCTCCTTCATAACTGAAGGCCAAATAAAAAACTTCCATAGCAAAGAAAAACTGAAACAATATATCTCCACCAAACCAGCCCTAAAAAAGATACTTAAAGCTGTCCTACACATAGAAAACCAACAAGACCACAACAAAGGCCAAGAAACTGCACCCAAACTGAGAAACCAAGAACCTTAGGAAGAACCCAGTTTTCGCAGCCCCCAAGAAGGTGAATAACATGGCAGGAACTCCCAAATACCTCTCAGTCCTATCTCTTAATGTTAACGGACTGAACTCTCCAATTAAGCGACATAGACTGTCTAGTTGGATTAAAAAACAAGACCCTTCTATCTGCTGCCTGCAGGAGTCACATCTTGCCCGTTAAAACAAACACATTTTCAATGTTAAAGGCTGGAACAAAATCTACCAAGCAAATGGCCCCCATAAACAGGCGGGAGTTGCAATCCTAATATCAGATAAAATAGATTTCAAATTAAAATTCGTGAGAAGAGATAAAGAAGGTCGCTACATACTAATTAAAGGATCTCTCCTTCAGGAGGATATTACAATTCTAAATATCTATTCGCCAAACAATGGAGCACCCAAATTTATCAAAGAAACACTACTTTCCCTCAAATCCCATATAGATCCAAAGACATTAATTGTTGGGGATTTTAACACACCACTCTCCCCACTAGAAAGATCAACTCGGCAAAAACTCAACAGAGAAACCGCAGATCTAAACAGCTGCATAGATCAACTAGACTTAACAGACATCTACGGAACATTTCACCCAGCAGCATCAGAATACACGTTCTTCTCAGCAGCACATGGAACGTTTTCTAAAATAGACCACATTTTAGGCCACAAAGCAAACTTGTCTAAATTCAGAAACATTGAAGTTATACCTTGCATTCTCTCTGACCACAAGGGAATAATATTAGAACTCAACACCAAAAGCCACCAAAGAAAGCCCGGTATGACATGGAGGCTGAATCAAGAGTGGGTCATGGAAGAGATTAGAAAGGAAATTCAAATGTTCATGCTTTTCAACAAAAATGAACACACAAATTACCAGCTCCTCTGGGACACAGCAAAGGCAGTACTCAGAGGCAAGTTTAGAGCTCTGAGCTCCTACATCAACAAATTGGAGAGATCTGAAACTAGCAATTTAATGACACATCTAAACCTCCTTGAAAAAGAGCAGCAAGATAAACCCCAATCCACTAGACAGAAAGAAATAATCAAAATTAAATCAGAATTAAATGAATTAGAATCCAAAAAATCTATAGAAAGAATCAACAAAACAAAGAGTTGGTTCTTCGAAAAACTTAACAAAATTGACAGACCCTTAGCAAATCTTATCAGAAAAAGGAGAGAACACACCCAAATTAATAAACTCAGAGATGAGAATGGAAACATCACCACGGAAACAACCAAGATTCAGAACATTATAAGGGAATACTTCTAAAAACTTTATGCTAATAAGTTTGAGAACTTGACAGAAATGGACCTTTTCCTAGCAAATATTGACATGCCAAAACTAAACCAAGACGAGTTAAACCAGCTCAACAGGCCCATATCAAGCATTGAAATAGAAACAGCAATAAGAGACCTCCCAGCTAAGAAAAGTCCAGGACCAGATGGTTTTACAGCGGAATTTTACAAGGCCTTCAAAGCAGAGCTCACACCAATACTCCTCCAACTCTTCAATGAAATTGAAAGAGAAAGCTCACTACCGAACACATTCTATGAAGCCATAATAACCCTCATCTCAAAACCAGGCAGGGACTCATCAAAGAAAGAGAACTATAGACCCATTTCTTTGATGAACATTGATGCAAAACTTCTCAACAAAATTTTGACCAATCGACTTCAACAATTCATCCAAAAAAATCATACACCATGATCAAACAGGATTCATTTCAGGGATGCAAAGCTGGTTCAATATACGCAAATCAATTAATATTATTCATCACATCAACAGGAGCAAGAATAAGAACCACATGGTTATTTCAATAGATGCAGAAAAAGCATTCGACAAGATCCAACACCCCTTTATGATGAAGGTTTTGGAAAAATTAGGAATCCATGGAACATTCCTCAATACAATAAAGGCTGTATATGACAAACCTACAGCGAACATTATACTCAATGGTGAAAAACTAAAGCCATTTCCTCTTAACTCAGGAACAAGACAAGGATGCCCACTCTCTCCACTTCTCTTCAATCTAGTATTAGCATGCCTAGCTACAGCAATAAGACAAGATGCAGACATAAAGGGGATCCAAATAGGGAAAGAAGAAATAAAACTCTCCCTCTTTGCAGATGACATGATCTTATATTTAAAGAATCCCATAGACTCCACTCCCAAATTACTCAAGCTGATTCAAAATTTTGGCAAAGTAGCAGGTTATAAAATTAACCCCCAAAAATCAATGGCTTTTCTGTATGCCAACAATGAGAAAAGTGTGGCTGAAATTAGGAAAGCAACTCCATTTGTAATAGCCCCACAAAAAATAAAATACCTAGGAATTAACTTAACCAAAGAAGTGAAGGACCTCTATGATGAAAACTTTAAAATCTTAAAAAAGGAAATCAACACAGAACTTAAAGAATGACATTTCCCCATTTGTTAGGAAATGGAAAGGTTTGGAAAAAATTATATTAAGTGAAGTAAGCCAGGCCCAAAGATACATAGGTCCCATGGTTTCCCTTATTTGCAATATCTAGTATAGGTATGAGTCAAGCGGAAAAGGTCACATAATGTGATGTTAGAAAAATGAACCCTTAAATATGTATTTTAATGTTTTCGTTTCTTTCATGCATGTGTTTCTAACACTTTATAAGATTATTTCTTTGTTGCTTTGTATGTCCCTCCTCCACCGTGTAACATGTGGAGGAGATGGGGACAAACAAGTCGTTTAAGGATTCAGGTGGACCTGTTGCAACAATGAGAAGTACAAAATGTCATGTCAAAACCAGCTTTACAATGTCGGTGTGGGGGGAGGAGGGGGGTATGATTGGGTGGGGGGGGGAGGGGGGAGGCTGGGAAGGGAGGTGAAGGGTAAACAAAGGAGGAGGTTGCAATGCTTGGTAAGAAATGTATGCATTATCCTGCCCATGTAATTGTAACCCCTCTGTACAGTATCTTCTCAAATAAAATTTTAAAAAAATGACAAAACCTCCCATGCTTCTGGATTGGAAAGATTAACATTGTGAAAATGGCAATTCTTCCCAAGGGTATCTACAAATTCAACGCAATACCTATCAAAATTCCAACCTCATTCTTCAAGGAAATAGAAGAGGCAATCCAAAAATTCATATGGAAAAATAAAAGACCCCGAATAGCAAAAACGCTCCTCAACGGAAAGAACACTGCTGGAGGAATATCAATACCAAACTTCAAACTTTACTATAAAGCCATAGTAATCAAAACAGCTTGGTATTGGCATAAGAACAGACCTCAGGGCCAATGGAATAGAATGGAAAACCCAGAAATGAACCTACAGACCTATAGCCATCTAATCTTTGATAAGGGAGCTAAAACAATAGAATGGAAGAAAGACAACCTCTTCAGTAAATGGTGCTGGCAAAATTGGTTAACTACATGTAGAAAACTTAAGCTAGATCCTTATATATCACCCTGCACCAGAATCAACTCCAAATGGATCAAAGACCTTGAACTCAAAGCAGACACTCTGAAAACATTACAGGATGGAATAGGAGAAACCCTAGGTCTCCTTGGCTCAGGCCGAAATTTTCTGAATAGAGACCCGGAAACACAACAAATCAAAGAAAGATTAGACAAATGGGATTGCATAAAGTTGCAGAGCTTCTGCAGGGCAAATGACATAGCTAGCAAGATCAATAGAAAACACACGGATTGGGAGAAGATCTTTACTAGCCATACAATGTACAAGGGTCTCATATCTAAAATATACTTGGAACTCAAAAAATTAAACCCCCCAGCAACAAATCCTCAAAGAAACAACTGCCCAATAAATAAGTGGGCGAAAGACTTAAAGAGAAACTTTTCTGAAGAAGAAAGAAGGATGGCCAATAGACACATGAAGAAATGTTCAACATCCCTAGCCATAAAAGAAATGCAAATCAAAACAACATTGAGATATCACCTCACTCCAGTTAGAATGGCAAAAATCAAGAACTCTAACAACAACAGATGCTGGAGGGGATGTGGACAGAAAGGAACCTTACTTCATTGTTGGTGGGAATGTAAACTTGTTCAACCACTTTGGAAAGCAGTATGGAGGTTCCTCAAAAGACTTCACATAGAACCCCCCTATGACCCAGCAATCCCACTTTTGGGCATTTACCCAAATGTTTACAAACAAGACCACACTAAAGCTACCAGCACAACTATGTTTATTGCAGCATTATTTACCATAGCTAAGATATGGAACCAACCCAGATGCCCCTCAGTAGATGAATGGATCAAGAAAATGTGGTATATATACACAATGGAATTCTATGCCTCCATCAGAAAGAATGACATTGCCCCATTTGTTAGGAAATGGAAAAACTTGGAAAAAATTATATTAAGTGAAGTAAGCCAGGCCCAAAGAATCATAGGTCCCATGGTTTCCCTTATTTGTAATATCTAGTATATGTATGAGTCAAGCGGAAAAGGTCAGATAATGTGATGTCAGGAAAATGAACCCTTAGATGTGTATTTTTATGTTTTTTCTTTCATGCATGTGTTTCTAATGCATTTATAAGATTATCTCTTTGTTGCTTTGTATGTCCCTTCCCCACAGTATAACCCCTGCTTTCACTATATTTGATGTCAGTATAACTTGTGGAGGAGATGGGGAAAAACCAGTTCTATAAGGATACAGGTGGACCTGTTGCAACAATGAGAAGTACAAGTTGTCATGTCCAAAACGAGCTTTACAAAGTCCGTGCGGGGGGGGGGGGGTGAGGGGGGGAAGGAATAGGATTGGGATGTGGGGGAGGGGGGAGGCTGGGAAGGGATGTGAAGGTTAAACAAAGGAGGAGGCTTCAATGCTTGGTAAGAAATGTATGCATTATCCTGCCCATGTAATTGTAACTCCTCTGTACAGTATGTTCACAAATAAAATTAAATTAAATTAAAAAAATAATATTATACGATATACTTGAAATTTGTCATGTGAGTACATTTCAGGTACTCTGACCAAATAAGAGAGCTAGAGTTGTGAGAAGATGGAGATATGAATTGCCAAGATTACAACATATATTTCACTATATATGTGTATATCAAAACATCACATTGCATTTATTATGTATATAATTTGTTTATTTTTATTATCTTTAAGTAATTGTATTAAGAATTGCCATTTTCAAAAGCAGTTTGTGAATACAATATATTTTGACTAGTGTTACCCTTTTCAACATTCTCACTCATCTCCCTCCTTTCCTGATGCTTCCCTCACTCTTCTTAATTTTGTAGGATATACATTGGATTCTTGTCTGTATTTTCCCTCTCTTCTTTTCACTTGTCTTCTCCCTTCTCCTTGACCCTACCCCACCAGTTTTGAGTAGGAGCCAGCAGTTCCATTTCTGGACATTTACCCAAAAGTTTATGAACCAAAATACGGTACAGCGACCATCACAACCATGCTTACTGCAGTACTATTCACCATAGCCACTGTATGGAATCGGCCCAGAAACCACTCAATGAATAAATGGATCACAAAATGTGGTATAAACACACAATGGAATTTTATTGATCCATTACAAAGAATTATATTGTGCCATTTGTAAAGAAATGGAAAGACTTGGGAAAAAATATGTTTGTAAAGAAAATCAGGCCCAGAGAATAAAAGGACATGTTTTCCTTTATATATGGAAGCTAGATTTACCTTACAAACTCGTAAGTAAATATACATTAGGTGTCATGCAATTGTTTACAAATATATTAACTGAAATATGGTAGATTCAAGGAAAGATCTCAATTAGTGTAATTCCTTAGAAAGCTAAAATCAAATTTCAGCAAAATAAGCATGTAATTTTAAAAAGAACTTCATGATTCAAATTATCTACTGTTGCTTTCCTTTTAAATGCTTTTGTTTTTCAACAAGTTCCACTAATGAACCCTCTAGCCATTTGCCTGGGCAAGAGAATCCTAGCAACAAGTAAGTTATGCTAACAAAGACAATCACAAGCAAAATAATGTTAATACATGTTGTAAAGCATAGATTTTCTGTGGTGGAACTATATAAAATACATCTATGTATGCTGAAGTATGATGTACAGAAATTGTAGATGTTCTATAAATATCAACAAATGAACTCTCTCATTTCTAAGAATTATAATGTAGCTTAGAAGCCAGGCATGCAAAGCATGATGGTCTTGCTTGAGCAAACAACAGAATTTAAATCAGCCTACTTGCAAAATTTCCAGTCAGCTTCTACAAGTAATGATTTTTGGATGTTGATTTGTATCAAACAAGAGGCATGTCTTTCCTAGATTAAATGGTTTCAAATATTCAAGTGTATTTGCATAAATGTATGTCACTTGATTTTAACTTAAAAAGAATTTGAGTAGATATCTCCGTTAACTTATAATAAATATATTCCATTAATTTAGCTTTGCTTTTTTCTTTTTCATTTTGTTGTTAAGATGTTGTACAGAAGGGTACAGTTACATAAGTAAGGCAATGACTACATTACTTGTTGATCATTGTTACCTCTTCCCTTCCTTGTTGTTGTCCCACTATCCATTCCCTCCCCCATCTCCCACATTCTTACCCCCTCCCCCCCCCCAAAAAAATGTTGTAAAGTTCATTTCCAATATATTGTCCTCTGGGTCATCCTGTGTCTTGTTTCAGCGTTTTGTTATTACCAGATTAGACATATGTATATACAAGGGTATCAAAATCAAGTACAGTGACAACAGGGGATATGTCATGGGGGAAAGAACATACAAAAGAAACAAGAAAAAAGAAAATAAAATCACATGGTACATTTAACACAGTAACAATAAAGACAGACCTCTTGTGTCCATATCTTGGGGTTCATTTCACTTAGCATCATCTTCTATGGTCATGTGTACATGGTTTTTGAGCTTTTCAGCTCATCTGATAAGATTATCATATATAATTATTGCAAATAAGGGAAACCATGGGACCTGAATTTCTTTGGGACTGGGTAACTTCACTTAATATGATTTTTTCCAAGTCTTTCCATTAGCTTTGTAACATTAAAAATAAAGAACTGTTAAGAATTTACCATCTGACAAATCCAAATACTCTAAGTCAGCTAATATGATTAGAGCAAGAATTTTGAATCCAGTGATTAGTGATTAACTCAAGTTAATTCAAAAGAGCTCTGGAAAGTATGCATGGATTGCATGTGGCATGCAATTTTCTCCAAACTTTGATCCTTCTATAGCTCTCCTTACTCACTTTTCTCTCCTTTAGCACTCCTTTTGATTCTGGTTTAACAACTCCTTTCTCCATATCCCTCCATTATTCCAAGTTAGCCCTACCACAAAAAGGAATTAACATCAAATAAGTTGTGATACAATGTGACTTCTTCCTCATTTTTTCCCATCAGCACTTATATTTAAATAATGCCCATATATATATATATATATATATATATATATATATATATGAATATTTCATATAGATGGCTTTTCTTGGAATACTAGTAGCCTTTCTAGAATACTTGAAGTCATATCTATTTTTGCTACTATTGATTTTAATCTTTCTTCAATTTACTCTTCAACATTACTCAATAAGCCAGGGAAAGAGGGCTGGGAAGGTGGCTCAGTAGTAGAGCGCTTGCCTTGCATGCCTGAGGCCCTGGGTTCGATTCTTTAGCACCACATAAGCAAAAAGAAAAAAGCCGGAAGTGGCGCTATGGCTCAAGTGGTAGAGTGCTAGCTTTGAGCTGAAGAGCTGAGGGACAGTGCCCAGGCCCAGAGTTCAGGCTGGAAGTGGCGCTATGGCTCAAGTGGTAGAGTGCTAGCCTTGAGCTGAAGAGCTGAGGGACAGTGCCCAGGCCCAGAGTTCAGGCCCCACGACCGGACCCAAAAAAAAAAAAAAAAGCCAGGGAAAGAAATGTTGAAAACCTAGTCATGAAGTAGTTTTATTTGCACTATTTGGAATATTTAAAATCCACAGATGGTAAATTATGATAATGATAAATCTTACAATGACAGCAATAGTAAAGCTGACATTTACTGAGCATCTACTATGTTTCAAGAAGTATGGAAAGTATGTATCATGAACTAGCCTTTTTTTTTTTGGTTGGTTGTGGAGCGCTGTCCCTTAGCTTTTCAGCTCAAGGCTAGCACTCTACCATTTGAACTACAGCTCCACTTCTGGCTTTTTTTCTGTTTATGTGGTGCTGAGGAATCGAACCCAAGCCTCATGTATGCACTCTACCACTGAGCCACCTTCCCAGCCCAATGAACTAGCCTATTTGATCCTTATAAAAAGTTTTCTGAAGTCTATATTACTAGTTTTTCTTTCATAAGAAATTGGGAGTTAGAAAGAATAAACAATTTGGCATGCTTACTAAGTGGAAAAAAGAAAATTTAACTGGAGGGTTTTATCAGATTTCAGAGTTTGTAAGATCTTAGAGGTAACTTTTTATGCTTCATCTATTTCCAAGCCCTAAGAATTACTACATAATCTTATTTTTAAGGTAAGTACTATTTTTGAAGAATCATCAACTACAATACAATGCAAGATAAATTGGTTAAAATGGCACTAAAGTAAAAATGCTTATTTTTTCATATAAGTACTAACAAAAGTTTCACAAAGATGTTGAGATTTTCCTTATATGTTATCAGGGTACATTAGCTGAAATATTCTACATAAAATGGTCTTATCATACCAATTATATTTCTCCTAACATTTCATACCAAAATGTGATATGCATGTTTCTCACATATAATGTTCACCAATTCAATGAGACACCATGAATCATGGTTATTCTTATATCAAGGCAAAATACTTTGATTCTCTGCATTTCCAAGAGCTCTTTTGTACACAGAGCTTCTCATACTGAGTTAAGGTTATGTCCTTTGCCTTTAGAGATTATGGAAAATGAATAACTGATCAGATAGGCTGAAATATCCTGTCAGATATGAAAGGTTCTTTCTAAAGCAACATGACAACCACCCACACAAAATACAAGGTAGAATAACTCCCAAGCACAACTGGCCCTGATACAAATCACAACTACATAACCTCTCAGTAAATCTCAAGCAACATTTCACAGGATAAACTTGCTGGAAATGAGAAATAAATTAACAAGCAAAAAATCTACTCTGTCAACGATCCAGATCTGACATCTGTACTTTTTAGTATAAGGTAAAATAACCAGTTTCCACATATTATTTTGCTGCTCTCAATGTAGCAGAATATTATAGGAGTTCATATTTTGAATTCACATCCTTGCCAAAAGAAAAATAAAACCAAGGCAAAAAGTTATCCCAAAAATTATTTCAACTATTTATTCTTCTCTTATTTTGAGTGATGCTGGATACACAGCATTACACTGACATTATAGTTTACTTGTTATTATTTTACAATTAAGGTAATGAAGATAGCTATTTATAGATAATATTAATTTGAAATGTATCATTTACATTTGTTAATTTTCCCATGACACTGTCCTATTTTCTTTGGCTTGTTTAATAAATTGAAAATGTTCTAGAGAAATTTTACTTGAGTAGTCTTTTAAAGGC
Organism: Dipodomys merriami; assembly: GCF_024711535.1. NCBI lineage: Eukaryota > Metazoa > Chordata > Mammalia > Rodentia > Heteromyidae > Dipodomys > Dipodomys merriami. The sequence goes on from NW_027206179.1 coordinate 48,452,365, forward strand.
ATTGCAAAATGTGATCAGACTAGAGAAGTCCTAGTAATAACAAGTGATATGCAGTAGATACCAAATAAACAGTTTCAGATTTGGGATCTAGTTCTATAGTAAAGAGAAAAAAATTCTTATGGACTACCAACCATTAGAGTTCTGTAGTAATGCAACTGTTTAATAGATATCTGTGGTAATGAAACATATTTATTCCTTCAATTACTTCAAACATACATACTAAGGGCTTACCAGATGCCAAGATATAATGGTAAGTAAGGTAATAATGATAATAATAGAGAGCTATACGCCAATGTGTTAAGGGATAGAAATAGAAATAGAGAGCTGTGCTTAGAGAGAAATGATGTTTAGAGGAAAACAACAAACACAGCGAATGACATTATCAGGCATCTGAAGGAGAAACAAAAGTTAACTCACTTGTGGGCATGCATCATTGAAGAACACTGAGGCAGAAAGGGAAAATCATGAGCAAAGATTCTCTACTGGAGGAGGTAGAAAGGAATCTTCCAAGAACTGACATGGAAGAAGACAGGTATGGCTGGTCCATGAAAACGGGAAGAAAGATGCCTCAGGGTGGTGCTGAATAGGGTGGCTCTCAGCCTATTAGCTATGTGAATAGAATAGAAATTCGTTCATGTGTTATAAGATAAAGGAAGGAAGAATATAGATCCTTAGCAGGCTCCATTGTATTTTAGAAACATTTGTGCAATGTGAAGATTGGAGATTGGCAGTGCACGGTCAGCTGGAGCACAGTATTACTATCCTTAGAGAGAGACGAAATGATTCCCCTAGTGGAGAATAATGATAGAAGAGAGGTGGCAGAAGTGACTATATATGATATTTCTTTTATCATATGCAACAGTACCTAGATTGAAATGATTATGTTATGAAGAAACAGAAGGAGGCATGGTGGACAAACAGCTTTCTAGATTTCATTACTAGTACAATAATTAAGATAATAAGATAAAGGGTCAGACTGTGATCCCGTTAGGGTAGCATTTGACAAACCTTTAAGACTTCCAGGAAAATATTGCAATTACTTGCATCAGCCTCACTCAGGAAGGATTCAAGCTCAGGAGGCCAATGTACATTTGATAGACATCTATGGAGAAACAAGGATTCTTATACAAATAAGAATTCCCATCTTTTATATTCTACCTTAGAACTTTTTTCATAACTCAGGTTTTGCATAGAAATTTGTGAAGTTAATTTGTCATCTGGGTACCATTGACTTGACTTTAATCTGTGAAGGGAGAAAAGCTAGATGTTTTCTTGAACTTACTTAAAGCCTCATTTGGTAATGCCAAACAAGTGAGTTTGCAGCACAGAGGTGGGGAGTTAGAGAGCTTCCTTTGCTTGAGTGTGAGATCTCCAAAAGTGTAAGGGAAAAGTCTAATATAGAAGAACGTGGTCATAATGGTAAAATATTAAAGCATAGAATATAAGATTGGTCACATAGGGCACAAACCTGGCCAGACACCTGTAGGTGTGAAAAGTGCATATAAACATGTTGAGAAGAATAGTTTGGGCAGGATGCTGGTGGCAGAATATTAAGGAGGACTTCATCACAGACAAAGAATAGATTTAGTCTCTCACAGGGTTCCAGAGCCTGAGTGAACTGAATTGAGCATATTTATCAGAGAAGAAGCTCTGCAAAGCTAAATGAGGTCTCTTAGAAAGATAACTAGTTTTAAAGTTATGGGGAAAAGTGTGTGAGATGAACCTGGAATATATTACTGTTCCAGAATCTGAAAAAAATGCTCTCAGAATAATGAAAATGTAAGAAAAGATAAAGAAGACATTTTGAAGGGTTTCCTCTGGCCAAATGTGGGGAATTTTAAGGATCAGAAGATATAAATATAATAAAGGATGATATCTCAATGGATAAAATAGAAATCTGCCAGTACATAGTGATTAAATGTTGAATGAACAATGGACTATTTACAGAGTCTGAGGTATCTTCCTCTCAAAATGCTTATTGACATAGCTGGCAAATACCATCTTTAGCAATCAGAAGAAATATTGGCATCTCCATTATCCAAGAATGAGGTAAACCCTGTCCTATGTAATAGAATATAAGGGTACCACAGCCACACCTCTACAATTTTCCTGACAAAGATATGCAACCTGAATTGATAATCCTCAAGTGACGGTCAAACTATGAAATAACTGGTCTGAAATCTTCTAAAAGTGTCTAAAAGCTACTCAAAAATGGAAGTAATAAAGAAAATACGACAAACGAAACACATGGCTGTACTAGAAAGAATAATACTAGTACAAAAGATAAAGATAACAGAACAATATCTGAGTATGAGAAGATAGTGTCAGATAGAGATGAATCATCACTATTTCTATTTACTGATTCCTTTTTTTGTTATGCAGGAGGATATCCTTATTTTGGAAATGTGCTCTAGCATATCCATAATGGAGAATCATACAAGCTACTCACTTTTAAATGAAATTTGAAAATAATACTACTTTTCCAAGATACCCAACTGCTTTCTAGGTTAATATTTTAAAGAATAAAATAGTAAAATATAAAAGACAAAATTATAAAATATAATCTGAATGACATAAATATGCATGCAGATATTTTTCATCTCGTTTTTCAATCAATAAGGCCCCAGAACTAATTTTAAATACAGAATATTTGACATAGAAAGAAGGTATAAGGTGAGAACCATCAAGACACATATACTTAAGCCAGAGACTAAAAAAATAAATACTCTTGTTTCCTCTTCTTGTAATCTCAAAAAGATTACTATCATTAGTATTGAAGGTACTGGTTAAATCCAGCTCTTAATATTAAAATCAGTATTGTGATTTACAGAACTTCCTGTAAATCAACCGCTAATCTTTCTGTTTGAGAACATATTGTATCTCTAAAAGATACAGTCTCAAAAAGATCTCAGACAGATAAATCCTATAGAAATAAGTTAACCTCTTTCTTTCCAAAAAAACCCCCAAACAGATAATCTATTATTATAAAAAATAATACTTAGAAATTTGAGATGGAACAAACCACCAAATGAATCACTGGGCTTTAGTGACTAGATACACTTTGATAGTCAATATGAATGTGATGTGCAGTGACTCATTGTTTTAAACCAAGTTCCACTATTGGATATCCAACTGCCTGAAGTAATAGGATGGACATAATTTGGCATGCTTCTCTCCTCTCATCTATATTTATTACTTGATTTCTATCATTACCTTCAAGTAAACAATAAATTCAGCAAGGTTAAGATACTGAAGCTTACATAGATAATACTGTTTCTACTGAACCTTAATGTACCATCAAACAACTCCAAAGCTAGTGACTACTGCCCAAACAATTATGAAATGTCCCATATCAGAATCAGAATATTTTATTCCACTGCTATACAGGAAAGTATAGGGCAAGCAAAAGGTATGTTGGGGGTGAAGAGGGAGAAGGTAGTACATTTTGTTAAGAAAGCCAGTGACACAATTAATAAAATATTAATTATACAAAGATAATCATAACTACATAACTAAATCTATCTGTATTATTTTGATTTTATATATTCTACTAAAATAACCAGCTATACCTCTTTTGGAAATTAAATAATAAATATTATATGCAGAGTAGGTAGAAAGGCAATGTGAAGATGCATTTTCTTTTTTTTTTCTTTTCTTTCTTTCTTTCTTTTTTTTTTTTTTTCTTGTCAGTTGTGGGGCTTGAAATCTGGGCCTGGGCGCTATTCCTCAGCTCTTCTGCTCAAAGAGAGCACTTTACCACTTTAGCCACAGTGCCACTTCCGGTTTTCTGAATGGTTTATTGGAGTAAGAATCTCACAGGATTTCCTGTGCAGGCTGACTTTGAACTGTGATCCTCAGAACTCAGCCTCCTGATTACCTTGGATTACAGGCATGAGCCACCAGCACCCGGCTTGAAGATGCATTTTCTTAAGCCAATGTTAACTTTATCACAATAAACAGTATCATCAATAGTTACCTCTTTTTTTTTTTTAAGATACATGAGGTATTATTTTATTCTCAACTTACAGATGGTGATACAGAGGACAGATTGATAAAACTGCCAATTGTAACATGGCCATCAAGAGGATACCAGGACAGCACCATATGACTGGTCTCCAAGTCCTAAGACACAGGACTTCCACTAGTACAAATGTGGACAAATCTTTCTAACATCAGTACTACCTTCAATGTTCTGCTCTTCTGGGCTTGTTTACTCTCTGGCAGACTTTCTTTTCTTATTAATAAGTTTTTTTATTGTGAAAATACTGTACAGAGGGGTTACAAGGTAATGAGTACATTTCTTATCAAGCATTGTTGCCTCCTCCTTAGTTTCCCCTTACTATCCTTGCCCTCCCAGTCCTCCCAGCCCCCCCACTGAATCATTCAAATTGTAGCTTTCATTTCCTCATCATTCCCTATTGGTTGTCTATCTTTTGGAAAAAACAACAACAACAAATCCACTCTGCTCCCCTGTGTCATCTCATTTTCTTAAAGTTTTCCCTTCAGAGTCACTCTCAAGGGATTAAACAAAATCATTTTCACATTTTCTTTTTTATTCTACATACATATCATCTTCAAAGTTCCAACAGCCTGGTTATTCTTTCCATGTTAACTCTAGAATATCATGCTGCCCTTTTGGGTTTCACATTTATCAGTAATAAAAAGTCCTACAAAGTCCTTGAGGTCCACAAATATCACACCAAAATTCATAAAGACCATCATTACCTTACACCCAATTAAAGGTTTTTTTTTTTTTTTGTTTGTTTGTTTGTTTTGGTCCGGTTGTGGGGCCTGAACTCTGGGCCTGGGCGCTGTCCCTCAGCTCTTCAGTTCAAGGCTGGCGCTCTACCACTTGAGCCACAGCGCCACTTCCGGCTTTTTTCTTTTTGCTTATATGGTGCTGAGGAATCGAACCCAGGGCCTTAGGCTTGCAAGGCAAGCGCTCTACCACTGAGCCACCTTCCCAGCCCCCAATTAAAGGTTTACTGTATCATTAAGAAAACACATGAGAGGCTGGGAAGATGGCTCAGTGGTAGAGCGCTTGCCTTGCATGCATGAAGCCCTGGAGTACAATATAAGCAGAAAGAGCCAGAAGTGGTGCTGTGGCTCAAGTGGCAAAGCACTAGCCTTGAGGGACAGCGCCCAGGCCTAGATTACAAGCCCCACGACTGACCAAAAAAGCAAAAAAAGAAAGAAAGAAAAGACACAAACTCTTGAACTGCTTCTACCCCATTTGATTGCAGGAAGAGCCCATGAATGTCAAAAAGCAAAGAGAAACAAAAAGCAAACATTGTGTGCTTCATTTCATCTTTCTCTCTTTATGTCTTTTTCTATCTCTGTCTCTGTCTCCTTTTTCTTCTTCACCTGCTCTTATATTTATGTTACTGGATTGCTTGGCTGTCAAGGAAAGTCTGAAATATACTACAAGTATCAGTAAAATTATTTTGCTGAAATCATCTGTCTAGGTTGTATTTGCTATCTTCTCTCTCCCCAGGACTCACATAAACAAGAAGGGGAACTCATTCAGATTTATCTAAGTGCTGGCTTCTGGTTACCATGATTGTTCTTCTCTTCTAAACACTCAGCTTTGTAAATGGAACAATTAGTATGTGTTGAAGTCATCCCTCTGACTAATTTCTACTCTCCAGAAGCCAATATTTGTACTCTTAAATGCAATCATTTAAAAATTTTAATTTTAAATAGGCAAAGGTAAGTCAAACTGATAACTTTGTTTTTACCATGCACAAATACATAGGAAGATTCTCACATACTTTTATTTTATCCACTTTGAAATATTCTTATTTTCATTCCTTATTCCCAGTCTCTAAGTGACACTAAATTGAGAGAGAAGGCTCCAGACAAGGTAACAGAGAATACTTGTAACAAAATCCAGTAGGCTGATAAGTTAACCTCCACTAATGCAAATAAATTCTGAGATCCTTACTGTAATTACTTCTTTTGTGTAATAAACAGTACCTGGCCTAAAGTGTAAGAGTTACATTAAAAATAGCAATTTTGTAGTGAGCCATGTAGTTGTCTTATGTTTTCAGTACCAATATCATATTTTATGTTTGCAGGGCAATCATTTATTTATTTCTTCATTATAAGAACATACGTTGCATGTTCTTTATGTTCCTGACAGATGTGTACATGAGTAATTGCAGTATCGTGGGTAAAGGGAAGAGGAGCAGTTTCAACCGGGACCAATGGGAGTACAAAGCAGAATGTGATCAATTCTGCTTGGATGAGTCAGGGAATGCTTAACTGAGGAGAACACACATGAGATTTGGTCTTGCAGGATGAAAGTCTTAGTGTCTATCAGGGGAATAATAAGGAAGACCATTACAGGCAGAATGGAAGTTTGTGCAAGGTGTCAAATAATGAGTCTTGTTCAGGGAACTGTAAATATTTCTACATACTTGAAAAGTCTCAGAAGCCTCAGACTATGGTGCCAAAAAGTTGGATTTGAATTTAGCTTTGATGTTCACTCCAAGTATAATTAGGTCAGGTTTATGTAAACTTTTAGCATTTTTACTTTACTTATTTGGAAAATAAACCTATCAATATATTCATCAAAGCCTAGTTTTCTTTTTTTAAGGATTTAATTAAAAATGGTCTTCTGAAGAGACTTACACTATTCTTGGCACCAGAAAAATACCCTGCCACTGCAAGTACTGTATCTATTAATGCTATCAACATATTTGTTTCTGTTTATATGAGGAAAATAGGACAGAAAGCTGGACAGGTAATCAGGGATAAAGTCACAGGGTATGAAAGACTTTCTGCTAAGAAATCTGATGAGCATGAGTTTTTAAAACCCAATGTCACTGACAATAGCATTTTCAAAACAGAATGAAATCCATTTTTTAACAGAATCATCTTTTATCTCTACAATTTGAGCTTCTAATTACATATCTGTAGTAATTTTCAATATTTGTATAAATCCTTTCCTTGTCATACATTCCATTTCCTGTCCTATCTAGCCTATAATTTTAAGTGTTTTCCCCTAAGATGTAAAAATCAATTTTCATGTGTATCTTCACTTGTAATCATTTCTGTGATGAGAAATTACTTTTAACTTGACATTTTTATCCAAAATCTTTTATTCAGTCTCCAGTTTTTATTAACTCACTTACTGAAATAATAAGCAGTTAAGAATAGGACGAATACTCTTTCATCTATATGCCTTAATGAAACTACAAAGCTGACATAACTGTATTAATTATAACATGAGTAAATCTTTCATTGTATTATTGAAAATATAATTTTTTAATTTTACTATAATTTGGAATGTGAGCATATTTAGTTCAGATATCCTAGTTTTTGAACAAAAAAGGAACTGTGAATGAGAACTAACAAGAACATATTCATACATGAAAAGAATTTGAGTCTGAATAGCATCCTGCAAAAGTGTTTTTGCTATATTTCAAAATGGTCATTTCCATAATTCTCATCCATGATATATTTCCATTGCCAAATCCCTCCTACTGAACTAGCAAGAACTGAAAAATTCATCAGACATATAGATGTTAGGAGAAAAATATACAATCGAAAAAAAGTTACAATTTGCAAGAGAAATAGGCTAGAAAAACTACGTTTAAAGTTGTCTCATGGAAAAACCATCAAAACATTTTTGGAAGAATAACATTTTCTTAAGGTTGATTAAAAGGAAAATGTACCAGGTGCTGGTGTCTTACACCTCTAATTCTAGCTACTCAGCAGGCTGAGATATGAGGATCTCAGTTCAAAACCAGCTTAGACAGGAAAGTTTATGAGATGCTTAGTTCCAATTAATTACCAAAACATAAAAAAATAAAATAAAAGCTAAAAGTGGAGCTGTGGCTCAAATGGTAGAACTCTAGCCTTATTTAACATACCCGCCCCCTACTTCCCTTTCAGTTTGCCAATGGGACTTAGGTCTTCATTCAAGCGAGGCAAAAGGAAATGTCCTTTAAAAGTTCATATACAAACTGGATGTTGCTCTTGTAACCTGTTAGAGGACACAATATTGATTTATTGGCAAGTTGTACATGATTTTAGAATTACTTGAAGTTTTTGTAACATAAAAGATTTCATGTCATGAATTTTATTAGGATCCTGTTTCTGGCTAAATTTCTAATGTGTCAAACTACAGTAGTGATGTTCACTTCAAGGCCTCTTCTGGGGAATAATTGATTGTTAAGTGACCACACCATTGTCTTATGGATTTATCCCAGAAAGAACAGGGTTAATAACTTATTAAATATAGAGTTCTTAAAACCAGAAAAATAAAAAGAACTCAGGGACAGTGCCCAGTCTCTGAGTTCAGGCCCTAGGATTGATACAAAAAAAGAGAGAAAGAGAGAGAAATGAACATTCAGAGTAAAGAATGTATAAAATAGGAACCCTTTACTATGTTAAGATAAAGTTCACTCAATGTGTTCCAGTCAATGGTTTTAATATACTAATTTGTACAACCGCTACTGAATCAAAGTTTGAACATGTTCATCACTTGCATGTTAGTGTTCCAGCAGGACAGCCAGCACTGAGGAAAACTTATAACCAGAGAAAGTTCATTAGGCACGCAGTTGTGGAGATTTCAGTCCACGGTCAGTTGGCCATGTTGCTTTGAGGCCTGCAGAGAGGCAGCACATCCAATTAGAAATGTGGGGCAGAGTAATAACACTTCTATCGTAAGTCAGGGAGCCAAAAATGAGAGACAATCATCTTTGTGGGTTAGCCCCTAGTAACCTAAGCCCTTCCTACCAGTCTCTTAAAGGTTCCAGCAAGTCCCACCAGTGTTACATGAGTGTTCAAAATATAACACTGAGAATGTTGGCAAATGTTTAAGATCCAGTTGACAGCAGTTCCTAAAGAAACATGCTTGGTAAGAAATGTACGCATTATCCTGCCCATGTGACTGTAACTCCTCTGTACAGTATGTTCACAAATAAAATAAAATTAAATTAAAAAAAAAAAGAAACATTGAAGTCATGGAAGTCACCTCCCAAAACTCCCCATCCCTAGGCAACTCTGTCTTCTTTCTCTCTACAAAGTTGTCTAATCTGGATATTTCATACAAGAAGAATCACACACCATATAGTATTATACAGTTGGTTTCTTTCATTTAGTGTAATGTTTTCAGGGTTCATCCATTTTATATCTTGTATCAGTAATTCATTCCTTTTATTGCTGAATAGCAATTTTGTATGGAAATAAAACAGCTTGTTATTATACTCATCTGTGGATCGATCTTTGCACTATTTCTACAATTTCACTACTATAAAAATGCTATTGTGTGGATATTTGTATTTATTTAGCCTTATATATACCTGAGTATGTGATATGATTAACTCTTTCCTTCTTTCTTTTTTCTCTTTCTTTTTTTTCTTTCTTTCTTTCTGCCTTCCTTCCTACTTTTCTTCCTTCTCTCTTTCTTCCTTCCTTCCTTCCTCTCCTTTCTTCTTTCTTTCTTTCTTTCTTCCTTCTTTCCTTCCTTCCTTCCTCCTTTCTTTCTTTCTTTCTTTCTTTCTTTCTTTCTTTCTTCCTTTCTTCCTTTCTTCCTTTCTTTCTTTCTTTCTTTCTTTCTTTCTTTCTTTCTTTCTTTCTTTCTTTCTTTCTCGGAGACTGGGACTTCAACTCCGTACCTGATGCTTTCTTTCATTTGCTAGCACTCTACTTACTGAGCCACACTTCCAACCCTATATTTTCTAAAGACATTATACTGTTTTGCATGTATACAGCAATATATGAGAACTCCAGTTTTTTTTTATCTACTTATGATCTATTGTTTTGATGAAAGCTTTCCTTAGTGGATATAAAATGGTAACCACCATATGATTTTTATTTTTGTATTCACCATATTCTCTTATAATCCACTTGTCTGTAAGGAATATAGTGATATCTATCTAATACTTCATTCTTGTTTTTTGTCATTTGAGTCTTTTTTTCATGTTTCCATTTAGGCAGTCTGTCAATATTTGGTTTTGTGAAGTCGTGTTTAATTTTATTGATGGTCTCTATCACTTTTCTACTTTTCAACTTATTTCTCCTTTAATCTTTATTAGTTATTTCCTTCTTGCATTGGTTTTAGTTTAGTATTCCTTTTTCATAATTTCTTAATGTGAAAAGTTAGGTTATTAATCAAGGGTCATTTTAGACGTAAATATTTACAACCACATTTTCTCTTTGATCACTGCTTTGTAACATCTCATAAATTTTGGCATGCTGTGGTTCTTTTTCCTTTTATGTCAAGGTGTTTTCTACTTTCCCCAGTGGTTTCTTATATGACACAGATATGTTCATCAAGGAATATATTGCTTGACTTTTATGTATTTCTGAGTCCCAAATTTCACCCTGTTAAAGTTTCTATTAACATTATAATAGGAGAAAACACTTTGTGTGACATTTGTCCTTTTAAACTGGATGAGCACTGTTTTATGGCAGAGTTGTTAATAGCCAGTCAAAAGCTTACAAAAATAAATATCAAGCTTTAAAGAAACCTCCTACATCACAATGTAAAGCAATGAATGTAGTGATACTATTTGTAGCATTATAAAGTAATTTGGTAACTTTTTAATGCATTAAAGCATCTATAAATAAACAATGGTTGAAATGTATAAATATTTGCCATTAATAAATCTTAAGTTCATATTATTTGTTTTTACATTGAAGATTTCTCCCTCTTGTCTCAGAGCTATTACCATACTTCTAGAAGCAATCAGTACACACATTATTTTTTAAAAGAATACCAACTTGCCTCCTACATAGTATCAAACTTTTATTTTTTTTATTTTTTTATTTTTTAATTTATTATGCCATTACCAGGGTTTGAACTAAGGGCCTTACACTCTTGCTTGGTTTTTTCATTCAAGGCTGGTGACTCCAGCCTTGAGCCATACCTCCCCTTTGAGCTTCTTGCTAGGTAACTGAAGATAACATTTCATGGACATTTCTACCTAGGTGGGCTTCAACCCATAATCCTCATATATCAACCTCTTGAATAGCTAGAATCATGAGTTCACAGCACTCAGCTTATAAAAGCTCCTCAAATACTACTCAATAAGAAGGGTTTTATTTTTATTTCTTTAGAAAAGTATAACTATACTGTAACCCACTTAGGAATATCTACTATAGCCCACATTTGTTCAGAAAAATAAGAAAGAAAAACAAAAGAGAGAGAACTCTCTGGTTTGATACTTCCCTCCAGGAACTAAGAATCTAGAGCTCTGGTCAAATGAAGCAGTTAAAAGCAAAGTATAATATTGTTGTAAACTTTGCCTAGAGAAAAAGAAGAAAAACAAGATGACATGAAGAGGAGTTAAAAATGGACCTATAAAAGAACCACCTAAAAACACCAGCAATTTCACCTCAATAACCAACATTAACAGAGGAGACAGACTCCATATTGGAAGATATTAAAATCTTTGATTAATAAAGCATTTATACTGGGTCATGTTTACAGTCAGAACATATATTTCTTCACTCCTACATTTCCAATTTATTGATTGATTTTTCACATACTGTCCTTTTTTGTTGTTTTGGCTTTTTTGGTGCTGCTCCTTAGGCTTGAACTCAGGGCCTGCCACTGTCCCTGACCTTCTTTTGAGCGAGACTACCTCTACCACTTGAGCCACGGCAGTACTTCTGACAAAGTCACATGGACTTTCCTGTTCTGGCTGACTTTTAACTATGATCTTTCAATCCAAACCTCTTGTGTACTAGGATTAGACGTGTGAGCCATTGGCACCCAGCTCACATATTGTCCTTTTGTTGTGAATGTACTACATGCTTTTTTCATTTATCGCCATTTCTTTTCTTTTTCAAAATTCTCTTAATTAGCTTTATAATAAATTATTAGGCATAATCCATTTGACCTCTCAATTTCATTTGTATATTCTTCAGTGGTTTCTTCAAATTAATATACCTAGCTCAGCAATTTTTATACATCACAAATGATCAAAGTTTTCCTAGAAATGCAAATATTTTAAAATGTATTTAATTATTAAGAAAATAAATAGTGGAAACATGCATCATACTTACAAATACTTTTCTACTCTAAACACAATGAAACAGATGGTGCATATGTATCATGTCAAGCTCTAGGTATTACAACCATAGTTTCAAACAAGTTAGTACACATTCAAACGCACATACCCACAAGTGTTATGAGATAGTTTTGTCCACATTGCTAAATCAGGGATGGTATTTATCTAATAAGTATCTTTCATGATTCTTGATTGTGGTGCTAATGTAAATATATAATCATCTAAACTTTAAAAAAACAGGATGTTATGCTTTGAAGGAAGTGGAAATATTTATATAACCTTAAGACAAATACAAGGGATAACAAATGATTTTGATGTAAGTATAACAGGGTAAGTTTATGATATAATGCAAACACAAATAAACAGTTAAAAATGAATTACTGTCTAGGCACCAGTGACTCACACCGACTCACTACTCAGGAGGCTGAGATCTAAGGATTGCACTTTGAAGCCAGTCTAGGTAAGAAAGTCCATGAGACATTCATTTCCAATAAACTACCAAAAAAAAAAAAAAAAACAGAAGTAGATCTTTGGCTCAAGTGATATCGCGCTGGCAAAAGAAACTCAGAGACAGCACCCAGGCCCTGAGTTCAAGTCCCAGGATCACAAAGAAAAGACTACCTCTTTTAGGAGAGCAACTCAATATACAATTGTAATTTTTTCTCTGAAGATATTTCTAGAGGGGAGATAACAGCCACTCCAAATAAATGCAAAGGTCTTTGCTGCTAGTTACATAAAGACTTGGTCTTACACAGGAATGTAGATTCTCCTCTGTTCCATCATCCTAACAAATTCTTGAAGGAGGAAGGAGAGGAAAATGACTATGGTGAATCCATAGAATATTTCTTAACTTTAGTTGTTTATTGAAATTATGAGATGCCTGGTATCTACCCCATCCCAAAATTCTGATAGACTGGCCTGGAGCTAGCTGGCAGACTGGGAATTTTAAAACTTCTCTTGCTGATAACCCACTGTTCTATACAAAAGTATACATATGCAGCAGCAGCAGGTACACATAATAGATGAATACACAGATGTAGACATAAACTTTTACTTTACATACTGCCGTAGTTTTGATCAAGAATCTCCCAATGGCACGTGTGTTAAACATTTGGAACTCAGCTTGGCCCTGTGGGAAGAGGTTGGAAAACTTTAAGAGGAGGACTAGTGAAAAACCTAAAACCTTAGATAATGGGAGCTGTGCCCATGAAAGGGATTGTGGGGCACTGATGATGATCTCTCTCTCTGTCTCTCTTTCTCTCTGTCTCTCTCTCTCTCTCTCTCTCTCTCTCACACACACACACACACACACAAACACACAAACACAAACACACACACACACACACACACACACACAATCAAGCCATGAACAGTTTTTCTCTGCTTCGTGCATGCTGTTGTGATGTCCTTCTCACCAGAGGCCCCAAAGCAATGAATCTGTCTGACAATAAATTAATGAACTGAACCTCTGAAACCAGAAGACAAAAATAATCCTACTATCTCTGTAAATTGTTTACCTTAAGTGTTTATTACATTAACACAAAGCTGATTAATACAGAGACACAAGCATACTAGTAAAAGTTCTAGAATTCTCTTATTGAAAAATGGCTTAAAGGAAGCTATTCAAGTTAAAATGGTTTTGGAGCCATGCCTCAAAGCTGCCTTTGTAAAATACATTCTTTAATTTGCAGTGGCTGTTAGTGTCTGGGCTGAGGCTTGCCCCCAAAATCCATTGTAGATAAAAGCAGACTGACGGTCTCTGAGTTACTTCATTGTTTCAAAATCGTTCATCCCTTCCTGACAATACAATAAAGCTGTCTTTAATTCTGGTTTTGGAAAGATTACCTGAGGGTTTCTTTTTTCTGAAATCCTTGAGGAGTGGGAGAGAAAGTCACATGGGAAAACAAGAGAAAATTAGAGCTAAAGACAAAAACAAAAAGAAATTTAAGAGCTGGAAGCAGTGGCTCACATTTGTAATCCCAGCTATTTGAAAGGCAGAGATAGGAGGACCAGGCAAATATTAGTTAGACCCTATGTTAAAGAACAATCTAGATAGAGTAGTATATTCTCCAAGCTACTCTGGAGGAAGAGATAGAAGGAGTACACTCCAAAGATAGCCCTGAGTAAAAACAGAGACCCTACCTGAAATACAACTAAAGCAAAAAGATCTGGAGAGCATGGCCCAGATGTAAAGTGCTTTGTAAGCACAAGGCCCTAATGACCTTACAAGATAAGATTCAAGAATACTAAATGGCTCCAGAACTTTGGGAGTGTGACTTTGCCATCTTTTAAATATTTATACTGCTTTATTTTTCCCAAATTTATTTCTTAGCACCTGGTAGAGATTCTTCTTCTAGTCATTATAATTTGTCATCATGTTTATCTTTTCCAGATCCAAAATGCTCTCAACCATGTGTTTCAAAACCACTTTGTGGCAAACTGTGGTTTAAGTTTCCTTATCTTTCCCTGAGCACTGTAAGAATGCAGGACAGTCTCTCTTTCATGCCTTTAACATGCAAGGTGCCTGGGACTAGTTCTCCATCATACTTCTCAGCTATAAACTCCTCTCTCCAGCTGAGTAATTAATTCTAAGTCCTAACATGAATTCCTAGTAATAAAAATCTAAAGGGGCTCTCTTATGATTGGCTCCTTATACCATTATTTCAATGTGAGTTTTTCTACTCTCTATATTTTCCAAGAAAGAAACAGCATTTTCAGGGGAATAGACTTTATTAGTGTCAAGGGAGAACCACCGAGTCAGCAGTCTCTGCAGAACTTGAAACTGTGCAAGAGTTTGTGATTGTTTTCTTACCTCTGAAATGTGTCTGCATCAAGTGGTGCCCACACTCTCTCTTTCTCTGTCAACTATCTTGTTGACTTTACCTTGTTGACTATCTCTAATTAAATGATAAGTGGCTGAGTCTTTTCCTGAATCCTCTTTGATTACCAATTATATTTAGGCTTTTTTCTCAATTGTCAAAAATTTATTTGTTGACTAGAGTTTTCAAAGAAAATAAAAACTTTAATGACTCAAAATTGCTGGTCTCACTCTACCAGTTTTTTCAAGAAGTTTGAGATGATTTGTGGACCTTGAATGGTTTGATTTTAATCTTCAAGGCTCAGTTCTCAAATTAATGTGTATGTAATCTGTTAATGTTAGCCGGATGGTTCGGAGCCCTTGCCTTAGATGTGTTTCAATAAAAATTCTTTTTTTTTTAAATTTAATTTTATTTTATTTGAGAACATACTGTACAGAGGGGCTACAATTACATGGGCAGGATAATGCATACATTTCTTACCAAGCATTGCAGCCTCCTCCTTTGTTTACCCTTCACCTCCCTTCCCAGCCTCCCCCCTGTCAATAAAAATTCTGACATGGGGTCTAGTGAAACAGAAAGGAACTTTACTGAAGAGTGGAAATTGTGCAAACCTGGGCAATCTCACAACCAAATGTTCTCAGGACACCGTTTCCTTGCATTAGATAAAGTCCTGGGTTATTAAGGCTGGAGCCTCTAACAGCAGGAGGGTTATGAAGGCAGATATTTTCATAAACTTTTCTTTTCTAAAACTGGTGCCTCTGATGCTAAAAGTAGAGTGGGCTCCTTATAGGCTGCCTTTCTTTGGAAAGGGTGCTGTGTTCTGTGCAGGCTCTTTAGTCTTGACCCAGCTAGATGGGGTGGAGGAAGTTCCTTCTTTATTTGTCCTACTGGGTTTGTTAAATATATATTAAGTCCATCAGCAGACGTCATGGTAGCAAAAATTACAAGATCACAAGGAATAGCTATAAAGACCTTAGGCTTCTGGGCTTCGCCATCTGTTGATAGATATAAACTCAAGCAATTGGGCATCTTCTAGTCTATGTATGGATTTTAAATAGTACACTAACTTGGTGTAATTTAGGGAGCCTACTATTTCTATCATGGTAATTTTCTGAACTTTACCTTTATTAATAAAACAAGGAAATACATTGGTATAATAATTGTATAAGCTATAAAACATTATATAAACATGTAGTTTATTATAAACTCAGTCTTTCCTTAAACTAATCTTTCCTTAAAAATTATACATAATGGGCTGGGAAGGTGGCTCAGTGGTAGAGCGCTTGCCTTGCATGCTTGAGGCCCTGGGTTCGATTCCTCAGTACCACATAAGCAAAAAAGAAAAAAGCCGGAAGTGGCGCTGTGACTCAAGTGGTAGAGCGCTAGCCTTGAGCTGAAGAGCTGAGGGACAGCGCCCAGGCCCAGAGTTCAGGCTCCACGACTGGACCCAAAAAAAAAATTATACATAATATAATATGGAATATTGTTTTTGGTAGAGTCCTTCATTGGAGCCTATCTGTAAAAATCCAATAATCTTCCTAATATGTTTGAACTTACATTTGAAAATCAACCAGCAGAGACATTCCCCCTTAAAAAACACTATTTCCTCAGAGAGACAAGTAGTTAGTGACAGTCAAATTTTGAGCTAAAAACCTGTGTGTTGCATAATGCCCTGATCTGACCTAAGCTTCTGTAATGCATTACCTTTGCAAACTCAAGGTAAGTTATCAACATTTATATGTTTTTTATTTCTTTCCATGTAAAATGGAACTAACTCTATAGGGTGGCTATGATAATTAAACAAGCAACCAAAAATTATATACAACAGTCTAGCACACAGTAGATATAAAACAAATGTCACAATTCCTATTGTTATTGTTGTCATTACTAGCTCATGCCTCTGCTTACACTAGATTTTTTTAAATTAAGTTTTTGATTGTGAAAATACTGTACAAAGAGCTTACAGTTACATGAGCAAGGTAATGAGTACATTTCTTATCCAGCATTGTTACCTCTCCTTTGTTTTTCCCCTACCATCCCTTCTCCCTCCTCCCTCAGTAGCCTCCCTCCCCCAACCTAAATTGTAAAGTTCGTTTTTTGACATAGCGTCTTGTACATCTCATTGTTGCAATGGGCCAATCTGTATCCCTATTTAAATAATTTAACTTTCCTTTCTGTATCAAGCTTCCAATTATTTCACTCAACTAGAACTACTTCTTGGAAACCTTCCTCATATCTCATCTGCTCTGAAGTGAATACAAGACAAAGATGCCAGTGACTAAAACTTATAATCCTAAAATGTGAGGATCCCAGATCAAAGCCATTCTGGGTGGGAAAGTGGTAGAGTGCTAGCCCTAAGCAAAAAAAAAAAAAAAACTAAAGGACAGTGTCCAGTTCCTGAGTTCAAGCCCAGCACTAGCATACACACACACACACACACACACACACACACACACACACACACACACACACACACACACACACACACACACATACACACACTCCCCAACAACACCATAGAAGAATGGAATGAAAGAAGGAAAATGAAAAAAAAGCAACAAGGAAAAAATTTTCCTGATTTTCCTCAAGACTTGTTCAACTGTGGGAAATATGAGATGTCTGAAAATTGTGCAGCTCCAAACTTAAATTTGTCTTCTCCTATCCAAATGTGGCACAGACATCGGGGAGTGAGAATTGCTTCTATCCATGTTGCCATTCACTAAATTCTCACCATTGCAAGTTGTTTGTGTAAAACCAATAATGTACTAGCCAAAGTTAAAGTCATAGCCAAGCTTTATTGATGGCTTTTGCAGTATGAGAGAGGCCAGAACTCAATCTATACTTCACTCTGATAAAATAAAAAGGTGAGAGGTTATTAGATTGCTAGGGAAGTGAGGAGAAAGTACTAGGGAACGTTAGGAAGATGGTTGATCAATTTTGTGATGCATTAAGGAAATGTATGTTTTTTTTCCCCTGAGTTTGCATATGTTTTTCTCTGTGATTGGTCATCTGCATTCACTAAGTGGCTCCCCCTGTATATTGCCCTGGATAGACTGTAAGTGTTATCTATCTTAATGATTAAAACTCAGGGATGGCTTCCAGGTCTATGAAAAAGAACTTTGGATGGTAAAACTAACAAAGGGCTCCTTATAGATTTAAATGCCTCTGAAATAGTGGATAACAACTTTTACAATTAAATGTTTTCTAGGGGGTAAGCTCTAAGTTCTGGGCACTGCAGGAGAGAAAAAAAGGGAAGATCCCAATCTGAAATATAAACTATAAAAGGAAAAAATAAAAGCTTGCTTGGAATGTGGCTTCAATAGTGGAGCCCTCATCTAGCGAATGTGAGGTCTTGAGCTCAAACTTCAGTTTGAACTGCCAAATGAGAAAGTTGTAGGTTTTTATAGAAAGGAACACCAATGCTCTCTTGATATGTTCCTGTTAGGATCTTTGACCCTTGACTACATAGGAAGGAAATATTGACTCTGCATGATTATTATTCTTTGTCCTTCTCATTTGATTTTCTCCCCTTATCTCAAAATACTGAAATTTCAGAATTTTAGCTTCATTGAAATACTGATTTATCTTCAAAGTCTTTCAAATAGGCAATTAATCAAAATGTAAGAGCATTGACCTATAATAGTAATATAAAGCAATACCAGCTCACGTGGAATTGGGGTGTGTGTTTGTGTGTGTAGGTGTGTGTGTCTGCCTGCATGCACGCCTGTGTGTAAATAAAAAGCAATCAATCTCTGAAAGTAAATATTGGTAAAAAGAAATTAGTGATAGTAATTTTGACAGTTTATTCCATCAGCATATTGTTAACACTTTTATATCAAGTAATGATTCCTTATCTCATGGATTAAATTTTTTAAATAAGTTTACCAAATATATTTGTTATTTGTTGTGCTTATTTAAGAAACTGCTTCTTGTTCATTACCAATCTCTGTCAAATAAACTAGTACTAAACAGAACACAAATTCATGTAGCATATAAAAATGAACTAAATCTTCCTTGACTTCATTAAATCATTTTAAAAAAACTATCAAATATTGTTCAAGAGAACACAACAATTGAGGATTCAATCCACTTTGAATATCAACAAAGGAGCTTTTTAAAAATCTTAGAAATTATAATTCATTCTATTTATAAAGAAATAACTTTTTGCAAGGTGACTTTTTTTCTAAGTGAACACATTGAGTTCACTCAAGTGATATATTAACTGAAAGTATATATATCACTAATTCTCTTTGCCTTGGAAGAAAAAGGCAATCACATTGACATAAAATAGTAACAGATAAGATGCAAGGTGCTGAGGAGAAAATGTAGATGTGAATCCTTATGAACTCTGAAAGTTAAGAGAAATATGTATTGTTCAGAGGTGTGTGTGTGTGTGTGTGTGTGTGTGCGTGCGCGCTTGCGTGTGTGTTTGATTTAGTTTTGGTTTGTGTGTGTGATTATGTGTACACTAGTATTGGTGTTCTTGCTTTGCTTTTTTGCTATTCTAAATGTCTTGAAAAAAGCAAAGAAGAAGAGGCAATGATACTAAAAATAAAGGAAAAGAAGAACCAAGGCCTCAATTTGTTAGCAGATAGAGATATTCTCACAAAGTTCTTCATACATGAAAAACTAAACTTGCTCTTTAGAGAATGAATCTAAACTAAGCACCATTTCATTTGGTGTATTTGCATACCTAAAATGCCTGGAATTTATCTGTGAACTTCACCATGATCTAAACAGGATTTTAAAAAATCACTTATTGTCCTCGGGGATGAAACAGAAATAGAATGCTATCAATGTAACCCCACTCTGCAGCTTAAACATGTCAGGAAATGAATTATCTTTCAGCTTTCTGCAAACCTTGCTAATTACTTGCATTATCTTGTTACCCAGGTTTCACAACAGGTAGTAGATAAATTATAATTGGCATATCCCTAAAGACTGTAGATTAGAAATAGACACATTTAAGAAAAAATATATCGGCTGATTACCTTCAGAAACCTTTAATATACATAGTTAAGAAGTGATTTAAAAACCTTCATCCAACAGTAATGGATCATTTGTCAGTTGTTATTGTAAAGTGATAATGGAATTATTGTGTAGCAGAGTAGCAACTGATGATATTTTGGGAGCTATTTATACATTGGCAAATGTTCAAGATATAGGCTGGGAACTGGCACTGAGGAAGAACTCCCTGTTCTTTGGAAAAAGGGCTATTTTATTCTAATATTTTTCACTCCATATCACAAATCCAATGACTAGTATTGTCAATCAGCAACTGTGATAATTTTTTTTAATTTAATTTAATTTTATTTGTGAACATACTGTACAGAGGAGTTACAATTACATGGGCAGGATAATGCGTACATTTCTTACCAAGCATTGGAGCCTCCTCCTTTGTTTACCCTTCACATCCCTTCCCAGCCTCCCCCCTCCCCCCCAATCCCAATCCTTCTCCTTTTCCCCCCTTCTCCCCCCCCCCCCGCACTGACAACTTTTTTTATGTTTTCTTTTTATTGTGAGAATACCATACAGAGGAGTTACAATTACATGGGCAAGATAACAACTTTACAATTGTGATAAAATTTATATCTACAGATCTCAGACCTAGGTGAACTCTTATTGGTTTTCTTTCAGGAACAAGAATAAAGTAAACGAAGGTACAGAAATATGCTGCTTACCTTGTAAATCACTTCTCTAGTAAGCAACATTTTTTCATGTTTCAAATATTAAATAAATGAACTTTTAAAGCTATGGATAATGCTTCCTTTAAAATAAGTGAATATGGACAAGTCTCAGTAATTCAGCCGACACTATAAGAATGGAGGTTCAAAATTGGGCTGGGTCAAAAAAGTCTTATCTCCAATTATCTAGAAAAAAGGGGACTGGAGATGTGGCTCAAGTAGTAGAGCACCAGCAGCTATGACTGAAAAAGCCAGGTGATAGCACAAGTTCCTGAGTTCAAGCACTGGTACCAGAGAAAGAAAGAAAGAAAGAAAGAAAGAAAGAAAGAAAGAAAGAAAGAAAGAAAGAAAGAAAGAAAGAAAGAAAGAAAGAAAGAAAGAAAGAAAGAAAGAAAGAAAGAAAGAAAAAGAAAGAAAGAAAGAAAGAAAGAAAGAAAGAAAGAAAGAAAGAAAGAAAGAAAGAAAGAAAGAAAGAAAGAAAGAAAGAAAGAAAGAGAAAGAAAGAAAGAAAGAAAGAAAGAAAGAAAGAAAGAAAGAGAAAGAAAAGGAAAGAAAGAAAGAAAGAAAGAAAGAAAGAAAGAAAGAAAGAAAGAAAGAAAGAAAGAAAGAAAGAAAGAAAGAAAGAGAAGAGAGAGAGAGGAGAGGGAGGGAGGGAGAGAGAGGGAGGGAGAGGGAAGGAAGGAAGGAAGTAAGGAAGGGAAAGAAAGAGAAAAATAAAGAAAGAGAGAGAGGGAGGGAGAGACGGAGGGAGGGAGAGAGAGAGAGGTGGAAGGAAGTAGGAGAAAGGAAGGAAGGAAGGAAAGGAGGAAGGAAGGAAGGAAGGAAGGAAGGAAGGAAGGAAGGAAGGAAGGAAGGAAGGAAAGAAGGAAGGAAGGAAGGGAAAGAGAGAGAGAAAGAAAGAAAGAAAGAAATGAAAGAAAGAAAGAAAGAAAGAAAGAAAGAAAGAAAGAAAGAAAGAAAGAAAGAAAGAAAGAAAGAAAGAAAGAAAGAGAAAGAGGGAGAGGGAGAGGGAGAGGGAGGGAGAGAGAGTGAGGTGGAAGGAAGAAGGAAGGAAGGAAGGAAGGAAAGAAGGAAGGTAAGAAGGAAGAGAGGGAGGGAGGGAGGGAGGGAGGAAGGAAGGAAAATAAACATGTAAGAGTATTCAAAGAAAACAAAACATAAAAAATAGGAAGGTATCCAAAGTTCGTTCTTTGATTAGAAAGATCTTAGTATCTCTTACTTTATAGAATGTATAATAGAGAAAAAAGAATGCAAGCTCCTTTGCATCATTTCATGTTTCTTTAATGATTTATAATTTAAATTTTACAGTTGCTCAAAACTCTGTCTATAGCTACCAATTTGTCTTTCATCTAATAAGATAGCCTAAAACACTTCCAGGCCAGAGATACAAGTTAGTTCTTGGTTTTGAACGTGGGGCATTTCCAGATACAACTACCTAGGTCAAAGATCATCACATTCAGTCTAACACACATGAGCACAGTCAGCACTTCCAGCCAGAAAGGTCACACCAGCTCAGGACAGCACACACAGCCTCTTTCTCTGAACTGAATATAAATATTAGCATTTTAAGTTAATTTAGGTGGCATGACAGAGCCAATCTCAACCTACACCTGCATAAGGATTTCCACTAGTGATTCCCAGGAGCTAGCCAGAGAAAGATATTTTTATGAGTATTTACCATCGCACCTAATTTCTAAATGCCAAAATTATCAGGAGTCATAATATTTTTCTCTCAAAGACAAAAAGTATAATAGAAAGAAGCAACGAAAATCATCTAAGCAAAACTAACCCCTAGGTAATTCTTCAAATCAAATAGGTTTACATTCCAGTGCCTAAATAATTCATCTTTAGCTTCATGGGGAGAAAAAGAAACTGTAGACTGTCTTTGATACATACATACTACACAGAAGCAAAAACCTCAGAAAAATACACTATCTGTATTTTTGCCCAATAATAATAATAACACAAGAAGGAAAACTGTAGCATACAGTCTGGTCTCTGTAGTTCAAGTCTATAATTCTAGATACTAGGGAATTGGAGGACCATACATGGTTCAAAGCTAGCTGGGGGAAGAAGAGGCAGGACAGGGGGAAGGGAAACAAGTTCTCATTATTCTATGTCAACCACTGGCTGGGCATAGTAGCATTCCCATTATCCTAGCTACATGAAAGCACAAGTATGAGAAACAGGCCAAACTGGGCATTAAATGAAGACACTACCGAGGAGCTGGAAGCCTGAACTCAAGTGGCTGAGCACCTGATTAGCAAGTGTAAGGCCTTGAGTTCAATCCCCAGTACTGCTAATATAAAAACCACAATTCTCAAATAGACATAAAGTTCAGACAAAATACAAACTCCAACCTTGTAGTTAATTAAGTAGCTAACACTAGAACAAAATACATGATTTGGAAAGATGGATAAATGACTCAAAATTTGCAAAGCACCTCAGAAACCACATGTTGATAATAGATCAAGTCTTTAATAATCCCCTTAAATAAATAGCCAAGGTTTAATATCAATATTTACTTAACAGTTTCAAATAAATTACCAACAAATAACATTTTATATCCTTAATAAAATATAAGTAAATTTTATTAGAAATATTATATATATGTGATTAAATCCAATAGTAGGTTTTTTTATGTGGTTTTCCTTTTGCTTTTTTGTTTTGACTTGTTTTTCCTTGTTTGCTTGTTTTGCAGTACTGCAGACAAAAAATTCCAGGCCTCACAGATGCTTGGCAAACATCCGACTACCAAGTATACCCTTTTGGATTTCAAATAGCAGAATTAATCACCAAATATTAAAAGAATTATGACAGATAGAAGAAAGTAAAGCCACTAACATATACCAGACATATAGACAGAGAAAAATAATAAAGAAGGATGAGGTACAATAGGAGCTAAAAACTTCTGAAGACCAGACAAATTCCATCATGGGCAGTGGGTACTCTGCTCATCTAAAACATTGCATAAAATGATTAAATCACTGTTAAGGATTATGAGTTTAGTATGTTTAAATTTCAAAAGACTATTCAGAAGGGAGTAGGCCTTCTGAAAAACACATGTTGCTCACTAAGATACACACACACCCAAATAACAAAGTATAATGACACTGGGATTCTACATTGTGTTCAATAATCTTAAACAGGAAAAGCACAAAAATGTACTTTGTAAAATAAAATAAAGAAGAATAAAAATACATTATTTTTGAATGGAAATATAAAATATTTTAAGTATTAAGTTTAAACCAGCAGAAAAATAAACAAATCCATCAACAGACTAAAAGAATGACATAAGTAAATGCATATAAAAAGATTAAGTAACTGAGTTTAATTATAGAGAAACAAATGAATTAACATTAATAAATCAATTTAATTCACCATGTTAGAATAATTTTTAAGTATATTAAATATATTTAATATAATATAATCTTAATTGATTCAGGGAAAGCATTTGGATGATTTAACACCTATTCGTGATTTAAAAAAAAAAAACTTAACAAACTTTCAGTAGAAAATGGAAGCTGTTCATATTTTATGATGGAATATAAATTAACTTCAGTGTAAATTTAGCAAAAAATATACCAGTATTAAATTTATTAGTAATATTCTGGACTTCATGTACCTCTCATCAGTGAAAACCTCTGACATGAAATTTCTTAAAGCTTAAGAAATATCTGAAACCTGCCTCTGTCCACTGCTATTTTCCTTTATGAAATACCAATGGAAGATTAAAACAGAACAGAGAAAGGAAGGGGAAAGGATGGAAAAGGGCATTGTAATAATTATAATTGATTATCACGCATTTAATTTCAAAATGAAGAATTTTGTTTAACTAAAATAGTGTACCCATTAATTGTAAGAAAATAAGACTCAAATGGTTTTAGAGCAAAGCAGGACATGAAATCTTGATTATTTCCTTTTTCTCTTCATCTACAATCACCATATCTGTGGCCTTTTCATGTGGTTATTGTGAAGGTAGGGTCTTACTTTAGGTCTTACTTACTGGCCTGGGCTATGATATTCCTACATGTTCTTGTCCATGTTGTCATAGCCAAGACACAGGCCTCTATGCCCAACCACTGCATTACCTTGGTAGCTTGGCATAGTAAGTATGTCAGGCAGGGTTTGAACTCAGGGCCTGGCATTGCCTCTGAGCTTCTTTTGCTCAAGGCTAGCACTCTACCACATGAGTCACGGCACCACTTCCAGCTTTTTTCTGTTTATGTGGTGCTGAGGAATTGAACCCAGGGCTTCATGCATGCTAGGCAAGCACTCTACCACTAAGCCACATTTCTATCCCTGCCCTGAACTTTTATGGCCTCAAACTACAAACCCTAGATCTCTGCCTCCCAAGTAGTAAGGACTGCAGGCTTGAACACTGCCATGCTTTATTTTAGAATCTTCTAGTTGGCTATTTGATTATAACTTCCCTAGGCTAAACTCAAATATACTTTCATTTAACATTATTACTTGTGATGAAAAATTTAACAGTCTCTATTTTCCCTTTTGGTTCAAATAGTGTTCTGAAGAAATAACCTTTATTGAAAGAATACTTTGAACCCACAAATTCTAAACTTTTTTAAGAAATATAATAGAAGGATTTGAGTCCTCTAAATTGAAATCTTTCTCTCTTTCTTTTTTTGTGTTAAACCACATTTGTAATATGATGTTCACTGTGGTATTTTCAGACTCAGTACACTTGAAGAAATTCACCCCTCAACGCCATTCTCATTGCTCCTCTCCCTCTTTGCCTCCTTGCTTCAAACAGCATTTGGAGGGTTTCATTATGCTGTAGTCATCTAAGTCCTCTAAATTATTAATTTAGCTATAAAATCAGAGCTTAAAGTAAAAACCGCTGAGTATTATGAAATTGGTGACAGAAGAGTGAAAGACCAAAATTACTATTATAAATATATATTACATATGTGTACATTAAGATACGTAGTTTGCATTGTGAAGAAATATTAAAAGATATAAAATTTCATTATGCATATCAGGTAGATCAAACTTTAATCCTTTGATATTAAAATGTTAATGAGGTTATTCTAACATTGTCTTTATCAAACTTGCTGTGATTGAAAAAAATTGAATAAGAAACAGGTGTAAACTCTTAGACACTAGAATATTTCTTTCTTGAAATTCAATTCCTTTTCAAACAGAAGTCAGTAAATTCTGACAGCAGATTGCAATGGGAGGTCTTTGTATTTTCTTCTCAACACAATCCAACTTTAGTTATTTATCAGGAAATTTTAGTACTATCCACAAGAATGAAAGGTAACCTTGGGAAACAAGCTCCTAACCTGGGCTACCTTTCTTTTTTACTTTTTAGCATTGTTATTTAGTAACATTATAAAAATAGTAATAATAGTATAAAATAATACTATGACAATAGTGTAAAGCCAAGAAACATGTTTTCTCTTAAGTTTTAGCTTCCTTATAGTAGCAGATTAGAAACTGAAGAGTACTCAGACAATGAAGAATTACCAAAAGAATGCCTTTAATTTGAGCCAGGTTTGATTTCTTGTCCCAGTGCTTGTGATTATTTTCATATTTCAAAAGTAGCTTTGAGTATCATTGTTGGTTGGTTGGTTGGTTGTTGTGTGACTTGAACTTGCAGCCTGGGAACTGTACCTCAGCTCTTCTGCTCAAGGCTAGCGCTCTACTACTTTAAGCCACAGTTCCACTTTCTGTTCTGTATTTTACTTTTTGTTTTGTTTTGTTTTTGTTTTTCCCCCTTTGTCACTGTTTTTTATTTCTTTACTTTTCACCTTGTATGTAAGTTTATCTGTTTGGGGGAGGGTAAGAGGAAGCACAAAAATAGTGTGACAAAGGGTGAACTAATTCAGCAGTGAAACTCACTAAACACTATATTGAAAATTAACTATACAACTTGGGGGGGGTGGAATTTTGGAGGGAAATGGGAGAAAAATAATGGAAGAAATAACATTATTCAAAAAATATATATACTCATTACCTGACCTGTGTGACTGTAACCCCTCTGTATAACACCTTTACAATAAAAATAAATATTGAAAAAAACATACCTTTTCTTAAAGGGGTAATAGACTAGGAATAATAATAGAGGAGATCATTCACTAAAGAAGTGAATAGTATGTGTGGAAATATCACAGTGAAACACTTTTGTATAATTAATACTAATTTATAATTAATACTAATTAACATCGTTTGTTGTTGTTTATTCCTTTGTCAGTCCTTATGGCTTCACACTTGCTATACTGTCCCTCTACCACTTATGCCATGCCTACTATTTTGCTGGTTATTTTGTATATAAAGTTTACCAAACTATTTTACCTGGGCTGCCTTCACATAACTCAAATTGTCCAGATCTCAGCCTCCTCAGTAGTTAAGAATATAAGTATGAGCTACCACCAGTACTCAGCCAAGAAAGAAAGAAGTTTTCTTTCTCTGGGGAGATTATTGGCTTGGCTTCTTGGTGACATTTTCATCAGCTCCTTCTGTCAGTGCTAACATGAACTTCCTACTCAGATTGAAAAAATGTTCATTGCACTATGAAGTTAGAGACCCAAGGGATAGTTCTGACCTTTCCATCCTTTTAATTTTTTTTAGTCCTTTATGTTAAATAATAGATTGGGATTGCCTGGAGATGGGTTAAATAGAGCTGACCCAGTACCCTATGCTGCTAATTACAAACTGAGCTCTCTGCATGGAGTACACATTTAAATGGTCTTCTCACTCAGGAGAAAGACCTTCTCTTCCTTATTATTGGACAGCCATTAAGAAAACTTACACTGTCTTCTTCCTCCCAACCAAGAAACCTCTGATAATATTCAAGAGGTCTCTGAAGACATTTCAGGAATTCCATGCAACTGAAGAAACCAAGTAAATGTAAAAACTCCAAGACTTAGGACCTTAAAATTTCACTGAGAAATTAACTTTCTTAAAACCTTGTTATTATTAATAATCTAATCTGTAATTCTATATCTATTTAGATATAGAATAGTAACAATACTCTCAGATTTAATTTAACTCTCGTTTTCCCTTTTCCATCAATAGATGTAAAGAATTAGAAAAGGCCAAAAGAACGTTTAGGTAGCATTTTGTTAGGAAATTAGGATGTATATTTTAGTATATAATCTGTAAATATGAATTTAATCTGCAAATTTTCAATTTTGAGCAACAACTTGTAGTAACCATTATTGTGTCTCTGCCTATCAGGAGGACTTTGATTAGAAGATTGGATTGCACACAGTGAATTTCTCCCTATATATTGGAACAATGAAGGTTACCATACCTGTCTGCCCTGACCCGAAGTACCTAATACCTATTTTGTCTACACTAGAAACTGAATTTCTGTATTGCAGTGCGGCATCTACAAGTTCTCAAACAATATGCAATAAATTTGAGATTTAAAACAACTCTAGAAATCTTTTCTCCACTTTTCAGGTATATGGATGAGTATGGGGTGGGGGCTGTGGGGAGCACTCGTTGATCAGGTTTTGGATAAGTGGGACATGCAAATCCTACATTTTGTATTGTAAAAATTCTGTACAGAGGGGTTACACTTATATGAGCAAGGTAATGAATACATTTTCTATTGAGCATTGTTGCCTCCTTTGTTTTCTCCCTACCACCCCTTCCCACCTACCTCCACAAGTAACCCTCTTCCCCCTACCCTCCACCCCCTGCCAAAGTTGTAAAGTTCATTTTCAACATAGTGTTTTGTACATCTCGTTGTTACAATGGGTCAATCTGTATTTTATGAATAAGAATTGATGTGCTTGTCAGGCACTGGTGGCTCACATCTGTAATCCCAGCTACTCAGGTGGCTGACATCTGAGCACAGTTCAAAGCCAGACTGGGCAGGAAAGTCCATGAGACTCTGATCTCCAATAAACCACTCAGAAAACAAGAAGTGGTGCTGTGGCTCAAGTGGTAGAGCGCTAGCCTTGAGCTGAAGAGCTGAGGGACAGCTCCCAGGCCCAGAGTTCAAGCCACACGACCGACCAAACAAAAAATAATAATAATTGATGAGAGAAAGTACCTTACCCATGGAGAAGACTGACTGGTAGAACAGTTTCCAGAAGGCTGAGGAGCCTGACATAGCACATGTAAGAAAGGTGAAACCCAGCCCTTTAAATATGCCAGTATGACAAGGATATCAGCAAATGTTTGGCCCCAGCTAACAAATTTAACACATAGAGAACTAAAGAAGTAAGTTTCTTTTTCTCCAATAAAAGGTCGAGATGATAGCCAGCACCAGGAGCTCATGGCTTTAATCTCAGGAGACTGAGATCTGAGGATCAGGTTCAAAGCCAACCTCAGCAGGAAAGTTCACATGACTCTCAAATTAGCCACCCAAAAGCTGGAAGTGGAGATGTGGCAATAGTAGTAGAACACTTGCCTTGAGCTTTTGTGCTCAAGGACAGTGCCCAGCCCAGAGTCAAGCCCTAGAACTGGCACCAAAATTTAAAAAAATCAAGAAATGGGCAGTTGCTGGAATTATGTTACTTGGTGATTCAAACTATTCTGAACTCTGTGTGACATCCTTATTCTGCCCATTTATGCAGGATCACATCCACAAACCTGTGCTCTAATATCTGCAAGGTGGTATCACAGCTCCAGACAGCATGTGTGTGTATGTGTGTATATATATATGTATATATATATATATATATATATATACATACATATGAATGAAAACCCCAACAGAAATCACTTTATATCTCATTAGATAGAACCATCATATAACCACTGTCTAGATATAAGACAAGCTGGAGAAATTAGTACATTATACTTTGTGATGGATGTCCCTGTAATCTAAATTAGCTGCAACATAATTGGTAGATTGGGTGATAATGTCATTAGAAAGCAATAAATACAGTCTTTCCTTTTTATCTTTTCTTACACAAAAATGCCAGGACTTGAATAATAAATACAACTAATTTTGATTAAATAATGTATTTTTTCACACTTTATCATTTCTGAAACCAATGGAGTTTATAATTGCTATAAGCCAGGTGGAAGTCATTACAAATTGCCATTGTCTGTGCATGCATATGCAAACTTGGTCTTAGTGGCATATACTGTCATGCATTCAAATGAATTATGTGTTGTGGGTAAGGCATGCCAACTGATGTAACAAAAATCAATAAAAAACAGAATATTCCTTTGAATCCAGTAAGAAAATTTAAAACAAGGAATTGTTATCACTGAGGGATTTATCAAGCATGTAACACGCTCATGAGAGAGAAATAATTAGTTTGTCAAGAACTTAATTCTGATTTTGAACCCCTCTGGTTGAACAAATTTACAAGTTGTAAACCAGTATGGGGGTTCCTTAGAAGACTAAATATAGAGCTCCTCCTATGACTCAGTAATCCCACTCCTGAGCATTTACCCAAATGACCACAAACACAGCCATACTAAAGCTCCCAGTACAACCCTATTCATTGCAATTTTATTTACCATAGCTAAGATAGAGAACTAACCCATATGCTGTTCTATAAATGAATAGATCAAGATGTATATATACACAATGGAGTTCTATGCTTCCATCATAAAAATGACATTGCCCCATTTGAAATGAAAAGACTTGGAAAAATTATATTAGGCAAAGCAAGCCAGGCCCAAAGAAATATAGGTTGCATGGTTTCCCTCATGTGTAATAACTAGATTATCTATATATACACCTAGCAGGGGATCACAATAGCCCAATCACTAAGTGCATAAAAGCACACACACACACACACACACACACACACACACACACACACTATATATATATATATATACAGTAAAAAATAAATAAAATTATATATATATATATATAATATTTTTTTAGTCAAGCAAGGGACTTGACTCTGGGCATGAGCACTGTCCCTGAGCATTTCAGCTCAAGGCTAGAGCTCTACCAATTGAGCCTCAGTGCCACTTCCAGTTTTCTGGTGGTTAATTGAAGAGTATCATGGGCTTTCCTGCCCCGGCTGGCACCACTATCCTCAGATCTCAGCCTCCGGAGTAGCTAGGTTTACAGGCATGAGCCACTGGCGCCTGGCTGTACAATAATTTTTTTTAATTATAAATTCCCTTGAAGCTTAACTTACACTATAACCTACAAGACAGAGAATCAGAGATAGGAAGGCTGCTGACTCCACCGTTCCTTATGACCTTATATTCATTGTTTCCACAAACGTCTGCAATGTCTTCCACCTTGACCTAATGTTAGGTTTTCTTTATCTTTTCTTGAGCACTGTAGCTTTAGATGCATTTTTCTTCTATTTTAAAGCATAACTCCTTACTATGACTATGGTTTCTGTTGTCATTCTGTCCATATCACTGTGATTTCCCTCTCTTCTGATTCTATTTATCCCTGCGAGACTTCAGATATAATATACTGCCCCATGCTCTTTGCCCATATGTCTCACCCAATACAATCCAGTATCTTAGGTTTGGGCACCATCTGTTTATTTCTGCTTTATTGCCTGAGACAAGTTATACCCTCTACCTGGAATAATTTTACCCCAAGATTTCGAATGGCTACCTCCACTTTTAATTTATATCTTAGATATGACATTCAGAGAAAGGTAATAACTGGATTTAGTCACACAGTCACTTAATTACTTTAATTATTCTCTTGAAACCACGTAATATCCATTTTAATTATATACATTTTATCCCTTCCAGAAGATAAGCATTTGAGAACAAAGACTAGACCTACTTTTGTTCACTGCCTTATCTTCAATATCTAGAAAAGATGCTCTTGAATTATAACAACTTAATAAATGAGTGAATAAAAATAATTGCCAACCGAAAATACAGAAAACATTAAGATTTGTGGCTAATGCAGCTCAGGAAGAACTTCTAGATTAAAATTCTTATCTTAATTCTAGAATGATTTGAAGGCTCAGTGAAAAAAAGAAATCACTGAGGCAAAATATATGTCCTCTGCCAAAAGTCATCTTGTAGTAACAATTTTTTATGAGACTTGCCACAGGCAATTTAGAAGCTTCTGAGCCAAGAGATGGGTTCTATCTCTATCATGAAATATCAGGAAATGTCCTTCACCTCCTCCTGTAATTCTTGTAAAAGCATATAAGTAAGGACATTTAAATTCGCTTTCTGGAATCAGTGGAAAATAGCTTAGCATGGAGAATTTCACTTCTGTCTCTGTTTTAAAAGCCTTTGGCTTTGTTCTGACTTGGATATATATATATATATATACACATATATATATACATATATATGTATAAATATATATGTATATATGTATGTATATATCCTTTGTTAAAACTGTTTTGTCTTGCTCATACTAGGATGGGAAAATTGTGGAAGCTAGAGACTATCTAGAAAAGATGAAAAGCTGTTAGGTAAACTTTTGCCCAGAATTCTGCTAGGCAGTGAAGGTATCATGACACTTGATTTGATCTGAAAGAACAAAATAACAAGTGCACATAAGAAAACTCTCTAAACTGCTCTTGGCCAGACTATACAGCATGAACTGGCCATCTGCAGAGTAGGGCAGTGGGAACAAGAAACCTGAGCACATGTCCACTGAAGTTTCTACTGTTTCTTTCTCCTGAAAGAGAAACTGGAAGAAAACTTTTGGGTCACAGATGAAAAAAAGTTAAGAGTTCACTTACAATATTAATTATACAAACTTATTCTACATTCTAAGGCCAACCAATAAATTAAGGGTAAGCAAAAACTGTTTGGGATTTCCCTCTGGGTCTATAGAGATTTTGTTCCCAAAACAGCCACTATCAGCCTTTCTAAGAAAGGCTACTTCTTTGTAAGTAAGCGACCCTTATGGTTTTTAAAAAAGAGGAATGACTAAGCTAAAATGATCTTTAAAATTATGATGAGATGATTTTTCTTCTAGAAAATCTTTTAGTAAACTGAACTTCTTCCTTTGGGAGCAAGAATTCAGAGATTCATGTACATAAAGGTATAGATTTTTTTTATACAGAACTAAGGAATTAAAACTATCGACAGTAGGCTTCCTAAGATGGTCACTTCTATTTTGGTATTTTTTTAGAAGGCAAAGACAGAGTGAATGGCTCATTATAATCTTTAAAGTAACCCAAATTGAGGAAACTACTTAATATTCTCTTTGTAGGGCTGGGAAGTTGGCTCAGTGGTAGAGTGGTTGCCTTGCATGCATGAGGCCCTGGGTTGGATTCTTCAGCACCACATTAGCAAGCAGAAAATGCCAGAAATGGCACTGTGGATCAAAGAGCTAGCCTTGAGCTGAAGAGCTGAGGGACAGCACCCAGGCCCAGAGTTCAGGCCCCATCACTGACAAAAAAAAAAT
The DNA here is from genome assembly GCF_024711535.1 of Dipodomys merriami. Lineage (NCBI taxonomy): Eukaryota > Metazoa > Chordata > Mammalia > Rodentia > Heteromyidae > Dipodomys > Dipodomys merriami. Next base: position 48,485,189 of record NW_027206179.1, read on the forward strand.
TCTCCTTTGTGTGCCTCTGTGTGTGTGTGTGTGTGTGTGTGTGTGTGTGTGTGTGTGTGTGTGTGTGTGTGTATGTTTAGAGTTAGAAGTATTAGAAGCCCATTTAAAACAGTTAAAATTTAAAGGTAGAAAGCTTGTGATGATATAGGCTTTAATTATATAGCCTAAGGAGAGCATACATCTTGTCCTCAAAATGAATAAAACCTGAGACTTTATATTGACTCTTCCATTTGCCTATCTGCTAAATCCTCACTGATTCTCTTTACGAAGATTGACTTCCTCTGCTTGTGCGGCCCCCCCAAATATGGTACAGTCTCAATAGCCCCTAAGTTTGTATTTTACTATTTCTGCTGCCATATCATTGACAAGATATAAGAGGACACCAAAAAAGACAAAACATGTCACATTCACAAGTTAGAAGAGTTTATATTATATAATGTGTTTATATATATATATATATATATATATATATATATATAATACAGAACCCAGAAATTAACCCACATATTTACAGCCAATTCATTTTTATCAAAGGTAGTAAAGACATACATGGAGGGAAAGAGGAATTTTTAAAGAAAAGATGCTTGAAAATTTAGATATGTAATATGCATAATTAAAAAAATAAGATTCCTATTTCTCACCCTATACAAAAATCAAAATAAATCAAAGACAATTTAAGATATAAAACTGTGAAACCACTAGGACAAACATAGAAGAAATGATTCAGGGTATTAAGAAATTTAAACAGCTCAACAACAACACATCTGATTTTTAAGTGAATAAGTTGTCTGAATAGATTTTTCTCAAAAAAGAAACACATAAAAATATAATATGGAAAACTTCTGGCTATCTCTAATAATAAGAGAAAAGCAAATCACAACCACAATGAGGTATCTTCAAAACCAAGAAAAACAGGCTCACAAAAAAGTATCAAATTTTTAAAAAGTAATATGCTGAAGAGGGTGAAGACAAAAGGGTAATCTCATTCACTGCTGATAGTAAGGTAAACTAATAGTGCCATAAAAGAAACCCGTGTTGAGCCTGGTGCCGGTGGCTCATGCCTGCAATCCTAGCTACTCAGGAGGCTGAGATCTGAGGATCACGGTTCAAAGCCAGCCCATGCAGGAAAGTCTGTAAGACTCTTGTCTCCAATAAACCACTCAGAAAACCAGAAGTGGCACAAGTGGTAGAGCACTATCTTTGAGCTGAAGAGCTGAGGGACAATGTTCAGGCCCAGAGTTCAAGCCCCATGACTGACCAAAAAAAAAAAAAAAAAAAAAAGCAAAAATTTAAAAAAAAAGAAAAAGGTGTTGAGGTTCTTCAAAACACTAGAGAATGTATTACTATCTGATCCACCTATCCCATTACATCTACACTCCTGTGTATTACAATGTTGTTCACAATAACCAAGATACAGAATCAACCTAAGCAGCCATCAGTACATAAATACTTAACAAAATGTGCTCTACATATTCAAGGGATATTTTATATCTTATGGATGGATATTTCTTATCCATAAGAAAAGAAATATAGATTGCATGGTTTCCCTCATTTAAAATAAGCAGAATGTGCCTATTAATCTACAAGTAAACCCAATGAATTGTAAGATAAAAAAATTGCACTTGGACGTAATTGATTAAACAGCACTCTAAACATTCACACAGTGAGAACAAATGAGAATGTGTACATGATTATATAAAATGATGTTTATCAAAATGAACTCAAAGAAATGGAAACGAGATGTTTTATATACTGTTTGTGGATCCTTTGTTCTTCTGATTTTTTTTCCTTTTTTTTTTTTTCACTGTTTTTGATTTCTATGCCCTTTGTCTTCTATGTAAATTTATCTGTCTTGGGAGGGGCACAGACATGGTCAGACAAACGTTGAATTAATTCAGCAGTGATACTAAATACTAGGTTGGAACTTGGGGGAGAGAAGAGTTGGAAGGGAAAAATCTGGGAGAAAATGAAGGAAGGAGTGACACTGTTCAAAAAAAAAACACACTCATTACCTGACTCACATACCTGTAAATCCTCTGTACATCACCTTTACAATAAAAATAAATAGGAAATAATCAATTAATTAAATCCTGTCATTTGCATGGATGGAATTGGAAGACATTACATAAAGTAAAATGACTGAGACACAGAAGAGCAACATTTCTTGTCCTCACTTTCATGAAAGCTAAAAAGATCATCTCAAAGATGTGTAGGGGAGGAAATGATGGAGAAAATATTGACAACAGGGATGAAGATGATATGATGAAGAGCCTCTAATATTTTATGGTGAGATAACTATGGTTTACAAAATTGTTAGTAGAAAGGATTTTGAATGTTCCCAATAAAAGATAAATGCATGAAGTGACAGGCTAGTTGCCTTAAAGTTTGGATATTAATAAGAAAGCTTCCACTGGGCACCATTAGCTCATGCCTATAATCCTAGCAACTGGGGAGGCTGAGATCTGAGGATAATGGTTCAAAGTCAGCCCAGGCAGAAAAGTTCCTATGAGACATTTATCTCCAACAAACTACTCCAAAAAACAAAACAAAAGAAAACAAAAAACACTCCAGAAGTGGCTCTATCACTCAAGTGGTAGAGCAATATCTAGTATATGTCTGAGTCAAGCAGAAAAGGTCAGATAAGGTGATGGTAGGGAAATGAATCCTAAGATATGTATTCAAATGTTTTTTTTTTCTTTCATGCGATTGTTTCTAACACATTTATAAGATTATTTCTTTGTTGCTTTGTATGTCCCTCCTCCACAGTATAACCCCTGCTTTCACTGTATTTGATGTCGGTATAATTTGTGGAGGGGAAGAGGAAAAACAAGTCGTTTAAATAGGGATACAGGTGGACCCATTGCAACAATGAGAAGTACAAGTAGTTATGTCGAAAATGAACTTTACAACATTGGTGGGGGAGGGGAGGAAGGATTGGGTGGGGGGCGGGGAGAGGATGGGAAGGGATGGGAAAAGGAAACAAAGGAGGAGGCTACAATGCTTGATAAGAAATGTACTCATTATCTTGCCCATGTAATTGTAACCCCTCTGTACAGTATTTTCACAATAAAAAAAATATTTTTTTTTAAAAAAAGAGGCTTAGGGACAGTGCCTGGATTCAAGCCCCAAGACTGGCCAAAACAAGCCCTGCAGTGACTCACGCCTGCAATCCTAGCTACTCAGGAGGCTGAGATCTGAGGATAGCAGTTCAAAGCCAGCCCAGGCAGGAAATTCTGTGAGACTCTTTTTTTTTTTTTTTTTAATTTTTTGTGAACATACTGTAGAGAGGGGTTACAATTACATGGGCAAGATAATACATACATTTCTTATCAAGCATTACAGCCTCCTCCTTTGTTTACCCTTCACATCCCTTCCCAGCCTCCTCCCCCACCCCCCCCACCAAATCCTCCCCCCACACCAACGTTGTAAAGCTCGTTTTCGACATGACAACTTGTACTTCTCATTGTTTCAAAAGGTCCACTTGTATCCTTAAATGACTTGTTTTTCCCCATCTCCTCCACAAATTATACCGACATCAAATATAGTGAAAGCAGGGGTTATACAGTGGGGGAAGGACATACAAAGCAACAAAGAAATAATCTTATAAATGCATTAGAAACAAATGCATGAAAGAAAAAAAAACATTAAAATACATACCTAAGGGTTCACTTTTCTAACATCACATTATCTGACCTTTTCTGCTTGAAATCCCACATAGATCCAAAGACATTAATTGTTGGGGATTTTAACACACCACTCTCCCCACTAGATAGATCAACTCGGCAAAAACTCAACAGAGAAACCGCAGATCTAAACAGCTGCATAGATCAACTAGATTTAACAGACATCTACCAAACATTTCACCCAGCAGCATCAGAATACACATTTTTCTCAGCAGCACATGGAACATTTTCTAAAATAGACCACATTTTAGGCCACAAAGCAAACTTGTCTAAATTCAGAAACATTGAAGTTATACCTTGTATTCTCTCTGACCACAAGGGAATAAAATTAGAACTCAACACCAAAAGCCACCAAAGAAAGTCCAGTAACACATGGAGGCTGAACACCACACTGCTGAATCACGAGTGGGTCATGGAAGAGATTAGAAAGGAAATTCAAATGTTCATGCTATTCAACAAAAATGAACACACAAATTACCTCTGGGACACAGCAAAGGCAGTACTCAGAGGCAAGTTTATAGCTCTGAGCTCCTACATCAACAAATTGGAGAGATCTGAAACCAACAATTTAATGACATATCTAAACCTCCTTGAAAAAGAGCAGCAAGATAAACCCCAATCCAGTAGACGGAAAGAAATAAAATTAAAATCAGAATTAAAATTAAAAATTAAAATTAAATCAGAATTAAATGAATTAGAATCCAAAAAAACTATAGAAAGAATCAACAAAACAAAGAGTTGGTTCTTCGAAAAAACTAACAAAATTGACAGACCCTTAGCAAATCTTATCAGAAAAAGAAGAGAACACACCCAAATAAATAAACTCAGACATGAGAATGGAAACATCACCAGGGAAACAACCAAGAGTCTGTGAGACTCTTATCTCCAATAAACCACTAGAAAACTGGAAGTGGAGCTGTGGCTCAAGCAGTAGAGCGCTCACCTTGAGCTGAAGAGTGCAGGGACAGCGCCCAAACCCAGAGTTCAAGCCCCATGACCAACCAAAAAAAAAAAAAAAAAAAAAAGGAAGAAGAAGAAGAGAAGGAGGAGGAATAAGGGGAGGAGGACGAGGAAAGCTTCCATAATTAATGGCTTAAACAAATCTTGATTATGACTATAAAATGAAAGATAAACCAGTGCTTTGAGCAACAATAACAATTATACCATACACAGAGGCAGTTACATAACATACATTTAAAATGTAAGCATTTCCAAGTATCTATAATTCATTTTATAGAAAATAATGATTGCAGACCTAAGCTTAGTTATAAACATACCAAATATACTTCTAAGTTTCTACAAGTCATTTTATAGAAAATAATGATTGCAGACCTAAGCTTAGTTATAAAAATATCAAATATAAATTCTGTGATCTCTATTGATCATATAAAAGCATACCAGTGAACCCCTTTAGAAGCAGATGCTTCTAAAGCAAGGTAGATTTATCATAGGTATTATCAAGATGATGCACTAAGATACTGGGCGGTATCCTAATGCTGAAGAAAAGTGCCAGAACTTTTACTTATGTCTTCCAATTAGCATTTTATTGTCCTTCATGTTTTATAATCTACATAGGACCATTTTAATGAGTTCATTTTGTTTTTCAGGCTAAGGATTTCTCCTTTTACTGCATCTATGGCATTAATGATAAAAGAGTGGAGATCAGGCCAACATCTGGCCTGTCCCAAACCACAATGAACAAAGAATCCAGTTCAAAAAATAAAATGCCAACCAACTAATTTCTAAGCAGATAGTCTATGGAACACTGATCACTAGTCATATTATGGATTATTATGCAGAATGCCAAGTGTTCCAAATATCCTTAGGAACTTGATTTTGTAATTTTTCAATCTGTTAATGATCCACAGTTCCACATTGTTAAACAGGAAATACTCAGTTCTATTGACTTTGAATATTGCCTGTTGTTCTTTTGACATTAATTGCCAACCAGGGACTTCCCCTACGTACCCCCCCCACACTTTGCAAGAAGAGCTGCTGCTGATAAATGACTACAACTTGTCCATAACAAGAATGACATTTAAGAAGACAGTACCTCCAATGTATATCCTTTCATAATTTGTTCTCAGATCAAGAATTGGATTTAGCATTAAGATAATATATTGTGAGTAGGAAAAATTAGGTTGTAGCCCATCTTTTGTACAGAGTAGAGAGTTCATTTTAAAGCAAACATGAGGTATTTTTTCTATTAGGAAAATAAAGCAGTTATGTAGTCATAGCTATCATACCTGTCTTCTACAACAAAAGTGGATACCAAAGCCTAATACCTATGGGTTTCCCTGTACAAGAGATAAAAGGTAAGCCATAGATTCATAGTATGGAATACATCGATGAATAATGTCTCCACAAAACATTTTTTGTATGCATGAAAGATGTTAGCTTTTTCTTTTTTCCTCTCACTAACCACAGTGCATATGAAATTGATTCATAGGTTTGGATTTGGTCTATAGCATTGCTAGTATTTAAATAAATATAAACAAACAAATTTAATCAGATAAAAATTTAACAAGATTAATTTGTCTTGCATCTTGAAGGTTTAGCACTTTTGGAGAGCTCAATATATATCGAATCAAGGCACAAGATTGAAGACCTGTTTAATCATAGATGAAAGCTAAGTTCAAAAATCATAGATTGTCTACAAAGAATCCCCTGCTTCTGGCTATGAATTCCAGTTTTAAGTGTCCTACCAGGTATGTTTTAACAGATAATACACATAGCATCCTGCATAGGGAGAGATGTTATTTGAAGTAAAAAAAAAGTTAGAGGCAAATACAAGGAACAGACTGAAGATCCTAGGAACAAAATTTGTCATGTCACTATTGAATAATTTTTAACACTATTCTACTGCAATGCTAAAAGTACTTTAAAATTAGTCAGCTACTAAATCAATAATTTCAGAAGTGAGAGTACTTATGTGTTCTACCATTCCAGAAACAAAAAACAGTGAGCACAGATTAATATAAAGCATCTCTCTTCAAAAGTTTCGGGAGCTTTTTCTAGAAAACTAAACCTTAACTAACAAGCCTAGATCTTAATATTTTATCTACTCAAGCACACAAAAATAACCTGAAACACTGGAATTGCTTCTGTAAGAATTTCCTGATGAATCCTAAACTACATACAAGTGACCCAAACCTGTAATCTTATCTAGTTAGGAAGCCGAGTTCAGAGGTTGAGCAGAAAATTCTGTGAGACTCTATCTCCAAAATAACTAACAGCAGCTGGACTGAAAGCATAGCTCAAGTGCTAGCTAATGCTTGTTCAAATTTAAAGTCAATAGGACGATGGCAGACATTTCATATATAGTAGAGGAATCATCCAATGACACAAAGCAAAAGAGTTAAAATGTAAGAACTATTATAAAGTGCAGTATTATGTACAACGTACTGCAACTTCTATATTGTCAAATAAACACTGTTCATTTATAGATTCTAAATGTCATTTACTTAGGCAATCCATTCAGTGACACACTCTAAAATGAAAGCAATCTCATGCTTTGTTCAGTGTTTGGTACTTAGGAGACACATAACAAATATCTGCTAATTAATTTCTTGAATGAAGAGGAGTTCAATACCTCTTTATGTGGATCACTTAATATTTGTCAGACAGTTGGATGTGATTCTCTGAAGACTGTGTGCTTCTTAAAAAACACAAAAGATCTGATGTAACACCCAATCAATAATATTTTCAATGCACCAAAATTGAATCGGGCACTGTCCAAATAATTAAAAAGACTACCACCCCTCATAGTATCTATTCGTCACCTATGTCATTTATTGCACAAAATTCAGTGTTCTAGCAAGGCCAGAAAAACATTTATCTTTGCTTTCAACATAGTTGAGGTCACTTGTCTCTGTCATTTTCTTTCTTATTGTATAACTTCCTTTGCACAGTGAAGTCCATGATCTCAGAGAGTTAAACTAGTTTTGTTAGTGGAAAAGAAATTGTTGAGTCTTCATTTGCTAATGGTATCCATGGGAAATAAGAAAAAAGATTCACTGAGTTTCTAAATTTATTTGGATTAATCACTTGTGCTATGTCAACACAGAGGAAAACTCATTTCTGTTTTGCTCCTATGTCATGACAATGAAGTTTCAACTACAAAAACCTGCCTCAAGTCTTAGTGATTATTTAATTATCTCTTGGAAAAGAAAGGATATCCACATGTGACCAGATCATCAACAATCTTTTCAAGCTTGCTAAATTCACGTTTTCCTTCAACTTGTCTAATCTGTCTTCTCAAATTATTTACCTGGCAAAGCACTTCCAAGTTTTAGAGAAGCTACAATATGTATAAGTATGGAAAAGGCTTTTGAAAAAAATGTAGAGTTATAAATACAACATTAGATGTATTTTTTAAGCCTGCTGTGAGAAACCATGAAAACTTAAGCTTCATTACCTCCAAAATTAATCCACCTGTGTTCACTTTAGAACAGGTAAGATATGATGCTGTTAAATTTGAATTTCAGATAAATACTAATGACTCTTATGTGTATAATTTCTTTGAACATAGTCCTATTGAAGATTATTCATTGTATATCAGAAGTTCATGTTTAATTATGCATCTTAATTTTATTTACTAAATCTGGCAACCCTACTTAAAACATGGATAGAGTTTACTCTTAAGTCCTTCAAATTAATCTATAATTACCCACATGAATCTTCTTATACTTTCACTTCCCTAGATAATTGTGTTCATGATCCTGCTATTAATGAATATTTTAGAATCAAATTTCCTTCAACTCTAGATAAACAGTAGTGGTTTTAAATTAATTCCTCATTTAAAAAAATTTACACAAAAAGGTTGTGGCATGAATGAATATTTTTGTTCAATGATAATACCACAAGAGGCTATAATGGTTTGAAATAAATGAGAATAATTGTCATTGTAAGATCACTTGTTCACACCCAACTTTCCTCAGTGATATATTTCTACACTTCCTAGCCTTTGTCATCAAGATGCCCTTCATAATCCATAACCCCAGTTCTCTAGATTAAGTTTAACCCTCTGTCCTCTCCTTAATTGGATGGGAACTATTACTCATGAATCTATGGTTTGTGGCTTTAGTCTGTATAGATATAGATATAGATATAAAATGGAATTATATGCTTCCATCAGAAAGAATGGCATTGCCCCATTTGTTATCAAATAGAAATACTTGGAAAAAATCATATTAAGTGAAGTTACCCAGTCCCAAAGAAATTTAGGTCCCATGGTTTCCAGTATTTACAATAATTAGTATACATATAGGATAATCTTACCAGATGAGCTGAAAAGCTCAAAACCTATATACATATGTCCATATAAGATGATGTTAAGTGAAATGAACTCTAAGATATGGACACAAAAGGTCTGTCTTTGCTGTTGTTTTAAATGTACTATGTGATTTTTTTTGTTCCCTTTGTACGTTTTTCCCCCTATGGCATATCACCTGTTGTCACTGTACTTGATTTTGGTACTCTGTATCTTGTATATACATTTGTCTAATCTGGAGAGGAGAAAGGGAATAACAAAATGCTGAAACAAGGTTACAGGATGGCCCATCGCAACAATGATACTCACAGGACAATATATTGGAAACAAACTTCACAACTTCGGGCAGGGGTAGAGGGTATGTGGTGGGGAGGAGTGTGGGAGGTGGGGGAGGAAAGGAATAGTGAGACAACATCAAGGGAAGGGGTAACAATGATTGACAATAATGTACTCATTGCTTTACTCACGTAACTGTAAACTCTCTGTACAGCATTTTTATAATAAAATATTTTTTAAAAAGAATGCCTCTTTACATTTCAACCGATCTGACTCTTTTCCCTCCACACAGGTCCTTCCTTGCCTCTCAAGATTCTTTAGTTCTATGATCTGACCACAGTAGGGAAGTCTAAAGTCAATATTAAATATAAAATGTGAGTGATATTGTAAATCTGAGTTCCTGTGCTATTCTTGAAGAAGCTTTAGTATGCTGTAAATGTTTTGGTTTTGTATCTATTCTCTCATGGATGAGAAAATGGAAAGCCTTGTCTGGTAAATGAGGTGGGGATGGAGGTTCTAAGAACTCTTTATTGACCACAGAAAGAATTTTCCACAGATGAGTTATATGCCTCATAATTTGGTCGAACTTGTCTTCAGACACATAGAGTAAATATTTAACTCTGAGAAAATGATACTGAAGATAATTTCCAAAGATGTTATAGGACTAAAATACTCAGAAATATTATTAAAATGTTCAAAGAAATACAAATTTCAATATATCCCAAAATGGTTACTTGGAAAGCAATACCTATTTTCTTTTATAGGTTCTATTCCGTTCTAAAGCTTTATCTTTGTAATTAAGAAGATTTTCCTTCATATTAAGATAGAAAAATAAAAGAACTTATTTCATAGCATGTTATAGAGATTCGATGAGAATTCATGCAAAGTGCAACACAATTATAATAATACCAAGAACACTCAACAAATCCTTACTGCCATCATTACCATTTTCATTACTCACTCAAAAAAGATATTAAATAACCCATACAAACAAACACACAAAAAGGAGCTATTCCTTTTTCTACCCATATGCTTTATGTGCAGTTATTTAATAAATATTACATATGCAAATTGATTTAAATAAAAATCCGAAATTAGATTCATCAATATCTTATACATAATAAATGTGTGCATATATCTCAGCATCTTAAATGGCATATTTACATTTCTCTGATACAATATTCTTAACTCAGTTCTAACAATCAAGATGACTTAAAATTCTTGATGCTGATGTGACCTTGTATGAGAATTTAACCTTACAATTAGTTGAAATCTATGACTCTAAATATTGTCCACTGCCATCAGTGCTACCCTCTGATGAAATATTCTGCTGTTCTCCCATACACTAATCCAATATATTCTTCTTCCTGGCAGTTTTTCTACAGTATTTAAAAATGTAACTGATCTGGGCCTGGAAGGTGGCACAGTGGTAGTGTGTTTGCCTCGGATACATGAGGCCCTAGGTTCAATTACTCAGCACCACATAAGCAGAAGGCACTGTGGCACTGTGGCTCAAGTGGTAGAGTGCATCCTTGAGCTGAATTGTTCAGGGACAGCACTTAGGCCCAGAGTTCAGGCCCCATGACTGACCAAAAAACAAAAATGTAACTGATCATATTAAGTTATTTCTCTTACTTTATTGTATAACTGAGAATCCATATGTTATAAAGAGCTATTCTGCAACCTAAGAACAAAGAAGGAAACCATGAAATGCAATCCTTACATGCAAAAAGATCAATCTAATTGGAAGAAATGCTTTTAAACATAGAACAAAATAAAACTGTACAGTTGATACAGTCCTAAAACAAAGTACCCTTGTCATTCATAATAATTCTAATTTCAAGCCTTCACAATTCTTTCAACATTTCCTAGAACAATGCTTCTCAACCTTGGACTTTTTTCTTAGAAGTAATATTTGGCAGTGTCTGGAGGCATTTATGTTGTCACTCTGGGTCAGAAAATGGAAAATCTATTAGCACATAGTAGAGTAACACCAGAGACACTGCTAAACATCTGCAGGTCACAGAGTAGTCTCTACATCTCTCCACAAAACAATTATTGGATCCAAAATGTAGAAAGCTTAGAAATCCTCCCAGCTTTTAAAACTTCAGAAACTACTCACATCAATTCATTTTTTCTAGTTTAGTTCACTTTATAAATTCTTATAATTGTTTAATAAAATAGTTTAAAGACCTTTTTATTAGTGCACATTATTTTTTTAATTTTTGTTTGGTTTTTATTGTAAAAATGTTGTACAGAAGGGTTACAATTACACGAGTAAGGTAATGAGTACATTTCCTATTGAGTATTGTTACCTTCTCCTTTGCCAAAGTAAAAAGTAAAATTCCAGCATGATCCAGCCAATCTGAAAACAGAATAATCTTTATATTTCTTAATCTACACTTCATAACTACATTAGTTAACTTAAAATAAAATTGACATTCTAATAACTATTCATAGTATTGGTTCATAAAATAGTAGTGTGACCTAAAACTGATATGAATCAATTTGTCATATACTTTGAGGCTGCTGAAAACTTTTGTTCCCAAATTTAACTACTTTCAAAGCCTGTGCTTTACGAATGTTGGGGAAAAACTAGCCAAGAACGCCAAGGCCCATACCATTGACTGCAAAACAAATTTGAAAACTGCTTAAACATTCTTAGAAACAGCACCTTCCTTCCTTCCTTCCTCCCTCTCTCCCTTCCTTCCTTCCTTTCTTCCTTCCTTCCTTCCTTCCTTCCTTCTTCCTTTACTTTTATCCTTCCTTCCTCATTGACTCACTCATTTGCTTGTTTAGTAGTACTGGAGTTTGAACTCAGCACATCCTCTACTACTTGATCAACACTCCTAGCTAAACTTGCTTTAGTAATTGTTTTTATAGCATCTCATATTTTTGGTCAGTGCTATCTTCAGACAAAATTAGACACTCTTCCTAGCCTTACTTTGTCATAGGTAATTTGTCAGGTACTACCATACCCAACTTATTGGTTAAGGTGGCATCTTGATAACATTCCCCTCCAGCCCCCCCCCCCAATGGATCAAAGCCTTGAGTAGCTAAAATGATAGTTCTCTGATACATTCCCAATCCAGACCTTTAACAATAAGGAATGTGCTGACAATTATACTATTAGTAGCAGTCAAAAAAGAATGATGTAACATGCCTGACACTAATCCTAGCTACTTGAGAGGCTGAGATCTGAGAAACAAAGCTCGAGCCAGCCTCAGCAGGAAAAGTCCATGAAACCCTTATCTCCAATTGACCACTAAAAAGCTTGAAGTAGTTCAAGTGGTAGAACTCCATCATTGAGCACAAAACAAACCTTTAGGATAGCACCCAGGATCTGAGTTCAAGCTCCAGTACTTACCCATCCCAACCACCCAAAAAGAAAAAAAGATTGTTGTAAGAGTATTAGAACTCCCCATAGAAACAGAACCAACAAGGAGATATAGGTACAGACATAGAAATAACCATAAATTCTACAAATATAAATTTATGTATGTGTACTTGTGTGTGTGTGTGTGTGTGTGTGTGTGTGTGTGTGTGTGTGTGTAGAAATTTGAAGTCAGGTGTGCCAGAAAATGTTTTAAGACCTTGTCTTAAAAATAACCAGCAGGAGGGTAGGTGCCCCTGGCTATGCCTATAGATCCTAGCTACTCAGGAAGATGAGAGCTAAGGATCCCAGCTCAAAGCCAGCCTGTGCAAAAAAGTCAGTGAGATTTTTTTTTTAATTGTGAAAATACTGTACAGAGGGGTTAAAATTGCATGGGCAAGATAATGAGTACATTTCTTATCAAGCGTTGTAGCCTCCTCCTTTGTTAACCCTTCCCATCCCTTCCATCCTCCTCCTGCTCCCCCCACCCAATCCTCCCGTCCCGCCCCACACACACACACCAAAGTTGTAAAGCTCGTTTTTGACATAACGACTTGAACATCTCATTGTTGCAATGGGTCCACCTGTATCCCTGTTTAAACGATTTGTTTTTCCCCTTCCCCTCCACAAATTATACCGACATCAAATACAGTGAAAGCAGGGGTTATACTGTGGGGGAGGGACATACAAAGCAACAAAGAAATCTCCAGTTAAGCACTCTAAAGCTGTGGGACATACAAAGCAACAAAGAAATCTCCAGTTAACCACTCTAAAGCTGTGGAGCTTTGGCTCCAAAAAATGGAGCTGTGGCTCATATGGTCGAGTACTAGTCTTCAGCAAAAACTGAGTTTAAGTCCCCAAACTGGCATAAAAAAATGATGATAATAATAATAATAACAACCAGCAAGAAACAAGACAGGAAGTATGGCTAAAGTGGTTGTGCTTAAGACTTGCTACTGTGAGGAATTGAACTGAGCCCTGAGTTTAATCCTCACAACCACCCACAAAAACAAAATAGAAATTTGAGAGAGATTATTAATTTCCCCATATCACTCAGCTTTGGAGAACTCTTAAATCTTTCCAGATAAAAAAGATGTAAAAATTATCCTGCTTTTAAATGGTACACATTTATAGTAACTTACTAAGAAAAGGTAGAATTGCTTTTCTACCTAATAAAAATAATTAATTAAAAACAGACAGAAGATAAATTTAAACTTTAAGATCAAAATGTAGTTAGGGAAAAATACATGAAAATATTAATTCATTTTTGCAATTCTACCCTTAGTATGGCTGAATTTTTTATCATGAAGAGTAAAACAAAATATAAAATTCAAGATTTGATAATATACTTTTTCCCTTCAGAAAGCAGTTTCTCTTTTTTCTTTCTTTACTTCTTTCTTTGCTTCTTTTTTCTCTTTTTTCCTTTCTTTTCTTTTTTCTTTCTTTCTGCCTTCTTTATTTATTTTGTACTGAGTAGCTAGAATTATAGAACCACCAGTTTTTGGCTAAAAAGCATTTTTTTCTTTGAAACATCTTTCTCATTTATTAGTGTAGTTCAGTATTATTTAGTACAAAATGTTTTCCACCAATGTGTAATTCTGAAAAATCATTAAGTCATAACCTTTAAAAGATAACCAGAACCCTAATAAAACCCTTACCACAGCCAAAGCACATAAAAACTCTCATTTTTACTTGTGAGCTTTGCTGAATATGTATATTTGATTTGCCATCAAATGCAAGGTCCTTCTATGTCATTTTCCATCCCTCCCATTTAAACAACATTTAGCAAAGCTGAAAGCTATTTCTGAGGTTGACAAGTGTTGGCATAACAAGTAAATGAGATGACAGACATTTTTACATGTAGAAATTATTTGCCAGTATGATGAGTCAGTCTTACCATGCAATGATAGCTAATTATTGAGTTCAGTATAAGTAAACTACCCCTGTAGTGAATTCAAGGAAGAAATAAAAATAAACTCTTTTCAATTTTCCTTAAACCTTCTCAAATCTTGTAATAGTTTCTTTAAAAAGGAAACACTGCCAAAAAGTATTGAAAGAACCTTCGTAAGTATTTCATCAGTCTAGGTTTATCCAGATGGCACCAAGGCATCGATAGTGATTCCCTTGCCTCAGACAGGTGAAATGGAGAGCAAATTTTCAGAGCCTTGAAATAGGTCCTAGTAGAGAGATTATCTGTCAGCCAATCATTCCCTACATGAATGTGATTGCTTCTCAAGACCAAACAGCAATTGGACTCTAACACTCACAGTGTGCCAAAATCCTCAATACCATGTCAGCATTGGGGAGCTTTCAATTCTTTATTCATACTGAATGCAGACCTTGAGGTGGAAAAAATTCATAAGTAGCTGAGAAAACAGAAAAATCATAGAAACAAGCTCGTTCCTCAGCAGTTCTGTCTGAAAGAGGACCGGAACCAGTGGTTCATACCTATAAGCTTAGTTACTAAGGTTTGGACAGAAGGCAACTGTGAGACTTTATCTCACAATGATAATTACTGCCATTCCTTAAGGGCTTACTTTGTCTGAGGGTTGATCATAATTGCCACCTTAATTTGATGTGAGAAAGTTCTTAGGAGATTAGAAAAGCATACCTCCGAATGTATCTGTGAGGAACTTCCAGGGAGAATTAACTAAGGGAGTGCTCTTTCCTGAATATGAGTGGCATCATACAAAGGCTAGGGACCTAGTTGGAATAAAAAGGAGGGAAAGATCAAACTAGCCAATGTGAGTGCAGGAATTATCCCTGCTTCCTGGCTACTGTGAGATTAAACTACTGTGCTCTCTCATTGCCCTCCATCCTAATAGACCCAAAACACTGACACCATGAGCCAAAATAAACAACTCCCTATAAGTTGCCTGGGTATGTTGGTAAATTTTGTGCTGGCTTCACAGAATCATGACATATTCAAATAGTTGATCAAATAATTTCTGAATGTTTGGGGATAAAATTAACCATGAGTAGAGAACATAAAGCAATGTTTGATCTTTCCATCCAGTTCCATCCAGTCAGTTAAAAAAAATCTAAAAATTGCCAATACTGAGCCTCCTGGAATAGGAGAGAATTTCTCTGGTCTGGGTGGCTTTATCCTGGGACATTCTGGTGAGTGCAATGTGGCTAATACTAGCAATTCTAGCTTTTCAGGAGTCCATAGTTCTGGGCCAGCATGGGAAAAAAATATTCATGAGACTCCATCTCAAGAGAAGCTTGGAATGATGCCAAGCTTGTTCTCCTAAGAAAGAAATATAAAATAGGTTTATTTGGATACATGGGGCCCAGTAAAAATTTAGAAGAAAGCAACTGAGAACCTATTATTAAAAAATAGTACAAAATCAAGTGGGAGGCATGGCTTAGTGGTAGAGTACTTATCTAGGAACTTCAAGACCCAGCGTTTAAACCACAGGATCAAAGCAAGCAAACAGGCTTGCTTTGTGTTCCTCACATTAGATTGTGTGTGTTCCTCACATTAGATTCAAATGGAAGCACTGGCTGCCATTGTGTCTTAAGCCTGCCATTCTTTGACTAGAGCTATAATTGGGGGTCTCTTGTATCTCCAGCTAACCTATCCTATAGATCTTGGGAATCATCAGCTTCTGTAATGGAATGAGCCAATTATTTATACCAAATATTGTTTATTTATTATAAGGTACACTTCCAGTTACCTCCATTTCTCTACAGAATCCTAATGAATACATCATTGTGTGTGAATATATCATTGTATGAAGTAGTATACATACTCTCGTTCTTTATTCTTTAAACTAAAGATTAGAGTATATATATATATATAGAGAGAGAGAGAATATATATATATATATATATATATATATATATATATATTCCTTTTCTAAGGTTCTTCTTCTACTAAATTATTAGCTTCTTAATTACAAATACAAATTACAAATGTCTCATTCACTGGATGTTCACAAGTGCCCAGGGCAGTATGTCACATAGTAGGAGCTTAGTCTATTAAATAAGTGAATGAAATCAACTGCAAATTGACAGAGTAAAATCTAAGTGTATTATGGTTGTTATCCGCATCTGTTATTTAACCTATATGTCTGTGTATTAAAGCAAATTGATATTTTCAAAAAGTAGTCTTTAAAAGAATGAGCCTTAAAAATATTTCAGGCCTGGAGCTGGGAGGTTGGCTCAATGGTAGAGTGCTTGCCTCGCATACATGAAACCCTGGTTTCGTTTCCTCAGCACCACATAAGCAGAAAAAAGCCAGAAGTGGCACTGTGGCTCAAGTGGTAGAGTGCTAGCCTTGAGCTGAAGAGGGGAGGGACAGTGCCCAGGCCCAGAGTTTAGCCCTCACGACCAAGAGAGAGAGAGAGAGAGAGAGAGAGAGAGAGAGAGAGAGAGAGAGAGAGAGAGAGCGAGAGAGAGAGAGAGAGAGAGAGAGAGAGAGAGAGAGAGAGAGGCTTATTTGAGCTCAGTTCTAAAGCTTTTAATTTCTTTTTTTTTTTTTTTTTTTTTTTTGGTCCGGTTGAGGGGCCTGAACTCTGGGCCTGAGCACTGTCCCTCAGCTCTTCAGCTCAAGGCTAGTGATCTACCACTTGAGCCACAGCGCCACTTCTGGCTTTTTTTTTTTTTTTTGCTTATGTGGTGCTGAGGAATCGAACCCAGAGCCTCAGGCATGCAAGGCAAGCACTCTACCACTGAGCCAACTTCCCAGCCTGAAAGCTTTTAATTTCTAAGAGGTGGTATCATCAAGATTCAATACTATCACAGCAAATGAAACAATGGTCGTCTCAGATGAAATTTAATTACCAAAACCCCACACAATCCCCACATTTATAACACACAGAAACTAAACTCATATGGATGTCAGAGGCATAGCGTAGCAAGAACATAAATTAAAAATTCCCAGAAGGTAATTGACAGGGAGCTTGATGTAAATCAGTACAGATAGTGATTGCCAAAAGAGCTAATGCAATTCTTGGCTCCTTTAATAGAATATATTGTCCAGATCAAGGGAAATAATAATTCCATCCTATTATTCCTCTATATCAAACACATCTAAGCCACACACTACAAGAACAAAGGTAAACTGGAATACATTCAAAGGAGAGTTACAAGAAGATGTGGAAACCACATGTTTTATAAAGATTAGTTTGGGGAGAAGGAGCAAAAAAATGTAAGAAGAAAAGCTTGAGCAAAATATCCACAATTCCTTTGAAATTTGTAAGGCTGCAGTGTTGAAGAGATATTAATTTGTGTTGACTGGACCTGGAAGATAGACTTTGGCTTAATGAATGAAAATTAATGCCATTGTGGACTGTCTCTATTTTCCAAAAGTGAGATTGATAACAAGATGATAGTAGTTAAGTTCTCAATCCCTGCTACAGCTGAAAGCTAACAAAGCCACAGTTCGTCTTTAGTTAATTCAGCCTCAGATGGACTGGCAGAGTAGAAGACTCTTAGGGTTCCTTCCAGATATTAATCTGATATTATTTTAAAATAATCACATTACTTTAATGTGATTAATGAGCTCAAATGGGACATGCCAGAAAAGAATAATAAAACTAAAATCTCTTGTATACATAAAAGTTTCAAATTGTATAGAGAGCTTCCACTTGCATTATTTTATTGAATCATCATAAAAAAATAAGCAAGGTATTATTTCCATAAGAAGGAAAATATTGTAACTTAAAGGAGAAGCAGCTCACTGGATGTCATAGATTCCTGTCATAGACTCCTATGATTCCAAAGTTTTTCAAAAGGCAGAAGTTCTGGCTTGATGATTGCTAAGGTTGTATTCATGGAATCATTAGTGATACTTTCTAAAGGATATTTGTTGGTTCTAATATCTGTTAAGCCAGAAAGAAAATGTGTTTCAACCTGAAACTCTGAGGGTCCCCTTCATCAGAGATATAACCACCTCATACCATTTAGGACTCTTCATATTTTATCTACAACATATCTATTAAGAGAAGGTCACACTGGGCCCAGGTGTCTCACTCATGTAATCCTAGCTATTCAGGAAGCTAAAATCTGAGGATCATGGTTCGAAGCCAGCCTGGGCAGGAAAGTCCATGGGACTCTTATCTCCAATAAAAACTACTCAGAACAAAATAGAAGTGATACTGTGGCTCAATTGGTAGAGCACAGATAGACTCAGGCCCTAAACTCAAGCACCAGGACCAGCAGCAGCAGCAGCAACAACAACAACAACAAAAAGAAGGGCACAACAGAATCAGAAACTTGTTTGTACATAGAAATCTCTTAACTTCTATTGTACTTACATTTGGCACAAGAAAAGAAGTCTGTAAATCATGTACTTCAGATAGTAATACCAGGATAAATGTGTAATAAAGCATTATTTACATAATTCCCAGGAATCAGATGAATCTGAACATTTTCTTCTTTAATAATCTGGCTGTTTCTTCAATAAGCCATAATGTTCAGTTATTCTAAATTAATACAACCTATATAATGTGTTCAAAATCCTTTTGGTGATTCTCAATTCATGTGGGGAGGGAGTGGGGGAGATATTGAAATGGCAGCACAGCCTTATACAAAGGCTTCGCTTGCTTCTTTGACTTTCCTTGGTCTGTTTTTTCCTCTCTGACACAGTGTCATCTACATTGGTCTCTGGAATGTCTGTTAAGCAACTATATTCAGTTCATACTGCCTAGGTTGTTCTAGTGATCTAAATGAAACAATTTTTATGTTTTGAAGGAAAGACAGCTGCTGTCACATTATAGTTGATTACTCCTGAAGTTTCTCATCACCTTTACTTACAGTATAATTCTTCTCAAAAATTACCAACATTTATGGTTTCATGTCGTATACATTTTTATTTTGTAGAAGCTCTCATTCACTGCTATATTCTAAAACTTAGAATAAGTGCTGGTAGAATAAATGATGGATGGATGGATGAATGAACAGTGGTTTTCATGAAACAATTATTTTTAAACAAACCTCATGTCAATTCAGGACATAAAGTTAGTATTAGTAATTCACTACTTGTGTCAGTGCCCCTTTATAAACTTTCTTTAAAACCTAACATATAAAGATTCCCTAAAAGAATGTCTTGAGAACAGTAAAAAAAAATCCATTAATATGTAATAATATCTCTAAAATTTGAAATAAACAATGAAATGTCTTTGCTATGTAAGTGAATGACATGATTATGGAGAAACATAATGACTTCCTGTCAAAAACCTCACTAACAGAGACAAGCATTAGATCACGTAACTCATATTTTAACTTTAGATGCAGTCTGTCTAAAGAGTAATAAAGGGGCCTACCTTCTCATTGGTTCACTCAGTATTTCAATATTTGTCCACAGAAACATTCCTACAACATCTTTAATTGCATATGCAAATCCCTCTGCCAACCTGACCCTTGCCAGGTGCTAAGGATGTAAGTAAAACAAGTGAGCCACAAAGTCCTGTCCTGGTTTTCTGACGCAAGCTGGCAAAGAAGAGAAGAAGAGAGATTGATATTGACCAGCTGCCCCTTTGGAATCAGCAGAAATACTGCCAGCATTCTTAGAGACAAATGATACACAAGAGGATCTGAAAGGTTTTAGTTGAAAAAGCTCTTTGAATAATCGAGAAGGGATTACAAGTGGGTGAAAACAGATTTGTATTAGTTATAATGTGTTCTCCCAGTTGTTAGCTATTTCCTCTAGTGTCTCTGAAGGATTAATAGGGTTATCAAGACAAAGTGTCACAACGCATAAGTGTTTTAACCCTCATTGTGACCTGCCTGGCAGCAACTGTGAAACCTTAATAGGGTCTAAATTGTTTAGTGCTGCACTGTGCCACTGATTTACATCTGAGTACCATATTTGATTTGTTTATTTGCCCATGACTAAAGAACTCGACTGTATTTTTTATCAGGGTTGCTAGAGCACTAATATTTGACCATGCAATATTGTGAAGGTTGATTTTTCTATCATTTTCAGCTCTCTACTTTTACTTCTCTCACTTCATCATACTTTCAGATCTCTGTCTAAAACTCTCACCTTGGAAAACACATTTCCTAGTTAATTCAGTTGTAGAAAGCAAATCCTGGAAGCACCATTGGATAAAACCACAGTAGATATATTACTTCTAAGTTGCATCTATTTTTACTTCTACAAAGAAATATTAGACGCTCCATTTTGAATCAACACTATCTCTTTTTGTTCATGAGTTTAGGTGCATATGTTGTCTTAAACTTGAAAACACATTGAATCATGCCAATAAACTACCCTTCTCATTTTATGCTGTTTTTAAAAAGAAGAATGATCTGAAAGAGTAAATCACGTTTGTTGGTTTTTTTTTTTTTTTTACTTCTTCATAACATGGGTTGAGAATAAAGTTTTATTTTTGTTTGGCCTATTCCTCCACACATCCTGTACCTAGCAAACAATAGTCCAGGATTTAGAAGACAGAGTAAAGCTGCAAGAAAGGAAAGACAGCCTGTCAGGGAAAGTTATGTGGCTAGCCTACATCATCTACCTCTCTGCATTAACGATGCCCATAGAGATGAATGTAACATGAGCTGCAAAGGTAATAGATACTGCATTTTGATAAAGTTTTAATGGACATCGACATTTCAACGGAGCTATAATGGGTGACAGTTTAAATTCAGCATCTAAGAAAGCCTTTAATTAAGATTTATAAGGCCAGCTACTAGGAGCAAATATAAAATGATGGCTAGACATAGAAAGAAAAAAAAAAGGAAGATGACTTATGGCCTCTGTGGTTCCTAACTAACTCTCATCCTTAGATGATTTAATGAAATTCCCTAATCTAAGGAGTTTTGTATGTCTGTCACAAGGGGTGGAGAACAAATCAAGGATTGCTCAGGCTAGACTTATATGGAGCTAACAAGGACCACTACCACATTGACCTAGTGGTTTCTGATAGATGGGACCACTATTCCCAGGAGCAGTGCTGTCTAATGCTACTCAGACTTAGACTATAATGCCCAATGCTGCTCAGTCTTAGAGTCATTCCCTATCATGTCAAATAGGCCTCTGACCCTCTTCTTCATCTTTCCACAGTATCACAGCATGCATAAACTGTGTAGAAACAACATTTCCTGACTCTGGTTTAATAACAATGCTGTTGCTATGTCCAAGATAACCCACAGGAGGGGGACCAACCCTAGATTGGAGAGCCTCTTCAGAACTCTAACAACAGCACTCACCATATAGGAGTCTACAGGCTTCTTTCTACAATGGAGAGAGCAGAAGGGAAAGGCACAACTCACACTCTTGCCATAGCATCATGGTGACAGATGGCCTTGTACCTCCACCTAAAAGAAGCCAGTACCAAGGGAAAAAATATAACTGTTAGAATAGAAAATGTGAGGAAAAAAAGAAAAAGGAAGAAGAAAAGAAAAACACAGGCCTGGGAAGACAAGGATGAATTTTAAAAAAAAAAACTTAAAATATATAATATGCTAAAAATCTCTATGTTCTAGTTCCTACTATTACTAAGCTAGTCAAAACATTTGTTAGTGTACCCTAGAATCATAGGAACTCAGATTTGGAAGAACACTAACAAAGTAAAACTAGGGGAATGGAGAGAAAAATCCAACTATGTAGGATACAGAATCAGACATAAAGTATTAATTATTTTATATTGTATTGCAAAGCGTTAAGGCAACTGAATACCAACCATAAAACAAGCAACCACATGCACAGAAAGTAACTGCAATACTATCAGAGATATAGCATTTAACAGGAATCCATAAATCCAAAGAGTAACATAGTAATATACAATCTATTTTATATTTACAATGAAGTTAATAGAATACAAATTTTTATCGATATAAGAATAAAGATACCAGGGACTGGGAAGGTGGCTCAGTGGTAGAGGGCTTGTCTTGCATGCCTGAGGCCCTGGGTTCGATTCCTCAGCACCACATAAGCAAAAAGAAAAAAGCCAGAAGTGGCACTGTGGCTCAAGTGGTAGAGCACTAGCCTTGAGCTGAATAGCTGAGGGACAGCGCCCAGGCCCAGAGTTCAGGACCCATGACCAGACCCCCCCCCCCAAAAAAAGATACCAAAGTTAAAATTTTTAGCAGAAATGATCCTTCTTTCTGACTTTTTGGTCCCACCCACAATCTTCCCTTATAAAAGAATATTTTTATACGTATTTGTTTACAGAGAAAGTCCTTAATTAGATCACAATTTTCCCAAAGCCGAGATTTTTTTCCCCTTCACTTTTTAGGCTGGAGCGTAAGGAATACTTAATAAGTTTCCATTGGATGAAGAGATAAAAATGGATAGATACAAGGAACAGAACTAGATTCTTGAGCTTGCCCTCAGATTGCTTATCCATTTAGTTGGGACTTCTTCTTTTTACAAAATTGTAAAATGTAGATTATGGTTAATACAGTAATGAAATACTTTAATAGAGATACAAAAATGTAATTGAGGGCACCAAGAACAGCATATCATCAGGTCCTAGATTTTTTTGCATTCATTTAATACTTTGTGGGGTGATGGTACTGAAGTTTGAACGTGAGGCCTCTTCTTTGCTAGGCAGGTGCCAATTTTGTTTACCTGTTTCTTCCCAGTCATTGGGATAACCCTTCTGATCTTTTGATACTGAGTAGCTGGGATTATAGATAGCTGGAATTGTAGGTATTACCACCATGCCCTGCCTCATTCAACATATATTTATCAGACATAATTGTACACAAGCATTGTTCAAGATTCCAGAAATGCCATGCTGAGCAAGAAAAACCACTTTCCAACTATTTCAAGATAATGTTTTTAAGAAACAACAGTTTTTGTCTTCTAGGAAAGAAGAAACTATTCATGTAAAACCAAGCTCTTTCCCTCTCTCCTACACATACACACACATACTTACAGGCTGAAGTAAAGCATGCACAAAAGGTCATATGGTAAGTAATGAGGAAATTCAACTTGTTTATACTATAGTCTAAACTTGGAGGAAAGTTTTAGAGACATAATTTGTACTCTGTGCGTAAGCCATGATTGTCAATCAACTTTAGCAATGGTGAAGATATTTTGATCTCTATTTTATTATCTCCTATATCTTATGTCTCAATTGATTATCAAGTCTATATCTTTAAGTTCCACAGTTCGTATTTATGAGCATGGTGAGAAGTGGAGATATTCATTCTTTTTCACAAAATCGGTGGTACTTTTTAACTGAGTTAAGGAAAGAAGCATGGTGAGCTGCTTTCTTTCAGACTTCAACAGGTTGGTGCTAGGGTACAGTAGGGAAGACTGGGATGAAGATTAAGAGGATGCAGAATCCATTGGCAAAGATGAAAAAGAAGCAAATACAACTTGGGAATTTTCTACTCAAAGATTTCTCAGGGAGAATACATACTGAAACAGCTCGAAGCCAGAAATTTGAAGATGTCAACAATTAGGACCAAACAGAGAAATAAACAAGGGTGTCAGCAAAGCTCACTCAGAGAGCTGGAAAGAATGATTGAAGAAATGTAGTAGAAACAAAGGGAAAGGAACCATTAAGAAATAAACAGTTGGTTAGCATGAATAAAGTCTAGGACAGGTAACTTAATATGAGACCCCAAAGCAGCCATTTGACTTTTCAGTCAAGAAAACTCCATGACCATAGTAAGGGGAGAGAGGAAAATTAGTTAACTGAAAAGCTGGGACTCAAACAGGAGAAAATTTAGAGGAGGTAGAGGTATTTAACATGAAATTTTCCTTTTCAAGGGTATCACTCAGGTGTCACATACATAAAATAGAATAGTGTCAGTAAAAGTTGTGTTTCTTATATAATTGAAAATATTTCTCAGGTTAAAACCACTTTAATTCATTTTGGAAAATCCTTTTATGTAACAGTTATCTTTTTCATTCCTTTGTTGCTTTGTCCTTTCATCATAAATTGATTCAATTAAATAAACCTACCCAACTCACAGAAAGTTTGAGGCAGAATCATACCATATACACACAACTCCACATGTATACTTACATGTACACACATACATGCATATATACCCACAGAGAATGTAACTGCCAACCATCAGGCATAGATGATGTGCAACTGTAATATTACTGAGGTTCACATGAGCACTTTAGTTCAAAACAGCTGCTCTTTAACTTACTGAATTTTTAATGAAAATATCTATTTTAAAGACCAATTACTATTACAAATAGGCTGGAGGCAAATTTAAAATCCTTTCACCCAGTCTCTGCACTAAAAAGCCCATTTTTTTAAGTGAACAAATTCTCTACCATAAGCAAATGGCACTGTGCTACCAGTTAATTTGAAATTACTATTTCATTTACAAAGTATGTCATTTTGTTCTAATTAAAAACCTTCTTTATAAACCCATTGTTTGTCTATTTTGTGTGAGTTTATACATTTGTAACTTCACCATCTTTACTGGGCTTTTAGTTACTATTCAGTTTTTTTAGTTATTATTTACTGTTCATTTTCAAGGAAAAATTAGAATGAAAGTTA
Organism: Dipodomys merriami; assembly: GCF_024711535.1. Taxonomy (NCBI): domain Eukaryota; kingdom Metazoa; phylum Chordata; class Mammalia; order Rodentia; family Heteromyidae; genus Dipodomys; species Dipodomys merriami. The sequence goes on from NW_027206179.1 coordinate 48,510,224, forward strand.
ACAAGAATAACAATGAAGTCACGAGCTGTGAAATTGGTGCATTGAAATAAACCATACTAATTTGGTTTAACAGTTGAATACTGCTGGATGAATCCTCTTAACACAAACCATAACATATTAAAAGCCCTAATTTTTGATACTGCTCAAAAACATAAGGATTCATTCTTTGAAATAAAGTGACATAATAAAATAGAATACAAATTGGAAACACAAAAGTGAATTTCGGCATTTAGGCAAAGCTTGGGAGAGCCAGTCTTTTGTGTAGCACTTTAGAACCTTCTAGTTTCTGATGGTTGAAGGCAGAGACTCTTGAGGGGAGACTTGGATATTGTCACATAAGCATTAAAAGATGTCCTCATCACATTCCTCCAAAGGAGGGGCAGGGCACCTCCTCACCTCCGTTCTTTCTCAACATTCTGAAAGCAAAATTTGAATTAAACTGTTTGAACAAAAATAAAGTGTTCTTCCCCTGATTGGAAGTTGAGGTGAAAGAAAGTTAATGAGTCCCAACGGGAAGTTGGAATTGTGGTTTCCAGAGGGATATCTCTGCCCAAGAGTTATTAAATAACTTGATTTCATTCCAGAAGGATTAACATGATTCTGCTCATCTGGAATGTGTGTCATTGTCGTAAGAAGAAGCTCTGAATTTTGAAAAGAGAATAAAAGTGTCTCTTGAAGATATAGAACATTTTTCCCCTTTAAAAACACATAAAATGTGAGGCTGAAGCCATCTGTCCCTGCTGTCTCTACGGAGTTTAAATCAGCTCTAACCCATTCAGTCTCCTCAGATGGTAAATTACCAGCCACCACTCTATTTCTCCATCCTTAGAGCTGGGGGTCATATAACTGTTTCCCTTCTCAAGCCTGAATTGCTATTTAAACAAATCCAGGCATGCAAGGAATAGCTCGCCGATTAGCTAGATAGATAGATAGATAGATAGACAGACAGACAGACAGACAGACAGACAGACAGACAGACAGACAGACAGACAGACAGACAGATAGATAGATAGATAGATAGATAGATAGATAGATAGATAGATAGATAGATAGATAGATAGATAGATAGATAGATAGGATATGATACAATGTGAATTTACTAATTGAATATTTGAGGGCCCAAGGATAGGATAAATGGGCACCACACTACTCTCCAGAGGATTCTTTACATCCTAACTAGGGACAAGAGGCTGCTGTGATGTCACTCAGATCTGACCAATAAACAGCACACAACTGGTTTAGCTGCTTTCCAAATATAGCTATGCTTCCCCCTCTCACATACCTACATAATTACTATAGAGGGCTTATTCTTAGGCTCCACTGGTTAAGAATCTCCAGAATACTGTAGTTTAAAAGAAATATTTGCTAAAGATCTCAACACTATAAGCCCAGCCAGAGAGTCTAAATAACTACTATGGGCTAATGGGAGATGATGTAAAAAATGTGTAAGGAGCTAGAGCATCCAGAACATGAGAACCTGTGAACATTTTAAAGGCAAAAAAACCCTCTCATTTTTTTAAAGAACAAATCAAACTCATGATGAATATTTGCTTAAAGTGGAATGCATTAAACCTAGATGATTAGATGTATGATTAGAATTCAAATGTGGTTGATAAACTGAATTGTGAAGTGACAGTAAGATGTGACAGAGAAGCAGAAACTAGCTTTTTTGGTTTTCTTCTAGTTTATGAATTTTATTGTTGATACTCAACTGTGACAATCATTTCAATGTGCATTGTACATGAAATAGCTTCACTGGTGCTATATCATTTAAAAGATACAATTTTTTAAGTTGCTGGGTTTCAGTGGCTCATGCCAGTAATCCTCACTAGCTACTCAAGAGACTGAGATCTGAGGATTTCAGTTCAAAGCCAGCCTGAAGAGGAATAATCCATGAGATTCTCATTTCCAATGAACCAGCAAAAAGTCAAAAGTGGAGTGGCTCAAATGCGTAGAGCAAAAATGTTAAAGAATGGTGCCCAAATCCTGAGTTCAAGCCCCAGAACCATCACTCTCTCTCGCTCTCTCTCGCTCTCTCTCGCTCTCTCTTATACACACACACACACACACACACACACACACACACACACAAACAAACAATTATATTGACATATTACTACTCTTCTCAAAGCAGGTTCTTGTAGGAACATGTTGTTGTCAGGGTCCTATGGTTAAGTCAAGAGGTGACACCAAACATCTGATTGGCACATGTTTTGCCTCTAACCTTTTTCTCATCTCTCTCTCTCTTTCTCAGCTCTACCTTACTGTATAGTCATTCAAGTGAGAAGTGAGAGAAGAAAACTTCCAGGCATTAGGAGGTACCAGGTTGACCACAATGAATCTTTCTTATTCCCATAGAGGAGGCAGGTGAGAATTCTAACTATATTGGTTCCCAACATATCCTACAATATTTATGTTGAGCCAAACAGAAATATATTGCCCATACATGTTCAATGGTCTTACAGAAGAAAGATCTTTGTATGGTGTGTAATGATGGTAAGACAGGGCGGGAGGGTAAAGGCATCAAGTTCTACAAATTTCCCCTTCCCCATGTTAAAATATGCAAATCACAAACTTGTCTATTTTACACAGGACACAAAGGGCTCAATAGCTTCTTCAAAATATTAACCATAAGATCAGATACTATGATGTGAACATTTTTAACTAAAGAGAAATTCTGATAATTTTGTGATTAAAGAATTATATACAGCCAGGTGTGCTGCAGAACATTCTTTTCCTTTTATTATTTGAATGTGTGCCAAGAGACTCTAATAATGACACATATTAACGAGGTAAGATTTCCAAAATAAGCAAGTGATTTTTACTTGTATTAGCATCATGGGTTGATCCTATATTCAAAAGTTTTCTTTTCATTCTTTACTTCTGTTGAGACATCATACTTCAAGTTATAACGATACTGCTTTTTATGAAAATAAAGCCTTAAATCCTACATGAATGAATTTTCAAATGAATCTTTTAACTTTTCTACTGAAACTCTACCACAAATATATATATATATATATATATATATATATATAATCAGATTGCTAATAAGATATATGTAGTGTAGACATGTCAAATTTTGCATGATCAAATATAAAAGTATTTTCTATAATGAATGTTAATCTTTTATATAATTTAAACCTACAATAACAATTTCTACTTTCTCTTCTAATTTTGCTGCTGAATGCATTTGCTAGTCCTAAAGCAGTCTTCTATTTTCCAAAGTTTTTATAGCCAGCAAGTTAAATAGGGATTTAAAAAACATAATGCAATTCAGATGTCAGTGGCTCATACCTATAATCCTAGCTATTCTACAGGGTAAAATTTAAAGATCAAAGTTCAAAGCCAGCACAAGCCAGAAAAATCTCTGAGACACTTATTTCCACTTAGCCACCAAAAACCTGGAAGGAGAGGTATACTTGAAGTGGTAGGCACCAGTCTTTAGCAACCAAGATACAGACATTGCCCAGGCCCTGCATTCAAGTCCTAGAATTGGCAAACACATACAAGAAATTAATACAGAGTATAATAATAATCCTGTACAAATACTGTGTCTCATTTATATTTAGAATAACCAATTCATCATTATTGATGTAGTGCCTTACATCTAGGAGGTGCTGGTGTAATTATTACTGAATAAGTACACATTTTTTAAACAAAGCTGTATTTTCTCAGGTTGCAAAGTGGATGGTAACAAAATCTTAGCTCATAGACTGCAGAATTAGAATCTCCAATGCCCTTCTCCTTTAAGTCTTCTTTGTTTTGTATTTAGGAGACATTCTCAGTGAACAATCCAGGATATAAGCATAAAGTGTTGTTCATCATTTGACCCTTCTGTGCTTTGTTGTATCATGTGATATTACACAAATATCATGTGATATTACACAAGACATCAACCTCTGATTCAGGTAACATGCACTCAGCCTTGAAATTGCTTCATGTCTTTGAAGAAGTCACTTTTGTCTACGTGGATCAATTTTTTTTGAGGGGGTCCCGTTGTGGGGCCTGAACTTGGGGCCTGGGAGCTGTCCCTCAGCTCTTCAGCTCAAGGCTAGTGCTCTACCACTTGAGCCACAGCGCCACTTCCGGCTTTTTGCTTTTTGCTTATGTGGTGCTGAGGAATCGAACCCAGGGCCTCATGCATGCAAGGCAAGTGCTCTACCACTGAGCCATCTTCCCAGCCCTTCTGGATCAATTTTTATTCCTCAAATTATTACTAGTTACCTATATGTGATAATATAATTTAGCTTGAAAATTCTATAAATTGGTAAAGTAGATAGGTTGTTAGGCAAATAAATTAAAACTAATTTATACTAGAAGAAGCAAGCAAGTGAAATATGTCTAGAAATGGAGCCTTGTTTCTTCCAAGACAATTTCAATTAGCAAATGGTTCAATTGCTTTTCAGTTTCTCCAGTACACTATGTAATTTCTCCCTCCTCTTTCTCTTGTCAAGAAAGTATTATCTTTACCTAAGACAGATTTAAAAGATTTCATAGTTGATGGACTTGTTAATAACTTGGTTTATATAAAATAAACCTTCTCATATAAATTTATTTCCTAGCAGAGAAAAGGAGTGGATAGCCAAAAAGATAATTTCTCACTGGAGACAAACGTGAATATGATTCTATTAAATGGGAACCCCTCCAAGAATATAGACACTTCTTAATTCTGTTGTCACTGCTGAAATCTAGGACACAGTCTCCTGTTTCCAAAATTTGTGGCAATAAATAATCATGGAGGGTGTTTCTTTGTGCACATGACTAAGTAAAAATTTTGAACAAAATGACAAAATGGAAAATGATAATAGTGACTTTTTCACTCAGGGAAAAACTGTAATGATTAACAGAAGAATGATATTTTTTAAAATGTGGCACTCCACATCATAGATGTGGTCACCTTAAAGGAGGAAATAATGGCAGTTTATGTCACTGATAATAGTTTTAAAAGAGAAGAGAAAGATCAAAAGAAAAGAGTGATAAGGGGGTGAATTGATAAAAGTATATATATATAATATTACTATAAATGTATTTTCACTTTTATATATGCTAATAAAAATAGGAAAAAGTTAATTCATTAGTTTACATGTAAAATACAGATTCTAATCTCAAAATAAGTGAAGTTATGAAATTCAACAGTTAAACTTTTATTTTATGCCCAGTATTTGTCCACATATGCTGGTATTTTGGGTTATGCCTTTAAATCCTTCATTTCCTTCTTAATTTCAGTCTAATGTTATAGGGTGCCTATAAAGAGTTGAAATGACTTCCCATCTTCTCTCAAAATAGTATGTATATAAGACCTCCACTTGTGAGAACTGGCATTAATATTTTTTTCTTATTAGTTGATCTAAAGTAAGATAAACTGGACTTGAAATGGCCATTTGTTTACCATTTGGACAAAGATATTGTATCTTTTTTTTTCTTTTTCTATTTCTTTTTATTGGTCATGGGCTTGAATTCTGGGCCTGAGTGCTATCCCTCACCTCTTCAATCATAAGCCAAAGCACCACTTCTGGTTTTCTGATGGCTTATTGGAGATAAGAGTCTCCCAGATTTTTCTTGCCCAGGCTGGCTTTGAACTGTGATCCTCAGATCTCAGCCTCCTTAGTAGCTAGGATTACAGGCATGAGCCACCAGCAGTTGGCATGATCATTTATCTTGAAGACTCGATTGTCAACTAACTAGCACCAAGTGTCATCTTGCAATCTTGGGTTTTTTTTTCAGTTGTGGGGCTTGAACTCTGGGCCTGGGAGCTGTCCCTCAGCTCTTTAGCTCAAGGCTAGCACTCTACCACTTGAGCCACTGTGCCACTTCTGGTTTTCTGAGTGGTTTTTTGGAGATAAGCATCTCACAGACTTTTTCTGCCCAGGCTGGCTTTGAACCTCATCCTCATATCTCAGCCTCCTGAGTAGCTAGGATTATAGGTGTGAGCCACTGATGCCCAGCTGTTGTTATTTTTGTAGCTACTATATCAGAATATAAAATAGAATTTTATGTTTGTTGTAAGAAAACTTTGGTTTTGTTAAAGGCAAGCCTCTGAAAGACAAGGAATGTGTGTAGGTATACATTCTATGTAACATTATATTACAGAGGACCTTGATAGATGGTGATTGGGTAAGTTTTTAGTTTTTATAATAGGAAGACTATTTGCAGAAATCATTCAGCTTTCTGACCTTTCCTACTCATTTCAACATCATCTTTAGGACTCAGCTTTTGAGTGCCCATAAGGCCACATATCTGGCTTTACTGTTCTTTCTGAATTATCTCCCTATATTTAGAGTTTTTATTGGGGGAGGGATGGTGATTGGCATTTTTACTCATAGGCAGACTTCTACTACTTGAACCATGCCACCAGCACAGTCTATTTAAACTTTAAGATAAGTTGCACTTTTTTTTCAACACCTCTCCTTTCAACTGCCCAGATGAGAGACATTCAAATGTATAATCCTAGCTACCCACACTACACACAAGAGGTTGAGATATGAGGATCAGAGTTTGAAGCTAGCCCAGACAGACAAATCTACATGCCTCCTTTATCTCAAGTAAACCAAAATAGCAGAACTGGAGGCATGGCACAAGTATCAGAGCAGCAGTCTTGAGAATAAAAGCCAAGCAAAAGTGTTACCCCAGAGTTCAAGCCAGAGTACTGGCACATATATACACACACAAATAAAACCCCAGGAATTCATCATTTGTAATGGAGAAGGATTCATTTCTTCTTACCCTAGTGTCTTCTGATAGGTTCTAGACATGCATATCACCAGATCCTTAAAATCTGCACTTTGTTTTCACTTTGCATTCACTCACCAGTAAAGAAAAGCATTTAAGGCACAACAGTGATAATTTCCATTATTCTTGGAAATTCTTAAGAATGTTTCCTTAAACTACAGGCAAAATTTGGGGAACTCTGTGAATGTGATTTCTTCCTACACATTAAAACTCCAGTGACAAGCTAATTATCATCTTTATCTAACTTTAATAAACTTGATTTGTAATTTATAACAGGTATGTGGAGAGGTAGGTTGAAATTCCTTACTTCCTAATCCCCCTTTATTGTAAAGCTGAAGTCTGTAATAATAAAATGCAATTACATTACCCAAGAGGACAAAAATCAATATAGTGGAAAGGTTGAGTGGAAATACTATGAAAACAGTAGGCTATGATAACAAGTTAAATGGAAAAGATCAATAAAAACCATAACCATAAATAGAGATACTTTTTCAAGCTCTTTCTCTAAAAGCAGCTCAAATGGGTTCTCAATTACACATGAATATTTTTATATATTTTTTATTGTAAAAAGTACTGTACAGTTACATGAGCAAGGTAATGAGTATTTTCCTATTGAGCATTGTTACCTTGTGCATCTCATTGTTACGATGTGACAAACTGTCCTATTTAAGCATTTTGTTTTATCCCCTTCTCCTCCTCAAATTGGAAAAGTGTATATACAAGATGCAGGGCACCGATATCAAATACAGTGAAAACAGAGGTTATACCATGCGGGAGGAACATACACAGAAACCAAAAAAAAAAATTGTGGTACATTATAAATATGTTAGAAACAATAGCAAGAAAGAAAAAAAACACATGTGTCCCTATCTTGGGGTTAATTTCGCTTAACATCGTCTTATCTGGTCATATGTACATAGCTTCTGACCTTCACTCTTGTCCCAGACATACCTAGTTATTGCAAATAAGGGAAACCATGGGACCTATGTTTCTTTGGGCCTGGCTTACTTCACTTAATAAAATGTTCTCCAAGTCTTTCCATTTTCTAACAAATGGGGCAATGCCATTCTTTCTGTTGGAAGCATAGAATTCCATAATGTATATATACCACATTTTCTTGATTCATTCATCTACTGAGGGGCATCTGGGTTGGTTCCATATCTTAGCTATGGTAAATAATGCTGCAATAAACATAGTTGTGCTGGTAGCTTTAGTATAGCCTTGTTGCTGATCATTGGGGTAAATGTCCAAAAGTGGGAGTGCTTGGTCATAGGATCAAAAGACTCTGAGTAGAGTCTTTTGAGGAAATTCCATACTGCTTTCCAAAGTGGTTGAACAAGGTTACACTCTCACCAACAATACAGTAGAGTTCCCTTCTGTCCCCATCCCCTCCAGCATCTGTTGTTGTTAGAGTTCTTGATTTTAGCCATTCTACTGGGGTGAGGTGGTATCTCAATGTGGTTTTCATTTGCATTTCTTCATATGTCTATTGGCCATTCTTATTTCCTCTTCAGAGAAATTTCACTGTAAGTCCTTAGGCTACTTATTTATTGGGCAATTGTTTCTTTGAGGATTTGTTGTTGGGGGAATTAATTTTTGAGTTCCAAGTATATTTTAAAATATGAGACCCTTATCTGTTGTATGGCTAGTGAAGATCTTCCCCCAATCCATGGATTGCTTTTATTTTTTATTAGTTTTTTTATAGTGAAAATACTGTACAGAGGGGTTACAGTTACATGAGCAAGGTAATGAGTAGATTTCTTATCAAGCATTGTTGCCTCCTCCTTTGTTTCCCTTTGCCATCCCCACCGCCTGCCCACCAAAGTTGTAAAGTTTGTTTTTGACGTCTTGTACATTTCATTGTTGCAATGGGTCCACTTGTATCCCTATTTGAACAATTTGATTTTCCCTTCCCCTCCCCAAATTATACTAACATCAAATACAGTGAAATTGCTAGCTATGTCTTTTGCCATGCAGAAGCTCTGCAGCTTCATGCAATCTTGTTTGTCCAATCTTTCTTTCATTTGTTGTTTCTGGGTCTCTATTAAGAAAATTTTGGCCTGTGCCAAGGAGACCTAAGGTTTCTCCTATTCTGTCTTCTAATATTTTCAGGGTCTCTGCTTTGACTCCAAGATCTTTGATCCCTTTGGGGTTGATTCTAGTGCAGGGTGATATATAAGGATCTAGATTTAGTTTTCTACAGGTGTGTAATCAATTTTGCCAGCACCATATGCTGAAGAGGCTGTCTTTCTTCCATTCTATTTCTTTAGCTCCCTTATTGAAAATTAGATGGCTATAGGTCTGGGGTTCATTTCTGGGTTTTCAATTCGATGCCACTGGTCGTCAGGTCTGTTCTTGTGCCAGTACAAAGATGTTTTGATGACTATGGCTTTGTAGTGGAGTTTGAAATTTGGTATTGATAGCCCTCCAGCACTGTTCATTCTGTTAAAGATCATTTTTTTCTATTAAGGGTCTTTCATTGTTCCATATGAATTTTTGGATTGCTGCTTCTATTTCATTGAAGAATGAGGTTGGAATTATTGATAGTTATCGCACTGAATTTGTAGATAGCCTTGGGAAGTATTGCCATTTTCACGATGTTGATCCTTCCAATCTAGGAGCATAGGAGATTTTTCCACTTCCTAAGTTCTGCTTTGATTTCCTTTTCAGGTTTTTAAAGTTTTCATCATAGAGGTCCTTCACTTTGGTTAATTCCCATGTATTTTATTTTTTTGTGGGGCTATTACAAATGGAGTTGCTTCAGCCAAGCTCTTCTCATTGTTGGCATAGAGGAAGGCCATTGATTTTTGAGGGTTAACTTTATACCCTGCTACTTTGCCAAAGTTTTGAATCAGTTTGAGTAATTTTGGAGTGGAATCCATGGGATTCCTTAAATCAAGATCATGTCATCTGCAAAGTGGGAGAGTTTTACTTCTTCTTTCCCTATTTGGATCCTTTTTATGTTTGCATCTTGTCTTATTGCTGTAGCTAGGCATTCTAATACTAAATTGAAGAGAAGTGGAGAGAGTGCACGTGCTTGTCTCATTCCTGAATTTAGAGGAAATGGCTTTAGTTTTTCACCATTAAATATAATGCTAGCTGTAGGTTTGTTACATACAGCCTTTATTGTATTGAGGAATGTTCCATGGATTCCTAGTTCTATCAGAGCTTTCATCATAAAGTGGTGTTGGATCTTGTCAAATGTTTTTTTTTGCATCTATTGAGATGATCATATGGTTTTTTTCTCTTGCTCTTGTTGATGTGATGAATTATATTAATTGCATGTAGTGAACCAGCTTTGCATCTGTGAAATGAATCCTGTTTGTAGTGTATGATTTTTTTTGATGAATTGTTGAAGTCAATTGACCAAAATTTTGTTGAGAAGTTTTGCATCAATGTTCATCAAAGAAATGGGTCTATAGTTTGTTTCTTTGATGAGTCCCTGTCTGGTTTTGGGATGAGGGTTATGATGGCTTCATAGAAAGACTTCGGTAGTGGACTTTCTCTTATTTTATTGAAGAGTTGGAGGAGTATTGGTGTGAGTTCTTCTTTGAAGGCCTTGTAGAATTCATCTGTAAATTCATCCAGTCCTGGGCTTTGTTAAGATGGGAGGTCTTTTATTGCTGTTTCTATTCGATGCTTGATATGTGTCTGTTAAGGTGCTTTAACTAATCTTGGTTTCGTTTTGGCATTCATTTCTTCCATTCTCAAACTTATTAGCATAAAGTTTTGAGATGTATTTCCTTATAATGTTCTGAATCTTGGTTGCTTCTGTAGTGATGGTTCCATTCTCATCTCTGAGTTTGGTTATTTGGGTGTGTTCTCTTCTTTTTCTGATAAGATTTGCTAAGGGTCTGTCAATTTTGTTAATTTTTGCTTTGTTGATTCTTTCTTTTTTTTTATTGTGAACATACTGTACAGATGGGTTACAATTAAATGGGCAAGATAATGAGTACATTTCTTATCAAGCATTGTAGCCTCCTCCTTTGTTTACCCTTCACATCCCTTCCCAGCTTTCCCCCGCCCCCCCAACCTCCCCCCAACCGCACCAAAGTTGTAAAGTTCGTTTTCGACATGATAACTTGTACTTCTCATTGCTGCAACGGGTCCACCTGTATCCTTATTTAAACGACTTGTTGACTTGTTTTTCCCCTTCCCCTCCACAAATTATACCGACATCAAATACAGTGAAAGCAGGGGTTATACTGTGGGGGAGGGACATACAAAGCAACAAAGAAATAATCTTATAAATGAGTGCTTTGTTGATTCTTTCTATGGTTTCTTTTGGATTCTAATTCATTTAATTCTGATTTAATTTTAATTATTTGTTTCTATCTACTGAATTGGGGTTTAGCTTGCTTCTCTTTTTCAAGGAGGTTCAGATGTGTCATTAAATTGGTTTCAGATCTCTCCGATTTGTTGATGTAGGAACTCAGAGCTATAATCTTGACTTTTGTCCCAGAGGAGCTGGTAATTTGTGTGTTCATTTTTGTTGAATACCATAAACATTTGAATTTCCTTTCGAATCTCTACCATGATACACTGGTGATTGAAAAGTGTGTTGTTCAGCCTCCATGTGTTATAGTACTTTCTTTGGTGGCTTTTGGTGTAGAGTTAATTTTATTCCCTTGTGGTCTGAGAGAATCCAGGGCATAACTTCAGTGTTTCTGAATTTGGACAAGTTTGCTTTGTGACCTAAAATGTGGCCTATTTTGGAAAATGTTCCGTGTGCTGCTGAGAAGAATGTATATTCTGATTGTGCTGGGTGAACTATTTGGCAGATGTCTGTTAAATCTAGTTGATCTATGCAGTTGTTTAGATTTGTGGTATCTCTGTTGACTTTTTGCTGTTGATCTATCTAATGGGGATAGTGGTGTGTTAAAGTCCCCAACAATTAATGTCTTTGGATCTATGTGAGATTTGAGGGAAAATAGTGTTTCTTCGCATAAATATTCTTACAGTGTGGATTTCATCTCCAATGAGAAGAACTGATTTTATAAATTTGGAATCTCCTAGAAAGGATGAGTCAGGGTGAAGAGAGAAATGAAGTCAATTTTAAAGTCATTCTGTCCACATCATGACAACTTATACATTTAAATGTATTCTGAGATAAGATGAATATAAACAATTATATTAGTACATGGCCATGGTGAACTTCAAACAGGAGAGGTTAATAAAAATATATGGAAAAATACACAAAAGGCAAGTAAGTTAGAATAAATATAATTTTATCTAATAAGTAGAGGACCATCTGTGTGCATAGTTGATTCATTTATATTTCTCCTATTTAATCATATGTTTTTAAAGTATAGAATGGCTTTTCTCTATGAATAAGCAGGAAAGTTGAAGGAAGTATAACTAAATCAAATAGTCTTTGAAAGGGTAGACAATTACCAAGAACACACAAGACTAATAAATTTTATTGCACATATGGTAGGCCAGTGGGAAAATTAAAGAAGGGCAATCAACACAATCAGTCCGTGGCAAAGGAGTGACTCATACATGCATGTTTCTTCCTAATTAATAAAATAAATATATTTTCAGTAAGGATTAAGTGTACTAATTCAATTATAGTGTCTTAGGAACTATAATAGAGACTCTAAAGGGAACGATTAATAAGTCAAATATTTTCAGTGAAGTCAGCAGATCATAATGATGGATGTAAAATAAACTGTATCAAAGGTATGCAATTGAAGGGCCAAGACAGAAGATCATTGTCCCACTTTTGTTTGCAAGATAAAAAAATTTATATCTATACATATATATATGTACTACATATTACCTCATATTCTTATTTATTTTGTTGTGAAACATATGGTATTTCTCTGTTTACAGTTTTGTAGTATACAACATGCTATTAATAACTATAATCACATACTCTGCAATAGATCTTAACTTGTACCTCTTGTCTGGCTGAAAATTTGTATCATTTCACTATTATTCCCACTGGCTAATAAATCGAGTTCTAGAAACCTGACTGTTCCCAGAGGCTATCTTTTATTCTTTTGAGTTAAGTAAGAAAAGTACAACTCCACAATTACATTCAAGTAATAGCATTAAGGCCTTAAAAGGGTATCAAAGTAACTGTAGCAATTATATTTGAAAGACAGGTAAACAGAGAATTTATGAAGAATTGATTATGCTTTAAGAATTGAAAGGATATAAGGGAAGTAAGTAGCTTAGTGATAACTATTTGTGCATCTCCTGCCTGTTAAGGTACATAAATCAATCATCATAATTTCATCATTATAGTCAAATTTTAATGGATTAAAGCCATGTAATACATTTACAATAGCTAAAATAATTTTAAGTATTTTATTGCAGTTAGAACAATGAGCATTAAGCCAAGAACAAATAAATATGGATGTGCATCTCCATATTCAAATGCTCCTCAAACATAAAAGAATTTTATGTGAGGAAATATGTTATACACATAAAAACCTATTGTAGCATTAGCAAAATCACTAATTCAATAGCAGGAGATGGCAATATTCTCAGAAATACCATTCTTAGAAAGATTTTTCAGAAAAGTGAGAAAGGGAAAAAGACATAAGTATTATCCAAAGGAGGTAGGCATAAGCAGTACAAATACAGAAGATATTTTTGACGTATATTTGTGTGTGTGTGTGTGTGTGTGTGTGTGTGTGTGTGTGTGTGTGTGTGTGTGTGTGTGTGTGTGTGTGTTGCATGGTGCTAAAAAAATGATACTAGAGCCTTATGTATTTTGGACAAGCTCTGTACCATTTAGGGCAAGCTACATCCTCAGCCTTTAGATAGATCAGCCCATGTCTGTGTTTTCTGACCAATAATTTAACATATCTCCATACAAGCACCTCTTCAGGGTAGTATAATTTCATAACAAAAGGTGGCAAATTCGATTAAAAATTATCTATACTTAAATCACCAGTCTATTATTTACTATGTGTTTGGAACCAAATCATTTAATTTCTCCATATGTACATTTTATTTCAACAAAGATTAAAGACACTGTAGTGATTTTTATAGAGTAATTGAGTAGCATGTTACCATAAGTCTAATCCTCACTGACAATAGTTTTTTTATGACCGCATTAGTCATACAAATGTGTCCCTCTGATCTCCCACTCTGAAAAGCATTATTAGCCTTTGTCCTATCTTGCTTTGCTCTGAAATCCATTACCACTTTTTCCACTAGGGCCTATTTATCAGTGCTGCTGCTAGCTAATAATAGAGCAAGTAATCCTCCTAGAGATGGCTGAAGCTTCCAAGATAGGAAGCTCTTACAATAAGAAGAGGAGGCTTGTAGACTCCCCATCAGCCTTGCTGAACTGTCTTGGAAAGGGCTGGCATTTTAGACCCTTGCTCCTAAACTTCCTCCTTTGCTCTGACCTTCGCAAGACTGTAGCACAGTATATGAGTTCTCTCAGGCTTTACTGTCTCACTTTCTCTCTCTCTCTCTCTCTCTCTCTCTCTCTCTCTCTCTCTCTCTCTCTCTCTCTCTCTCTCTCTCTCTCTCTCTCTCTCTCTCTCTCTCTCTCTCTCTCTCTCTCCAATCACTTTCCTTAAGGAACTGGATGTCTATCTTGTCTTATCCTGCATCTGCTTCTCAAAGCAACCTTTCCAATGGGGGAATGTAAATTCTTACCTTTAAATAGAGCACACCACATTTTATATCCCTTAGTGAACTGAAGAGCTAAAGATCTGAAAGACAACTTTTACTCATGTATAAGCAGAGCTGATAGATTAAAAAATTTATATTAAAAGACCATATTCAGTCCATTAAAATTTAAGGCTAATGCTTCCATTTAGTAAAAATAAAGACAAAAATGTAACTATGGAATAAAAGATAATCCTTGGTCAAAGCCAATTGGCCTATGTCTTAAAATCATTTACCCAAATGTTTACAAACAAGACCACACTAAAGCTACCAGTACAACTATGTTTATTGCAGCATTATTTACTATAGCTAAGATATGGAAACAACCAAGATGCCTCTCAGTAGATGAATGGATCAAGAAAATGTAGTATATATACACAATGGAATTCTATGCCTCCATCAGAAAGAATGACATTGCCCCATTTGTTAGGAAATGGAAAGACTTGGAAAAAATTATATGAAGTGAAGTAAGCCAGGCCTAAAGAAACATAGGTCCCATGGTTTCCCTTATTTGCAATATCTAGTATATGTCTGAGTCAAGCAGAAAAGGTCAGATAAGGTGATGTTAGGGAAATGAATCCTAAGATATGTATTCAAATTTTTTTTCTTTCATGCGATTGTTTCTAACACATTTATAAGATTATTTCTTTGTTGCTTTGTATGTCCCTCCCCTGCTTTCACTGTATTTGATGTCGGTATAATTTGTGGAGGGGAAGGGGAAAACCAAATAGTTTAAATAGGGATACAGGTGGACCCATTGCAACAATTTGATGTACAAGTCACTATGTCGAAAATGAACTTTATAACTTTGGGAGCAGGGAGGATTGGGTGGGGGGGCGGGGAGGATGGGAAGGGGAAACAAAGGAGGAGGCTACAATGCTTGATAAGAAATGTACTCATTTTCACAATAAAATATAAATAAAAAAATAAAAAATCAATCATAAAGTGTATTTTCTGAAATAATATTTCTTTATTAAGAAAAGATCCCCCAAAAGGCAAAATTTCAGTTCAATAAATCTATGAGGGTGAAGACTACATATTCTTAAGAGGTATAACCTTCAGTTCTGTGTTAATAACAAAACATGTTCCAAAAATCTAAATAGATACTGAAAGTACATTAAAATTCTTACGTGATATTTGAACCCAAACTAAAAATTCTCTATTGCTTAAGGATAGCCCCAACCCTAATCTCATTTAAATACTCCTAGAAGGCTTTTTAGAGTACATTGCAAATTATTTTATCTATTCTTTCCATACTGTGTTCATTCTTACTTTGAGGTTTTTATTTTAATTTTATTGTCAAGGTGATGTACATAGGAGTTACAGTTACATAATAAGGTAGTGAGTACATTTCTTGTCAAACTTGTTATCTCTTCCCTAATTTTTCTCCCATATTCCCTCTCCCCTAGGCCCCCCCCAAGTTATGCAAATCATTTTCAACATACTGTCTTGTGATTATTACTGTTGCATTGGTTCCCCCTTTGTCCTTTGTCTAACCATTTATTGTTCCCCTATTTGTTTATTTTTTAGAGGAGGGTTGGTCATGGGGCTTGAACTCTGGGCCTGGGCACTGTTTCTCAGCTCTTCAGCTCAAGGGTAGCACTCTACAACTTTAGCCACAGCTACTTCCGGTTTTCTGGTGGTTAATTGGAGATAAGAGTCTCATGGAGTTTCCTGCCTGGGCTGGCTTTGAACTGAGATCCTCAGATCTCAGACTCCTGAGTAGCTAGGATTACAGAATAAGCCACAGGCACCTGGCATCCCCTATTTGATTATGTGATTCTGAGGAATGAATCCAGGGCCTCATTCATGCTAGGCAACAATCTACCACTTAAATACATTTCCAGTCCTGAGGACCTTATTTTGAATTTAAAATTACATATTTGTAACTCTTTTCCACCCTTCCATTGGACACAACTCTTTTGGAAATACATATAGCCAGTTAGATATGAATCTAATCAGTTTTTTAATCATTTGTACTGAAAAACCTGAATCCTTCCCAATTTATGGTATAGTTCTGGAATTCAATTTGCAAAGAGAGGTATATTCATTAGATATATTGACATGAGCTCTCTAATATGAGAGAGAGAATCTGTTATATCTGTTTTTATGCAAAGATAGTTATCAGGAAAGTCTTAACATAGGTCTTAGATGTTGTGAACTGTATTTGGCAACACTATCAGAGGGAATGCTTTTGTATTTAGAAGAATTAATTCATTAAATTCTCCTTTGAAGTAAGATTTATTAATCCCAATGTTGCAAATAATATAATCTCAATGTTCTGTTTTATTTTGTGTGTGCATGTATGTGTTTGTGTGTGTGTGTGTGTGTGTGTGTGTGTGTGTGTGTGTGTGTGTGCGTGCGTGCGTGCATGCATGCGATAGTCCTGGGTCTTGAACACAAGACCTTACACCTTTCCTTAACGTTTTTGCTCGTCTGGAATTCTACCCCTTGAATCACACCACCACTTTTCAGCTTTTCACTGGTTAATTGGAAATGAGTCTCTTCTTTGTCTGTCCAGATTGGCTTCAAAACACAACCCTCAGATCTCAGCTTCCTAAGTAGCTAAGTCAACAGTGAGATGAACAGGCACCAGACAAACAAGATTTTATAACCTGTAAGTCACAGGCTAGATTTGAACTCATATAGACAGGGTTTAGAATCTATGGTGACCACAGCTTGACTTTGATGATTACAAAGTATGAGTTATATAATTTAGGGCTACAAACAATTAAGTTCTCTGTGGATATCCAAAATGCTTCCCCTCATTTTCTATTAGACAACAGCTGATGGTAGCTTCTTGGATATCTGTGTGGTAGAGAATTTAAATAAGAGCTTATAGGCAATAGGAAAAAGCACAGGAGGGATATGTGACAAGGGCACAGATTTAGTAAATTGTATTCCATGCTTCCATATTGAGCCATGCCTCAGCGAGACATATTTCAATTTAGGCCTGCTGTGTCCCTCTCTTAAACATTAAGATATATATGAAAAGAGAAGACCAAAAGGACTGATCAGTAGAAACTTCAGGCGAAACCCAGGAATGATCCATCATTTTTCTGAACCATTGAACTAATGTTTTCTTAAATGCAGAGATGACTTTGAACCACCTAGCCTTCCTTGCAACTAATAGTATGAGCTTGTGAAGAAACAAAGATTTGCTAAGATAATTACTCAAAGAAATCAGCAACTTTGCATATCTAAATATTCTGAAATGGCATGAGATTCTCCATGACTCCTTTATGTTCAATACTATCCCCCCAAATTTAGCCACTTTGGTCCTCTATATAGTTGACCTTCATCTGTTCAATTCTGTTAAACTTATGAGTTCAGTTGCTTTTTTGTTTGTTTGTTTTCATTGTCTGTACCACAGAATGAAAATTGCCTCCAGGTAGAAGGCTGATTCAATTTGGTGGGGTTATCTCTCTTGTATCCCTTCTTTCAGAAACCTGTTGCTTCTAGCTGCCTCCAATGCCATGGTAATTCTGGAGCCTCTTCTTCAGTTACTGAATAGTAGTAGACATCTTTCATTATTTGCTATGTTGTTGTGCACATTTCTGTCTCTCTCTGTGTTTATCTGTCTGTCTCTGTCTCTCTGTCTCTGTCTCTGTCTCTCTGTCTTTCTCTGTCTCTGTCTCTCTGTCTCTCTCTGTCTCTGTCTGTCTCTCTCTGTCTCTCTGTGTCTCTCTGTGTCTTTCTGTCCTTCCCTCTCTCCCTCTCTCCCTCCCTCCCCCTTTCCCCCCCCCTCTCTCTCTCTCTCTCCTTATTAGAATTTGAACTCAGGCCCTTGTGCATGTTAGGCAGGTACTTTACCACCAAGCCATGACTCCACCATTTTTTGGCTCTGGTTATTTTTGAAATAGGTTCTCACATCCTGCCCAGGGATGCAACTACACTGCCACCTCATATTTTTTCACTTCACATCATAGCATACATCACCACATTCAGCATCTTTCTCAAACTTTTCTACTTGGATTGGTCTAGAACCAGGATCCTTCTAATCTTAGTTTTCTATGTATACAGTATTTAAGTGTGTACTGCTGCACTTAGCTATAGCTTGTTAAGGGGAGCTGTCTTATGAACATTTTTGCCTGGGATAGTCCCAAACAGCAATCATTCCAATCTTGGCTAAGATTACAAACTTAATTTTTTTTTTTTTTGCTTATGTGGTGCTGAGGAATCAAACTCAGGGCCTCAGGCATGCAAGGCAAGTGCTCTACCACTGAGCCACCTCCCCAGTCCATTACAAACTTAATTTTAACCACCAATACCAGGCATTATGTCCATTTCTCTTAATTATGAGTAGTATTAAATTATTTCAACAAACTGTATCAAAAAGCCACTCTCTAGTTGACACAGGTAATGGTCATTTAGAGATTTTATTGCTAGACTAAATTTTTATGAATATTTGTGTATAAACGTTTGTATTGAAATACATTTTATTTCACTTCAATATTTACTTACAAATAGAATTGTTGCATTACTGATTTTTGATAAACATCTTAAAAATAACCCAGGAATTGTCCATTTTAATTATTCCATTTTAAATTCCTGTCAGCAATGTATGAACAATCCAGTTTCCTCCAAATCCTCATCACCATTTGTATTTTCTCTTTTTAATTTTTGCCATTCTAGATAGTTCAAAATGGCAGTTAACTGTAATTTTATTTTTCGTTTTCCCATGACTAATGCGGTTATTTTATTTTCAGTGCTGACTGAACATTCTTACAAAGCATATTCTTTTGTAAACTCTCCAAGTCTTTTTAACTGAGTTTTTATTTTAATTGAATTTTCCAATATGTTGAAGCATTTTTTTCTACTTTAAGTACATTATGTCAATTCCTTTCAAAACTGTTGAATTGTTTTGAGTGAATATTAGAATATTGGTGGTTCATTTTGATCATTAAGCTGGGTTTTATATTTGTGAAAATATTTAAATTTTATGATGTAATCCATGCTATAGTGTGTCTTCCTTACACTGAAATGTAGCATTTGCAGCTGTTTCAACTAAATCAAATCTTAAAGATCACCACAGTTTTGTAACCCCAATAAAAGCTAGTATTTCGGTTCTGCTCTCAGGCTACCAGCAGGAGTTCTTGATTAGAATTCGTGGAAGCTAACTACTACTATACTTTAAAAAATCTCTTCAGAGGATAAAACGTTCCCTGCCAAAAGCTCTCACATCCTTTACTCCTTTAAGCTGATTTCTTCCAGGTATTTTGACATAGCACTAGCAAGCTGAATAACATGATTACCCTTTGGTCCAAAAACATGTTGGATGGCTCACACAGAATCCTGATGTTCCCTTCTCTATGGCTTCCTTCTTTTCAGTATTCTGCTTTAAAAATATTAGCAGGCTCAGTGATTCCCACGTTCAAATATTTTCTACCATACCACAGCTCAATAAAGCCACCAGATTTGTTTGGGTTTCATCTCCCAATCTTTTAAAAATAGCTTCATCTCATAGTCTTCTATTATCTCTCAGATCTTAATAGTTGGCTCATATGTTTATCTGAGATTATGTTATGTATAGTCAGGAAGACAAATCTGGCTCAAGTTGTAGAACTATGGGCATAACAATAGACTTCCCTTACATTTAACTCTAGCAATATGTAAAAACAACAACAACTATAACATACCCAACTAAGTTGGCTATTTCAAAAGTTTCCTGTAGTAACTGGGAAATGTTCCATTTCTCTTCTTAGGGCTTTGAGGAGTTTCTGGGAAGAAGTATTAGTAAAAATTTGCCCCCAATATCTCAGATCCAAGATAAACCACAAAGTAAAATTGCTAAGCATATTAACAAGTTTGTAAGTTGCGTGCAAACGCAGTTTCTGGCTAGTCAGAAAAAATATAAAGAATATTCAAACTGCATAGAAAACTATTTAATCCCAGAATTTTAAAATGTATGAACATATTGATAAAATGATCTCGAATCAGGTGAAAAAAATCTTTTACTGTCAATCAGAAGCAGTATTATCTATGGTTCTGACATAAAACCAGTTTATAACGAGACATCTGACAGATGTTGAAGGATCTGCAAAAGATATTCAAGTGCTATCTTTAGCAAACTCAAATTTTGTTTTTTAAATGTGTACTACATTGCAAGACATAAATATGCAATAACTAATAAAATCAAAACCTAGGTAATGTGTTCTGTTCTAAAATAAAATGAGTAAGGGAGGTAAACTAAAAACTATTTTACAAATATTATCTTACCAGCATCTTCTTTCCTTCTTTCCTTTCTTACTTCCTCCCTCCCTCCCTCCTTCCCTTCCTTCTTTCCTTCTTTCCTTCTTTTCTTCCTTCCTTCCTTCCTTCCTTCCTTCCTTCTTTCCTTCCTTCCCTCCTTCCTTCCCTTCCCTCCTTCCTTCTTTTTAGTACAACAGTCATGGGGCCTGGTTGCTGTTCCTGAGCTTTTTCACTCAAAGCTAGTGCTCTACTACTTGAGCCACAACTCACTTCAGGCTTTTGGGTGGTCAATTGGAGGTAGGAGTCTTTCATACTTTCTTTCCTGAACTGGCTTTGAACTGTGATCTTCATGTCTCAGCCTCCTAAATAATTAGGAAAACAGAATTATAGGCATGAGCCACTAATATTTTTAAAATATTTTTGTTAGCTTTAAGTAGTTATTATTCAAGTTTTGTGCTACCTAAAATCTCTCTAAGATGTTAATGGCCACAATCCATGGAATGTTGATGGAAATGAGACTGTAGTTGGAAGTTAAGACGCAAAACTCACTTTTACTCACTCATCTGCATTAATTTAGTAATACCTCAACACACACACACACACACACACACACACACACACACACACACACACACGTATACACAAAAGGGGTGGAAAATTTGTTATTTCAAATACTCTTTTCTAAGGTCATTAATATCATGCTTAAAATATGTCTCTGTAAAACATTTGGTTTTATTATTCATAAGATATTCCATTTTAATAATTTATTTCAGGAAGCAGAACTCTCAAATTAGTTTAGTAACATAAATGTCATTAAGATAGAGATTTGACATACAGCACCTTAAAAGCTTTATACAATAGCTATTATCCTCATTTTCAGCTCAGGCACAAGCAAATTAAATGCTTATTATGTTAGAATGACAAAAAAGGGACACAACATTTTAAATCTTTCATATCTAAATTCAGATACTTGATGTAGGGCACTGGAATAAAATACAGTGAAAACAGGGGTAATACCATGGGGGATGAACATACAAAAGAAACAAAGAAAATTCCTATAGTACATTATAAGTACATTAAAAACAAGAGCAACAAAGATAAAACCTCATGTGTCCCTATCTTGGGGTTCATTTTGTTTAGCATCATCTTATGAAGGAAGGGATAGTAGGGAAAACAAAGGAGGGGTTAACAATGCTCAATAAGAAATGTAAGCATTACCTTACTCATGTAACTATAACCTCTCTGTACAGTATCTTTACAAAAAATATATTTAAAAAGTTGGAAAGTTCAAAAAAATAAATTCAGATACTTAAATGTGAAGGGGATACGATTTTCTTAGTTTATAATTTCACATCTAACTCTCACCAGTACATCATATAATAGTCAACATATTAAACCTTCAATGTATTGAACATACTAATATTTAACGTATTGAATTTCACAATGGAGTTTACCATCTACCTATGAATCAAAAGCCAAAGTGACAAGTGATCATTTAGAATGTGGTGGCATCCATCACTTTTAGCAAAATCTCAATTCTGAGATTACCCAGACACCCCCACCCCAAGAGGATAATAAAGAGCTTTCAACTCAAAATCTAACATTTTATTACATGAATTATATCAAGTAAGAACAAAGTAGGGAATCAAATTATCCAGAGGAGAGCTTCCTAAAACCCATCTCCTAGGATGTGCATATCCAGTACTGTAATTATTGATGTAAATAAAAGGAGGAGGGGAAGGAAAAGAGCAGTAGACACTCCTTATCTAATTGGTAGTTACAAGCAGATATCTACCACATGTAAAGCATGGTGTTTCCAACTGGAAATGTCTACTACTAGATTCAAAGAACTCAGTGCAGAAGAAAAAAGTATGAATAAATCGTACAGTAAACTTTTTGGCATAGGCATGCAAGATACTATTATTTTATGTAAAAAGGATATCAAAATCCAAGCCAACAAAATAAAAAGGAAAAGGTGAAATAAGAATAGGAATAATAATAGAAATTCAGGTAGGAAACTCTGACAAAATCAGCAAACCAGAGAGAAAGGGGAATAGGGAATGAATTGAGAATTTGAAGAGGGAAGCCATCCCTTACTCAATAATGTTTTACCTTTTCCATTCCTTGCTTTATATTTTTCCCAACTACTAAATGGTGTTTATTCATTCTATTTTTTCAAATTCATCTGCTTTAGCTGGTCTAATGTTTACTAGAAACATCTTTCATGAGTTCAATCCCCCCCTCCCCTAGTATGGCTATTCCACTTGGTATTAGAACTAATTAATGAAAAAAGAAAAAAATGTGAGTACATATATAGCGAAGATGTTTTCAGTGGTTTTAATGTAAAGCTCAAACTTGTTCAAAAAATAGTTTCCAAAAAGTTTGGCCTCATTCACCTCTATTCCATATATTCCGTACTTAACTGCCACAAGGACATTGCACTGGTACCCAGTTATCATCTTATTCATAGCATGTCACTTTATTCTATAAGGTTGTCTCTATACACATCTATCAGTATATATACTTGTGTATCCATGCATATTCTGCTTTCCTTTATTTTGTCAAAATTCTACCCTCTTTTAATGGCTCATCTTCAGTTTAAAATTTCCAGATTGATTTCATAGTCTTCCCAGCTTAAAATTCAATCTTCCTTCCCAGTATACCTACCTTCTCCTCATCTCAATTTTGACTCTTATTTGTTCATTCAAAAGGAAATTTGCTAAAAAGAAAGAAAGAAAGAAAGAAAGAAAGAAAGAAAGAAAGAAAGAAAGAAAGAAAGAAAGAAAGAAAGAAAGAAAGAAAGAAGAAAAGAAAAGAAAAAGAAGAAAGAAATTTGCTGCTTGTGCCAGTGGCTCAGGCCTGTAATCCCAGCTTGTCAGGAGGTTGAGTTCTGAAGATTATGGTTGAAACAAGTCTGGACAAGAAAAATACGTAAGGAAAATACATAAGACTCTTAATCTCCAAGTAACCACCAAAAGTCCAGGATGGGAACAATGCTCAATAAGAAATGTACTCATTGCCTTATTCATGTAACTGTAACCCCTCTGTTCAGTATCATATATATATATATATATATATATATATATATATATATACATATATATATATATATCAGTATGGGGTTATGAGTCAAATGGTAGAGCACTAGCCTTGAGCAAGAAAGCTAAGAGACAGAGTACAGGCCCTGTATTCAAGCCTCCATACCAGCACACACACACACACACACACACACACATGGACATACACACACATACACACACATACACACATGCTACATGACTGTTATGCAAAAAGCAGTATCCAATTGCTGAAGATAACAATAAAGGTAAACATAGGATATACCATTCTGAACTATGATTAATGACTTAAGAAGTTGGTGTCTCTGTAATATTTTCCTATTTATATATAGGCTCTAATAAACTCTAGTGCTCAAGGGGATGATATCACTGACTGTATTATCTGTGATGCCTAGTTCATAGGCAGTATTCATAAAAGGCAGGTGAGTTAAAAGAAAAAAGGGTACATGGGACTAAATTTAAGATGAAATGATGTTCTCTTTATTCCCATGTCTTTATACTTCAAGAAGGATTAACAATATAAAAGGTAGTATTTGATTCTAGGATTCAAAACAGCATTTCTCATAGATCTTTATTTAAACCTAAAAATAAAATGACTTTAAAGGCAAATATGTCCAATGGATGGTCACATCTCTCCAGGGAATATTGTCCTTCAGAGGTTTTCCAATATTTTATTAATATGCTTCTTCTGGGACCTTGTATCCTATCCTTTTTTCCTAAAATCATACCAAAATCTTCTCCAATCCATCCTCTTTAGCAATACAATGATCTTTAAAGTAACACAGGACTAACCAAATGAAACTGTATTGGATATCTTTGAATCATAAATCAAGAGTTGAATGTCTACAATGTTATAATGTAATCTAATCATTTTGAGAATTATGACCAGAATTGGCATAAGCATGTTCTATACCATGGATTATAGGCATGTAGAAAATGTTAAGCAATCTCAAACAATATTCTAACTCATCAGTCAAGCAAAATGACTTCAACTATCATTCTAAATTGGGTTTTCTCCTACTTAAACCCTATATTTTCAGTACTGCCTCATCCTAAGTCATTGCTTAAATAAAGAACACACCTGTTCCTGGCCTTGGGCAAATAATTCAAAATAATAGTATTTGGGGGCCAATATAAACATCTTGTCAATTGTCTAGGAAAGGAGAAGAAGTTAAGATAGTGTTGTAAATGATATATTTAGGTTGCTGAAATATATACACACACATGTGCGCACACACACACACACACACACACACAAATAACAAACAGTAATAAACTCATTTCTAAAAATACTGTATCATTTAAAGGAGGAAATACATGGTGGGGGAAAACAAAAACAACAAAGAAATTATACAGTGTTACTCTAGTAATAGTACTCACACATAATGAGATGATTTGTTCTGCAAATGATTATTTTAGCACTTTTCTTCTCTGAGATTTGATCAATTTAAAATACACTTATTGTGAAAAGGAATAACCCATCTTCAGAATCCATTTTATCATGAAGAGCCATGTATCTTTTCTTTTCCCCTCCCTCTGATGACAACATTCACAAGACTGTCTCTTGAGCCTGTGGCTCTCCAACATCGCTACCATTCTCCAGAGCCTGATTTTCTGAGTTTGTCCTTCTCTTTGTCTCAAAAAAGCCTACTTCTGAAGTGAACATGCAAAGGAATAATTGAGTTTGGACATTATATGATTACAACTGAAACATTCCTCCCACAGACTATGTGATTCCTTTTGAACATCCAATTATCTTTTCTTCTTCTCTTATCTATCTAGGTAGCTTAACTACTGTTTGAAAGCACAAACATTATCATGATTCTAAAGACTCTGAAATATAAAAGAAAAGGAAATAGTAATTTACAGCAGAGGAAAGTATTGAAAAATGTGTCTCCAATAAATCATATTCAAGATTGTCTTGAATGTAGAGGTTTTCAACCTTCCTCCTATATTTGAATGGCCTGGGAACATTTTTTAAACCTTATATGTAGGTTACACTCAAAATGGTTGCATAAACTCAATAGAGGACACAAACATTAGCCAGAGTTGACAGTTATTTCAAAACCCAACAAGGAGTTAAATCATTGGGGGAAAAGTGAAGGAAATTTCATAACCTCTTAGTGACATGCCAGTATAGCTAACAGAAAATCCAAGTGATATGCTATCCTTTCCTCACTTAGTAGAAAGATCTAGTCAGGCAGAAGATGAGAATCTCATTATTGTTATCAATTTTAGCTGTAAATTGTGTCCACTCAAAAAGAAATATTAAAGACTGAACTCTCAGTACCTCCTATGTGACCTTCTTTGGGAATAGATTGTTTATAGATGAAATCAAATCAAATCTAGCTGGTGTCTTTATGAAAAGAGGAAATTTGAACACGAAGACATGCACAGAGGGAAAATGATGTGAAGACCTCCAGGGAGAAGAGAGCCCTTTTAATAGACTAATGTCTATAAAAGCCAATGAATGCCAAGGATTTTAAGCAAATACAATAGGCAAAAAAAGCCAGGAAAGATTCTCCCTTAGTGTCATCAATGAGAATATGGTTCTGCTACTACCTTGATTTCAAACACTAGGACTTCAGAACTGTGAAATAATAAATTTCTATTTTTTCAATCCACGAACAATACGAATATGGCTGAGAATGGGGATTACTGTGTCCTGGAGAAATTTTACAGTGGTGGAAGACTGTGCTTCAAGTAAAAGCCTCAAAGTCATTTTAAAGGCTGCAGTCTCTAAATACTTGTAATTTCTTGGCCCAAGTTTATTTTTAATTGACAATTAGCGATCTATCTTCCTTCTTCAGAATAAATTACTTGTGTCTTACAAATGTATGGCAATATGCAATAGCTAGAGCCATTGCTCTTCCTTCAAAAACTGCTTTGCATTATTCATCAGCATGTGCTTAGTCTAAGCCCACCAAAACAAGTGGTTTTCATCTGATGTTTTCCATTGCATGCACACACTTCATTCAGCATGAACATTTCAACAGGTTTTGCAGAATGAACATTTCCATTTTTTGTAAGTAGAAACTACCTAGTTTGAAAACAACAAAAATAAAATCTAAGCCAAATAGTACGAATGTTAAGTGATAACAATAAGCCTACCAATAGTTTGCTTCTTTGTTTGACTATAAATTTTACATTATTACAATAAAAACATAAAGTATGTGTGAGAAATAACAGAATGCTGAAACAAGGACAGAGGATGACCCATTGCAACAATGATACTCAAAGACACTATGTTAGCAATGAACTTTACAACTTTGGGGGGGAAGCAGTAGTAGGGAGGGAAGATTAGTAGGAGAAAAACAAAGGAGGGGGTAACAATGCTGGACAAGAAATGTAGAAATGTACTCATTACCTTACTCATTTAACTGTAACCTCTTTGTACAGAATATTTACAATAAATTTTGTTCAAAAAGAAAATATGTGTGAAAAAATATACATACCATATACATTTATCACATACTCTTTTTGGTTTAATTTCCTACTTAAAACTTTAAAATGTAATACTTTAAGGAAAACTATGTAATAATGAAATAAAAAATTAATCAACAGCTGGAGCATTACTTGATTTACTCAAATACAAACTTCTAACTTCTCATGATGATTTGAGTAATAGGCTCATTATGCTCAGCTTAGATTACAGCCTTTACTGATTTTATTGGCTTTAACATAGCAGTAGAAACATCCAGTGTAACCTTCATTCCATCCCTCTAGGACTCAATCCCACACCCTGCATCAAGCACTAGTATTTCAAATGTTCTGAATCATGAGCTATAATTTTTTTTTGCCAGTTCTGGAACTTGAACTCTGGTCCTGGGTACTGTCCCTCAGCTCATCAGCTCAAAGCTAGCACTCTACCACTTGAGCCACAGCACTACTTCGGGCTTTTTCTGCTTATGTGCTGAGGAATCAAACCCAGGGTCTTATGCATGCAAGGCAAGCACTCTACCACTGAGCCACCTTCCCAACCCAATTTCTTTTCTTTTTAATTTTATATGTTTTTATTGTAAAAATACTGTACAGAGGGGTTATAGTTACATGAGTAAGGTAATGAGTACATTTCCTGTAGAGCATTGTTACCTCCTCCTTTGTTTTTCTCTCTCCCCACCCCCCCCAACTCCTCCCTCCCTGCCCAAGTTGTAAATTTCTTTTTCAACATAGTGTCTTGTACATCTGATTGTTACAATGGGTCTACCTGGATCCTTATTTCAGCATTTTGTTGCATCCCTTCCCCTCCCCAACAGAAAAATGTATATACAAGACGCAAGGCAACAACATCAAATACAATGAAAACTGGGGTTATACCATGGGGGAAGAACATACAAGAGAAACCAAAAAAATCACATAACCCCTGTTTTTACTGTATTTGATGTCGGTGCCCTGCATCTTGAATATACACTTCTCTAGCTTGGGGAGGTTGTAACAGTGAGATGTACAAAATACTAAGTTGAAAAACGAACTTTACAATTTAAGCAGGAGCGTTGGAAGAGGGAGTGTAGTTGTGGAGGTAGGAGGAAAGAGGAAGGGGAAAAACAAAAGAGGAGGTAACAATGCTTGATAGGAAATGTACTCATTACCTTGCTCATATAATTGTAACAGTTTTTTAACAATAAAAAAGTATTAAAAATCAATCAATCAATCAATAAAAAGACAATATTCATGCTACAGAAATCAGCAAATATTAGGCTGGAAAGGTGGCTTGGTGGTAGAGTGCTTGCTGGAAAAAGCTGGAAAGTGGTGCTATGGATCAAGTGGTAGAATGCCAGCCTTGAACAGAAAATCTCACAGACAGCACCTAGGCTCCGAGTTCATGCCCCATGACTGACAAAAAAAAAAAAAGAAAGAAATCAGCAAATATTTCAAAGCAATAATGATTTTTTTATTCTTCAAAAACTGATCACTAAATATCCAGAAGCATACTACTGAGTACATCGTTCTTTATATTAAAAACTGGGAAGCCAGGCACCAGTGGCTCGAAGCCTGTAATCCTAACTACTCAAGAGGTTGAGATCTGAGGATTGCAATTCAAAGCCAGCCTGCACAGGAAAAAAAAATCACATAGTACATTTTAAATACGTTAAAAACAATAGCAGGAAAGAAAAAAAAAAACACTTGCGTCTCTATCTTGGGGTTCATTTCACTTAATATCATCTTATATGGTCATATGTAAATAGCTATTTTAACTTTTCTCCTTGTCCTAGACTTATACTAGTTATTGCAAATAAAGAAAACCATGGAACCTATGTTTCTTTGGGCCTGGATTACTTCACTTAATATAATTTTTTCCAAGTCTATCTATTTCCTAACAAATGAGATGATGCCATTCTTTCTGATGGAGGCATAGAACTCCAATATATATATATATATATATATATATATATATATATATATATACACACACACACACACATATATATATATACATATATATATATATATATATATATATATATATATATATATATCACATTTTCTTGATCCATTCATCTACTGAGGTACATCTAGGTTGGTTCCATATCTTAGCCATGGTAAATAATGCTGTGATAAACATAGTTGTGCTGGTAGTTTTAGTATAGCCTTGTTTGGGTTCCTTTGGGTAAATAGCCAAAAGTGGATTGCTGGGTCATAAGGGAGCTTTATGTGGAGTCTTTTGAAGAACTTCCCTACTGCTTTCTAAAGTGATTGAACAAGTTTACACTCCCTCCATCAATGCAGTAAAGTTCCCTTTTGGCCACATCCCTTCCAGCATCTGTTGTTACTAGATTTCTTGATTATAGTCATTCTAACTGGGGTGAGGTGGAAACTCAATGTTGTCTTCATTTGCATTCCTTTTATGGCTAGAGAAGTTGAGCATTTCTTCATGTGTTTATTGGCCATTCTTATTTCCTCTTCAGAGAAGTCTCTCTTTAAACCTTTATCCCACTTATTAATCAGGAAGTTGTTTCTTTGAGGATTTGTTCTTGGGGGATGTAATTTTTTGAGTTCTAAATATATTTTAGATATGAGACCCTTGTCCGTTGTATGGCTAGTGAAGATCTTCTCCCAATCCGTGGGCTTTCTATTGATCTTGCTAGCTATGTCCTTTGCCATGCAGAAGCTCTGCAGCTACTTGCAGTCCCATTTGTCCAGCCTTTCTTTGATTTCTTGTGTTTCTGGGTCTCTATTAAGAAAATTTCAGCCTGTGCTAAGGAGCCCTAGAGTTTGTCCTATTCCTTCCTGTAATTTTTTCAGCATGTCTGCTTTTATTTCCAGGTCTTTGTTCTTTCCTTTGTATGTTCTTCCGCCTATGGCACATCCCTGTTGTCACTGTACTTGATTTTGGTACCCTGCATCTTGTATATACATTTGTCTAATCTGGGAAGGGAAAGGGGAATAACAAAACACTGAAACAAGGACACAAGAGCCCTAGAATTTCTCCTATTCCTTCCCATAATGTTTTCAGAGTGTCTACTTTGACTTCAAGGCCTTTGATCCACTTGGAGTTGATTCTGGTGCCAGGTGACATAAAAGGATCTAGCTTTAGTTTTTTACAGGTGTTTAACCAATTTTTCCAGCACCATTTACTGAACAGTCTGTCTTTCTTCCATTCTATTTTTTTTACCTCCATTATCGAAGATTAGGTGACTATAGGTCTGTGGGTTCATTTCTGGGTCTTCAGTTCTATTTCATTGGTCCTCAGGTCTGTTCTTGTGCCAATACCAAGCTGTTTTGATGACTATGGGTTTGTAGTAGATTTTGAAATTTGGTCCAATTACTTTCTATATATTTTTACTGTAAAAATAGTGTACAGAGGGGTTACAGTTACATGAGTGAGGTAATGAGTACATTTCCTATTGAGAATTGTTACTTTCTCCTTTGAACTTCCCCTACCATCCCTCCCTTCCCCACCATAATAAAGATCTTTCTGCATAAAGGAATGTGTTTTGAGTAGAACCCTTAGTGGCATGAGTCAAGAGGCCTAGGTTAGAAGTCCAAATAAGTTGCTGCTTAGGTACTTGATTCCAAAAATATCAAAACCTTCCTGAGCTTTTGCTGTTTATTAAAACAAAAAATAATGGATAATCAATAACAATAATGCAGGCTAGCACACTACCCCTTGAGCCACACAGTGCCACTTCCAGCTTTTTCTGAGTAGTTTATTGGAGATAAGAGTCTCATAGACATTCCTGCATTTCTAAAGGAACCCCAGGAAAGTGAAAGAAGCAATGTTTTCTTTTCTTCTTTCTTGCTGCTTTTGTTTTGTTTTCCTTTTTTCTTGTTTGTACATTTATATGTCATTGGGAGGGTAAGGGGAGATACAGAAATGGTGGGACAAAGGGTGACCAAATGTAGCAGACCCATTCTTTTTACACCCACATTACATTAGGGACCAAGGTTTCCACAATTCCCTGTGGGCTTTTGTATGGAAATTTATTAATTAAATGAATTAAGTATTTATATCACAGTCCTTACTCCTCAGTTAGCTGTTTCAGAGATTACCAAAACCATGTCCAAACAGATGTTATCTCCCTAGCCATGCTTCTCTTCCTTTCTTTTGTTATTAACTGGTTCCTTCTAACAAAATCAATTTCTCAATAAGCCAGGTCCATAGATGATCTCTTTTAATGTACCCGTATTTGTGCATCTGAGCTTATGTTCAGTCCAGGCAAGAATCAAGACCACAGGAATCGCCTCCAACTCCAGCTGACATCAGCAAGGGTACCTGTTGTTGAGCTTCTGTATTATACAGTGTCCCAAGGTCAAATATGTTTGAGAAATGCTACATCATAGAGGTTAAGTAATGTTCTCTGCTGGAGAAATTTTTGTCTTAATGAGTACTATAAATCTACGAAGGTAGATGAGAGTTGTAATGAGCAGCAATTTGAACTAATTTGCCTATACAACATGGAATATCTCATTGAGAAAATACTGGTGAGAACAATTTGATTAGCTCTGTGGTAGCAGATCCAGAGTGTGTCTGGAATCTGTCGGATGCTGTCCTGTGACCTTAGACAGAGCTTAGTTCCCTGAGTGTTACTTTATCTTCACCACACAGACCAATATGGACTTCCCATAGGAAACTAACTCTACATTAAAATAGTTCCTAATAGTTTTGTGTCAAGGTAATTGAACCCAATTAATATATTCTTTTTCCTTTTCTTGTGGCAGGACTTTATGCATCTTAGGCAAGAACTCTATCACTTTAGTCACAACCCCACTACTTTACCTGTTCATTTGATTTTAGGCTAAAAATCTGGTCTTAGGCTTTTGCCTAGGTTAGCCGTAGACTGTGATCCTCCTACCTCTGTCTCCCAAGTAGCAGTGTTTATAGACTTGTACTGCCACACCCAGCTTAAACACAGTTATTTTCTTCTAAATTCTATGAGACATTATTATGCCTATTTTTAAGACAAGATAAGTATTCAAATGTTTTTTCTTTCATGCCATTGTTTCTAACATATTTATAAGATGATTTCTTTGTTGCTTTGTATGTCCCTCTCCCACGGTATAACCCCTGCTTTCACTATATTTGATATTGGTTTAATTTGTGGAGGGGAAGGGAAAAAACAAATCATCTCAATAGGGATACAGGTGGAACCATTCCAACAATGAGATGTACAAGTCGTTATGTCGAAAAATGATCTTTACAACTTTGGTGGGGGTTGGTGATGGGTGTGGGAAATGGGAAGGGATAGGAAGGGGAAACAAAGGAGGAGGCAACAATGCTTGATAAGAAATGTACTCATTATCTTGCCCATGTAATTGTAAACCCTCTATATGGTATTTTCACAATTAAAAAAATAAGAAAGCAGTGTTCAGAGAGATCAAACATTGGATCAGGATATAGTGATGAACTGACCAAAGAAAAAGATTAAAATTGTCATGTAATAACCAGACCAATATTTTTATCTCTTTTTCAAGGTTCAGAGATTTAAAACAGTTCTTTGAAAGAAAGATCACTGAATGAGAAATTATGGGAAAGATCACTCATTTGTGCTGAATTTAAATTTAGTTTAAATCAGTGAGGAGTCAAAATCAGCAGATATTTTCAACAAAATATATCTGCTTTTTTATTCCTGTTTTAAATGCATTAAAATTACATAAACAAATACAGCTTTGAAATTAGACTTTTATTGTTACATTAGAGTGATTTGTAATAAAAGTATTAACTTATGAAGTCTTCTAAGTTTATAGAAAATAAAGAACTCTTTACTGAAAATTTTATGTCACTTTTTTTTTGGTCTGGTCATTGTGCTTGAACTCAGGGCCTGGGCACTATTCTTTAGTCTCTTTGGCTAGTGCTCTACCACTTGAGTCACAGCGTCACCTCCAGCTTTTTCTGAGTAGTTTATTGGAGACAAGAGTCTCACAGCCTTTTCTGCCTGTGCTGGCTTTGAATTGCAATCCTTAGATCTCAGCCTCCTGAGTAGCTAGGATTACAGGTGTGAGCCATGGGTGTCCAGCTCTGTCACTAATTTTAAAGAATGTTTTATATGGTAAAATAAGACTTAATCTTGACTATTTCTTGCCATAATGATGATATGATGATGATGATGATGATGATGATGATGACAGTTAACATTTAGGATTTACTACATGTTACACAGTATAGTGAAATAGTAACAAGCATAGTGTTATTTAATATTCACTGTCAACATCTGGGATATGTTATTATTACCATCACATGTGACAAACAACATCAATGAGTCTTAGAGATGCTACATAATTTTACCAACTCATAAGTTAGCAAGCAGAGCTAAATTCAAATCTCTAACCATCTGGTTTCAGCAACCTATTCTTCACCAACATATTACAGTGGCTTAAAAATAGACAATACATTTAAAACACAGTGTTACTAATTTAGAAATACCTGGGGCTGGAACTTGTTCTATAATATAAATATACAAGTATTCTAGCAAAGAATAATCATAATAACTCCATCTGCCTGCTGCCTGACAGACTATATCACATGCTCACTCACCTACTTCTACAATGTCTTATTCTGACTTGTCAGTTTCTTTCCAGAATTGCCCTAGAATTTCTTTTTTGGTTGGATCACAGAAGGAAGTGAATTTAAGATTATCCCAACATATTACAAAGGCTACCTCTGAAGTTGAAGCTACACATAAAATAGCTGTCTTGCCTGTACTCTTCTGCCAAAGCCTATGTATCTAATAGCTCAAAATTCTTTTGAAACCTTGTAGTCCATGAATCCTCCAGGTAAGTAAATGACTCTCAGAGTGTGAGGCAACATCTCTTCCAGGGATATGGTGGGACTTCAGGATCCCCAATTGCCAATTAGTGTACTGCAGATGAAAGGTAATGTCTTGAAAGAATTAATGCTCAAAAGAGTCATCAAGGTGTTTCTTTTTCACCTTGAGGGATGACTGGTAGAAGTTACCTGTCTAAGAACCAGTGTGCCAATTGAAATATGTATCCTGAGAGTAAAGTTGGGTTCACTCACCTTTGTCTAAATCTGCCACAAACCTCCACATGAAAAATGAAATAAACCACAGTGTGTTCATCAGGGAAAGTGACATTATCTGAAAAAAAGTAATTGGAAAACTTTTATTTTCCTGAAAATTCTCTGGAGATATCATTTATCAGAAAAAAAAAATGTATGTTCTGAGTGGTTATATATGATTCTCTCCAAACAGTGAGCTGTTAATTTACTACCTTATCTCCCTAAACCCACTAATCTTTTTTCTCATATTTTACCTTCTGTGGAATCATGTTATGAAATACGAGACCATGGAGGTTATGTGTACTATACAGCAATGCTCCAAGTTGCATCCAAAAATGAACTCAGGCCTCTTCTCTACCAATACTATCAATAATTCCTATGCACATCACTGCGAACATGTCCTCCTGGGACAGTGCCCTCAAAGGTTGCTGTAATGCCTGAGACTTCAGCTAGGTTTATAATTTTCACTTACTATCAAGGTTGTTAGAATCCACTTAAATGTCTCAAATGGCTTCACTGGGATGCACATTCCGACCAGTCAACAAATATTTGTTGAGGAATTTCGACATGCTGCATTGGGGCTGCAGCAGTGCTTGGAGAAGGAAGAGGCGATCTTCAAGAGGAAATGAAGTTGCAAAGTAGCAAACAACTTTGGGGGCAGGGAAGAGTTGGGGAGGTGGGACAGGAGGGGATGGTAGGGGAAAACAAAGGAGAGGCAACAATACTCGATAAGAAATGGACTCATTACCTTACTCATGTAACTGTAATCCCTCTGTACAGTATCTTTACAATAAAAAAATATATTTTATAAAAGAATACCATATCCTAAAAGTAGTAAATGCTGGGGTAGTGCTATGAGTAAATGACCCCCATGAGCATGTGTTTCTCTTTCTCCAACCCATCTTTCCTTGGTCTTCATGGGCCGGAGTTAAATATGGTGGCCTGATCCTTGGGGCAATACGTTGTTGATGTATTAATGTATGCACTGGTTCTAAGGATGTGAAATACATAAGATATAGTATTTTATTTAGCCATCTCAACAACCCAAGGAATGGTATTACTACTATTACTACTACTATCCCCTTTAACAAATGAAAGTGCTGAGGACCAACCATGGTAAAAGAACCAACAGTGGTAAGGATGCAATGGAGTGGAGAAAGATGAATGGAGACAGGAAGGGTGGGTGAATACAGTCATAGTATTCAATGTACATAGGTGAAAGTGGAACCAAATAAATTGAGGGGATTGGTGGGGTTGGGAAGAAGAGTGATGAAAGGGATGACACTGATCAAGATGCATGGTACTCACAAAGTGACATGCTGCATTGGAGCCCCTTCGCACACCTACTTTATGATAAATAAAAAAATTAATTTTATAAAAGGATATGATGATTCTGTCCCAAGCAGTTGAATTCTAGACCCTATGTGTTTAATCATTACCCTAAACGATCTGTTTTCTGTACTAACTGGGATATTAGTGTACACAAAACTCCAGTTATCTATATCACATCTACATAGGCAACAAATATTTATACTCAAATATTTAGAAAGTATTTTTAAAAAAAACTCCTAGCCAGGTGCCAGTAGCTCACACCTGTAATCCTAGCTGCTCAGGAGGCTGAGATCTGAGAATCGCCATGCAAAGCCAGCCTGGGCAGGAAAGGCTGTGAAACTCTTATATCCAATAAACCATTGGAAGCAACACTGTGGCTCAAGTTTTAGAGGGCTCACCTTGAGCTGAAGAGCTGAGAGACAGCACCCAGGACCAGAGTTAAAGCCCTTGAACAAAAAAAATAAAAACCCAAAAAACAAAAATCACTACACTCCCACCAGGGAATAAAAAGTCAGAGTTGGTGAGAAGATAATTTGTCAGAAATATCAATCCAATTCTATCAAACAATACCTAATTACCCCCAAAACTTAGGGTGGAGAGGGGAAAGACTATGACATTTGTGTCAGTATTTAAATCTTCCTCATACCAAAAGAGTAACCTGGAGTTAGCCAATGAAGTCTGTCACTGAGCAAATATGTACATGAACATGAAAAGAGAATTCCTGAGAAACAAGGAATGGTGGCTAGTTGTGTCTGACTGTTGGAATAAAATGAGAGACAAGAATTAAGGCTGAAATGGAAAGCATGTATCACATTATGAAGGGCTTCTGTCTTTTATCCTGAGGAAACAAAGATCGCAGACCTTAAGTAAAAACAGCAGCACAACCAGAACTATGTTTTAGAAAGGGAACTTTGACTCCATATCTTCTTGTATTCATAATAGCCCATGTAAGGAAGTTCCCTACTTGAATATTAAGCTCTCTCTCTCCAGCTTTCCCTTTCTGAATAACTCCTTCTGAGAAAGTTACACATGTAGAATTCTGCATTAAAGTCAGTCACATTCAAAGCTCCAAGTTCCTTTCTTCATCTTTTCCCCTGTGGCTTCACAAAGCAAAAACAGAAGTTAAACAAATGAATGAGAAGAATGGGAAGAATGTACTGCTTTGAATGTGATGAATGGTATGTTAATATTGTTCTCTTGAAACACTTTTTTCTTTTTATAAAAATATTATTAGATACCTAACAAAATTTACCAAAAGGCAAAGCCTAGTAACTGAACCCAGTTCACTTAACATCTATATATAATTCAAATTTCCATGCCATTTCAACTTCACTCTCTGACATTCTTTCTTCACTCCATTTCAAAACAATACTATGCCTGCCCTGCATTCCAGAGCTCATTTCTATCATTCATTTTACTGGCAATATTTTTTTCATGTGTGCCTTTGTATGAATTATATAAAGAAAGAAGTATATATGATGTACACATTCTTGCATGTCTACTTGAATCCTAAGGAAAACTATGTTAAAAAACAGCATGCCTTTCATTTCACATAAGAAATGAAATGTGAAAAACAACTATGAAGCCTCTCTATGGTACTCCCATGAGTAATTACTAATCTAATCTTTTGTTACCTGCTCCTTTTTGTTCTATGCAGCAACAGAACTTCTGTGGTAATCTCTAAACATCATAGCTGAGTTGGAACTTCTTGGAAGTGTATATAAATTAAATGCAAAGGTACTCCCCATGAGTAATTATTAATCTAATCCTTTTGTTACCTGCTCCTCTGTGTTCTATGCAGCAACAGAACTTCTGTTATAATCTCTAAACATCATAGCTGAGAGTTGGAAGCTACTTGGAAGTGTATATAAATTAAATGCAAATAAATTAAGTATCTGCCACACTGCTGTATTGAATCAAATAACCTACCTTCTACAACCTATCTTCTAAGAAGGTAGAGAAGGCCTTATCTGATGAAAACTTGTTGTGTAGCTTTTGTCTAATGAAATGGACTTTAAAAAGCATGCATATGAGCTTCGAAATTCTTGGAAAAGTCATGTATGCAGCAGCCAGCCAGGTGCAGGTGACCCACACTTATAATCCTAGCTCCTCGGAAAGCTAAGATCCGAAGCGCATGGTTCTAAGCCAGCTACAACAGGCAAGTCAGAGAAATTCATCTCTAACTTGCAAATCGCCTTGGCAATGGCAAGCAAGGCAATGAAGGAAACGGAACCAGGAAACTGGTTTGGGGGCACCAGAGGGCCTGTGTCTCTCTCTAACAACAGATACCCCAAGGTCCCGTTAAAAGAGCCTTTCTTGATTTGGGGACAGGGGAGCAATCTCTTTGAAGTTCCAGACACCAGCATGTGAAACAATCCTAGGATGAATGGTTTCCTTATCTTAGGAGACAGAGGCAAGCGTATAAAACCTTTATCTAACTCCAAGGTCCAGGAAAGTTGGGTTCTGATTTCCTCACTTTCAGGGTAGAATCTTGGGTCTCTGTAATGCTAGGAGTGATTAGTTGTTTTCAGGTCACTCCCAGCTTTCTGGGATTCCATTCCCTTCATTAGACCTCAGGGCTCAGCATTCACAGATTCCCACAGCTAACAATCCAGCAAAAAGCAAGAAATGGAGATGTGGTTTAACTGCTAGAGAGCTGGCTTTGAGAGAAAAGACTAAGGCACAGCACCCAGGCTCTGAGTTCAAGCCCCAGTGTCAGCCCGCGCGACACATACACACACACACACACACACACACACACACACACACACACACACACACACACACACACACACACACACACACACACACACACACACACACACACATCATATATGCAGCAACAGCCAACTTAGACAAAGGCCTTCAGATCCTCAGAATTTTACCGGCAGGCTGAGAGTGTGGCTCAGCTATATCCATGTGCTTCCTTATATGCTAAATTAAATTATGGCCCAGCAGGAGGGAGGGAACAAGATCATAGGGAATGCACTGAAAAATTTCTCACACTTTAAGATCTAATGGAGTAATTTGTGCCTGAATGGGTTTCAGCTTTTCATTTTTGTTGCAATTGAATTGGAATGTCTATAGCAATTACGTTAGGCCTATCCCACCATGATATGTCAGGGGTATGAGTGGAAGGTAATGTGCCAGTCTGTAAATTAGGAGCAGCTGCCTCTGGGGAGCCCTGCCTAAGGACCTATATGTTTACTCTGTTGTAGGTTTCGATGGCAGGAACCTGGACTTTTTCTTTTGTCGTTAATGTGTATCTGTAATATCAGGGAGAGTTGCTATAAAGTTTTAAATCAAGCACACAGGATTCTGTGATCAAATCCCCCCCTCCCTCCCCCCCCCCACACACCATATTCTCAATCCTCCCTTCCCTGGCCAAAGCACTCTTTCATTGTCTGTTGTTGGTTTCTTTATGTGTATTCATTTTTTTAAAAAAATGAAGACTTGGCTGAGATACGAACATTGCAGGGCATGAATAAGATGTTCCTGTCCTGGGAACTGGAGGATGACTGTGGCATACAGCAGCTATCCTGGGCTCCAGCGATACCTGCTGTTTAGTAATGATGCCTTGTATATGGGCTGGATTTGGTGCCTCTCTTCTCACAATTAAAATATGTCGATATAGTAGACTATGGCTGCTAAAACTGGGTGCTAAAGCTTCACTTAGGGTTAATTCTCTCTTCCCCACTCAGCGACAGTCATCCAGGGGGTGTGACTGTGGGGGTAATATTGCCTCATGTGTGGGCAGACATGCCAAATAACCATGGAAGTGAACTTGAAAACTGATCACCCCTCTCCAACTTGAGATGACAGTACTGACCTCGCCAATAAGCTTGACACAACATCATAAAAAACCTTGAATCAGCAGCATTCAGCTGAACTCCCTGTCCCCTGTATTCCTGACCTGCAGAAACTGTAAGATTCTCAATGCCTGTGGCTCTACGTTACTAAATTCAAGTACATTTATAATGCAGTAATGCATAATTAATACAGGTTTTCTTACCTCAGATCCTCAGACACTGATGAACTTGGCTATCTGATGGTGCCTTACTTTGGATAGTTTATAAATGAATATTAATCATTCTATCAGAATAATTGCAAAGTTTCTGAGCTAGGAGCATTATACAACCAGACAGACAAAATTTTATGGCTGTCGTGGTAACTACATAAAGAAAAGAAATTGGAGTAGTAACAATAGCATTATTCTACCTTACATTTGTATAGAACTTAGAGTTTACAAAGCAATTTCTTATAAATGGCCTATTTTTATTCTTATGAATAATTCTATGAATGTGATTTTTTTTCAGTCTAAAAGATGAAAATAGTGGATAGCAGACAAGCTAGAGACAGGCCTAAACTTATCTTTTAATATGTGGCAAAAATATGACTTGAATGTTTATCCCCTGACTGAGGTCTGCACTCACCACTGTTCTGGAGGTTTCTGGTTCAGTACAGGCATGTGGCAGTCTGGCAGTAAACACCTGAAAGAATAATTTTTAAAATGCTGGATGTTACTTAGCATCTTGCAAATTGAAGACAGTCTGGAAAATATACTAGCTTACTTAGGCTTAAATATCTAACAAATCATTCCACTGCCTAAAACAAAATGAGCATATTTTATTAGTAGACCAAATCATAAGTAGGCAAGCATTTTACTTCATTAGTAACACTAACTCAAATTCAGAGTCATGATATTTTGCTTCTGACCAAAAAAACCTGTAGTGTTTAAAAACAAGTCTGATTGTATCTTTTCTCATCTTTTGCTATGACAGTCATTCTAAAATATTCAGCATTTCAATTTTCTTCAACTTGCAAAAGGCAATGAAAGTAATTTCCTGTAAAGAGAGTATGGTAGACTATTACAATCATATACATCAAAATAATACCACATTCTATTCTCAAGTTACAATAGAAATAAGAAACTGTGGGGTTTTGTAGTGGGGGGGGCAAAAGAAAACAAACCCAGCAACATTTGTCAGAACAAAAAGTCCTGTCTAATAGAATATTTTTAAATATCAATGGCAAGATTTGAGACTCATAGGGTCTCAAAACACATTAAGCAAAGTTTTGTTATGTCTGATTTGTCCAAATACTTTTAAAATACAATATCTATAGATTTGTTATATAATTTTATGACAGAAGTATAAGAGTAATTTTACCTTTTCTGGTGAAACTCCAAAGTCATTTTCATAAAACTGAAACTGGTGTTTCAAATCTTTTAAGGTTTTTCATTTTTTTAAAGGAGAAGTTTACATTGAGGAAATGTTTTAGATGCCTAGTAAATACCTGAAAATTCATTCAAGTAAGACATTTCTGCTTATATAGTACTTTTAATGGAAATTTTTTTTGCATCTCTCCTGAGTATTTCATACATAAGGATATATGCATCAAATACAATTTGTATTTTTGAGGGATCATCTGTTTCTCATTTTTCTTTACTCAAGAATTAATATTTTCTTTACAACATCAGAATTCTTTCCACAGGGGCAAAATCTGATGTCACAAATGACTGTTTGATTTCAAGTAAGCAATAAGCGCAGGCAGCAATTTTTTCATAAAATATATTTATTCAAAGTGTTTGACATATAATCAACATTTTACACATTTTGTTTCCTTTTTCAGCAGCAATACATTTTATACATATAAGATAATACATAATATTTAATTAAAGGGATAAGAGCATCCTTTCAACATTTTACAAGGCAGGCTTTAATTCAAAAGTATTTCATTTTTCCCTTTTGTGGCTATAAAAAGGAATTTTGTGTGTGTATGTGTGCCAGTACTGGTGACTGAACTCAACATCTTTCACTCTCAATTAGCTCTTTCTCTCAAAGCTGATGTTCTAACACTTGAGCCACAACTCAACTCAGATTTTTTTTCTGGTAAATTGGAGATAGACCCTCAGGGCTTTTCTGCCCAGACTGGCTTCGAACTGTGATCCTCAGATTTCAGTTTGGATTACAGATGTAAGCCACCAGCACACAGACTGAAGAGGAATTTCTTTAACTCAGACAAAATACTTTGCTGAAGATACCTCTTCAAAAGCTTCTAAGGATCACACTCATTTAATTATAGTTCAGGACATATAGACTGGATGGATTTTCATATACATTTTTGTAAAATACACATAGTACCTTCAAACTCTTCAAAATCTCATCCAAACCTCAAAATAGGCACTACAAAAAAAATGTCAGAATAAAATCCTTGAATGGAAATCAACAAGAAAGCCATCCAAATGAGCACAATGGCAATAGTTTTGAGTTAAAAACAAAGAGACAATAACTTCAAAATACAATGATCTTCCAAAAGTGGTCAAGAGAAATAAAAAAACTTAAACTATTGAGGACCCCTAACCATTGATAAAATCACTGACATCATCCACACTTGACACTTAACTGTTGACATCATCATGATTCCATGGTTTAGAATCACTGGAAGTGGATCATAGCCCTACAGATACAGTGTTAGAATATCAGCAATAAGTACATGTGTAGGACAAGCAGAAAAGGTCAAAAGCTATGTACATAGGAGCATATTAGATGATGTTAAGCGAAATGAACCTCAAGATAGGGACACTAAATATCTTTTTTTCTTTCTTGCTATTGTTTCTAACATATTTATAATGTACCATGTGATTTTTTTGTTTCTTTGTATGTTCTTCCCCCATGGTATAACCTCTGTTTTCACTGTGTTTGATTTCGGTGCCCTACATCTTGTATATACACTTGTATATACAATTGTATACACAATTCAGGGAGGGAAAGGGAACAAACAAAATTCTTAAATAAGGATACAGGTTGACCCATTGTAACAATGAGATGCATAAAACATTATGTTGAAAATGAGCTTTACAACTTCGGTGGGAGGTAGTTTGGAGGTGAAGGGAAGGGAGGGTAGGGGAAAAACAAAGGAGGAGGCAATATCGCACTATAGGAAATATACTCATTACCTTGCTCATGTAACTGTAACCCCTCTGTACAGCATTTTTACAATAAAAACATACCAAAAAAAGATCAGTAATAGCTTAACACTATATCATAATGTGTGCAAATTTACCTCA
The DNA here is from genome assembly GCF_024711535.1 of Dipodomys merriami. Lineage (NCBI taxonomy): Eukaryota > Metazoa > Chordata > Mammalia > Rodentia > Heteromyidae > Dipodomys > Dipodomys merriami. Next base: position 48,552,717 of record NW_027206179.1, read on the forward strand.
TTTTATGTTGCCACACAGTCATGCATCATCTCACATTATCACAAGAAGAGGGAAGGTGAGTATAATAAATATTTTGAAAGGAGTCATTCATATATTTTTTGAATATATTGTTTGAATTATTCTATTTTGTGATTCATTTTTGAATCATTTAATTGGCTAATTTATAAACTATAATAGGCATGTGTTTATAGGGAGTAAAACATGGTACCTATAAGGTTCAGTACTACATATGGTTTCAGGCATCCTCGTGGGTCCCAGAAGTATCCCTTGCAAATAAATTGGGATTCATGTAATATTATCTTGTCTTGCAAAAGAAAATGTTTGTTACTTTCACAGGAGCTTAAATCCCAAGAATTACTTCTCTACAACTCCATTCAGGTTCATATTTCTTTCAAAGGACTAGCACATAGATAAACCTTCTAAAGTTCAACTCAAATTTATGCATCTTGTGACATATATAAACAGACACAATAGCTGCCATTAGATGACAACCTTCAACATCTCTCAGAAATTTCCCTGCACACAAATATCTTCCAGGCAGACAAATGGCTCTGGCAGAATTTCTTTTTCAGGAAGAAAACTACAGAGTTTATTGTGTCTCATTATGCACAGAGTGTGCAAATGTGAAGGAAATCATAAATACAACCTACTGCAGTGATTCTCCAAGTGTGTTCTTGTGTTAGCAGCATTCGTATGGAATGAGAGCACCTGCTACACATATGGATTCTTGGGTCTCCTCAAATCTACCACAGAAATATTCATCAGCCTGTACACTGACAAGTTTCTCATTTTATTTGTATACATGAAAGGTCAAAACCCATTAACCTACCTTCTGCTCTTATTTCACAGGTGAGAAACTTGAGAACCAAGCTTCATAATTAATCAGATTAAATGGACCTGAACAAAATAATTTTTGTAGACAAGCCAGTAGATCCTTCCATTCCTCATTCCCTTCATAGGAGTTCTCTGCCAAGATCTAATAGTTGCTGCTCTTGATCCAGTGCATTTAAGCCTTATGATCTGGATATGCCAAGGGTAAACACCACCATTGAGTATGTTATTCTCCAATTCAAGATTGAGAGCTGCATTACTAAGAGTTCATAACACCAACGAATGGCCCGGATACCATCTAGTATTGATGGATTCAAAATGAGCTTATTGTAACTTCAATCTAAATTATAAAGAAATTTTCCTTTACTTTTCCCCAAATTTGGCCACTTCTAAAAACATAGCCACTTAAAAGACCATATAGAATGGATATATAGAAGGAAGGAAGACTTTAGCCATGAGAGGGAATTGAAGTTGTTGGGGAAGATTAGAAAATCCTAAATGTTTGAGTGGTCTGTATTGGCCCTTAAGCCATATTGATTACTGATGGGTCACATGCACGTTTGTGTGCTCTCTCTCCCTCTCTCTCTCTCTCTCTCTCTCTCTCTCTCTCTCTCTCTCTCTCTCTCTCTCTCTCTCTCTCTCTCTCTCTCTCTCTCCTCTCTCTCTCTCTCTCTCTCTCTCTCTCTCTCTCTCTCTCTCTCTCTCTCTCTCTCTCTCTCTCTCTCTCTCACACACACACACACACAGTACTTTTCTAATCTAAAATCATTTACTCCCTTCACTGCGAGAGGCAAAAATCTTTCCTCATTAAGTATCAGTATACCAGGAATTTCTCCAATACTCATTTACGTTTTTCAGTATTCTGAATCAGTCATCTTTCCACCACTATAATAAAATATCTGGAGGAGGAAGAAAGAATAAAAGAAGAAAGATCTATTCTAGCTCATCGTTTCAGAGATTTCTGTCTTTGGTTGTTTCCTGTCACTCTGGTCCTGTGGCCAGGCAGAACACCAAAATAGGAAGTGTGTGGCAAAGAAAATCTACCAGCTTCATCATGGCTGCTACGCACAGAGAGCTTCTTGTAACAACGCTACTCCAAAAATCTAATGAAGCTATGAATCCAGGAATTCATCCATCCATTCATAAGGTTACAGCCCTCATGTGCCAATAACCCCCCAACTCCCCAACTCTGAACACTGCTGCATTGGCGACCAAACCTTCAACACATGAGCTGGGAAGGTACTGATGTCAAAGAGTGATGTCCATCCTCATTGTAGGAAGCAGATTTTGGTGGACCTGATTTCACTCACAAAAGAAAACAATGCATCCATTAACTTACTCACAAAAGACGTTTCTTGTAAAATTACAGATTATAACCCAAATCAAAGGTATACATGAAAAGGGAAGACATGGTAACAATTTCCCAGTGACAGTTTCTCATTCCATCTTTTAATCTTCTTCTCTGGGCTCTTGAAATCCCTGTGTCTATGTCTAGAGCAATTATTGCAGACTTGCTCTCTTTAATTATTCCCCTTGTTGATCAGGCTTCTAAATTTGAAAGACAGTTCATCACTCTTATGAAGACGCTGTGTACTATCATAAGACGACTCTGTGCTTAATGTTCTGGGAAAACATCCATGCTTCCTGTCGACTAATCTTTGTCTTCTAATTCAGCCTCCTGGTGTATCAATATATTAACTAAACTCTTGCTAAGTCCCTTAAGGCTAATAAACATTTCCTTATCTGCAGGATTTATTTGTTTACAGTATCTTAACTTATTAGAGATCATAAAGGATAACCCTTCATCTCTCTTATTACCGTGACCTTTCAGAATGAAGAGAGCTATAAAGTAAAACTTAAAAAAAACCCTATCTGCTGCAGCATTTGAAATCTTTATGACAGTATCTTGCTTTCAGTTTTCTCAACAGCTTGTCTCTTTCCTAATGATCCTCTTTTATTTTTTTTCTTTAATTCCCTTGAACCCATTTATTCTCAGGTCTGCCAGGGCATATACACTTTTTGTTTCTTTAGCTACAGAAGATCTGATTCTAGAAATTAAATAATATCTAATGACATAGAAAGCAGGCATTTTGGGGGAAAGGCTGCTTGTTGCTAGGCACTCATCTGGCAGGTGGAGCCTCATACACCTCAGAAAGCTATCTTATACAGCCGCTTTCCTCCCAGAGCTGCTAACCAGACATAGGCATGTTTCTCAGAAACTGCCCATGGCAATTCATTCCAGGAAGATGCTTTTATGCACTTTCAAAAGTAACAGTAGCAACCTATATAATCATACTCAGTGAATCACCCAGATGATTGGGGAAAAGGGGATTGCCTTTAATTAATATGCTAAAAATTACTAATAGTGTAAGAAAGTAGGCCACCAAAAAACAAAAACAAAAAACAAAAAAAAAAAACCTCTCAGACCACAGGGATAATAGTCTAGCCTGAAAAAATATGCTATTCATGAAATATAAATGGGCTTGGGCTTTTATCTTTTTTTCTTTTTTTTCTTTTTTTAATTTAATTAAGTTTTTATTGTGAAAATACTGTACAGAGGGGTTACAGTTACATGAGCAAGGTAATGAGTACATTTCTTATTCAGGGCTTTTTTTCTTAGAATTACTCTGTTTATTGGTTGATGAATTTAATGTTTTGGTGTTTTCTGTAACCATCCCATTGGCTCCCTTTTCTGCCAAATGGCTCTTAAGTCTTATTGTATGGTTCCACATTAGGAGCTGGTTCAAAAATATGTACAGTGTAATGTAAATCGTAAATATAATCAATTATTCAAATTCACCAATGTGATATTCAATGAGACTCTTGCTGTGAGTACAATTCCTTTTAATCATTTCTAAATATTTTTCAGGGTTTTGAACATGCCATGCAGTGGACTGAACACTTGGGGAAGCAAAGATGAATTAATCATGGAATCTACTCCATCAGCTACATTTTGAAGGAAGACTCAAATTTAATATAATTCTATGCAGATTAGCAGGAAATAATTCTGTTATCTGGAAATAAATATTGTTTTAAAGGAAATGTATTTTTAGATATATAAGGACAATCTATTCATCACTCAAAATTAATGACTTCAGAAATTCTTATTTTCAAACTTCAAAATCATTTGCCCTTTTATTAAAGAAATACATAGTATCTTTTAAAATGAGGAAAGAAAAACCCCTACTCCTTTCTCCCTACCCTCTCTGTGTTCACTGGGACCCTGGAGGCAGCCTTAAGATTCTCCAGCTCCAGCTCTTTCCTTCTCAAGCCAGATTGCCTCAGACTAGTCAGAAGCGCTTTCATTGGTTAGAACACACCATCTGTGCTTATGAGCAAATAACTTTTAATGTGCGAATTAGTCACCCTCCCAAAGTGTTTATTTGGCAGTTAAAGAGACAATTCCATAGGTGAAAGAATTGTTCAAGGTAGGAAATCTAAACATTCTGTCCTGTCTTCCCATGAGATACAGGAGTATTGGTTCCAATTAGATCAGCTTCCATGGTTCTGAAGGTAATTCTGTATTGTTTTTCACCTTTTTCTTCTAGAACCTCCAGGGTATTTAAACAGCATCTCAAATCCATCTCCTCTTTAGACTTTTTGCAACTACCTTAGACCCAAGGTCTTCATGTAACTCAGACTGTAGGCAAGCCTACATCTCAATTACTTAAAAGCTTCATTCAATAAAATCTTATTAAGCCTTTCAGATGTGTTGGGCATTGTAATAGGTATTGGAGATACAGGAGTATGCATTGTAGTCATGGGCTATGGAGATTTATTGTTGCAACATATAAATATGTCAGCTTTCAGACAACTAAAACCATTAGTAATCTATAAAAACTCAGAGAATAAGGATCTATAATTCTAAGATTTGACAACTGTGTTCCATTCACAACTTCATGTTACAATATCACAGTAGAATTAAGTAGCCTTGTTAAAATTTTAATTACAAAATAAACATTTGTGTCTAATTTGGTTGAAAGTTGGTCAAAATCACTTTTATTTTCAATTTTTTGTAGAATTTGAGCTCAGAGCCTCATGCTTGCTATCACTAAGCCATAACTCTACTGCTGCTGGTTATTTTTGCTGGTTATTTTGGGGGATGAGATCTAGCAAACTTTTCTGCCCAGGATGCCTTTGAACTTTGATCCTTTGAACTTTGAACTTTGAACTATCTGCCTCCTGGGCAGATAGTATTACAGGAATGAGCCACAAGCACAAACCCATATTTTAGGCAAGATATGATACATGTAAAAAACTAAGAGCCCTGAGATTAGTCAAAAATAATCAGTTAGAGTTATGGGATGATATTCGTATTGTTGATTCAATTCTCAAATTCTATGTTTCTATAGAAATTCCTGATAAACATTGTTAACTTAATGGCTGATAATTAAACCCCACTACATAACTAAACTTCATCTTCCAAGGGAAGATGAGCAGGATGGGCTTTCAATTTTTTATTTATTTGTTTATTTGATGAATATTAAAACATATGCCAGGCACTAGAAATATAAAAATGATTAGTACTATGCCTGTTCTTGGAGATTTCACAGTGCAGTTGGTGAGACATGGGAGGAAACAGATGATTTCAGAATTGCTAATTGTTAAACTTCTTTTTTTTCCTGTGAGTACACAAAAAGAATTGCCTATCTCTATTCATAAAAGTGATTTTATATGAGCTGGTTTCATGGGCATTCTTAGGCAGATGGACTAATAAAGGTACAGAAGAATAAGAAGCAGGAATGCATATTACTTGAGCATAACACTTATGGTAAATCTAGAATCTAGGCTACATGTAAATAACTTGTCCATAAAAAATACACTGCCTCTGAAGGCCAGGTAGGCAAGGTGCATATCAGAATGTGAAGGGTAGAGTCCATAATCTATGCTCAGGGATTTATTCTATAGACAATAAAATTCAATGAATAAACTTGATTTTAATAGGAAGATGTGTCATCTCTCTTCTTCTAGAAAAAAAATCATCCCTAAATTGTTAGACCGAAGAATTTAAATCATACTCTATCTCGAGTGAAAGTAGAAAGATTTGTAGTGCCAAACTATGGATATAAAGATTAAACTCACAGAGGAAAACAGCAAATATATATTCACAGCCGATGGTCAAGTCCAACTGTAAGCCAAAGCAGGTATTGCCAAAGAGGAAGAATGATTTACTTTGGAGCCCAAGAGATGCCAAAGAGTTGAGGGAACCAGGTGCAGCTAAGGCAAGAGGTCTAAAATCTAAACACAAAAATAAAATAACAAAAGACTTCCAAACCACTACAAATTTGTGTTCTTCTAATAATTTGGATGTGAAGTATGAAGTGTGATTTCCCAGCTGGTGGCAATATCAAGGGTTGATAAATCGTTCATGGATAATCCAATGAGAAATTTATTGCTGAATAGGCTATTAGGAGGTGAGGCTTAGTAACAGGAAGTCAGGAGTAAGTCAACAGAGGTGTAGCTTTGAAGAGTATATTTTATCCCAGAAGCTGTCTTCTGGCTCTTGTCGTCTGGCCTCCTGTCCACTATGAGGTAAGCCACTCTGTTCTAACACATGCTCCTACCATGACATTCTACCTGGCCACAAGTGGGCTCAGATCTTTGATCCAGGTGACCCGGCACAAAATACCTCTGAAATCATAAATCAAAGTAAATCCTTCCTCCCTTATTTTCTTAGATATTTTTCTATATTCAATGAAAAGGTAGCAACATGGGCTGGGAAGTTGGCTCAGTGGTAGAGCGCTTGCCTTGCATGCCTGAGGCCTTGGGTTCAATTCCTCAGCACCACATAAGCAAAAAGAAAAAAGCCGGAAGTGGAGCTGTGGCTCAAGTGGTAGAGCACTAGCCTTGAGCTGAAGGGCTGAGGGACAGTGCTCAGGCCCAGAGTTCAGGCACCACAACCGGACCAAAAAAAATTTAAAAAAAAAAAAAAGAAAAGAAAAGGTAGCAACACAGCTACCATCTCCTCAACCATCAGAAAGAGATGGATAATATGAAGTAAAGAAGTTCTCAACTCTGGGACACCATTTATTCTAAAGAGCAAGGACAAAGCAAGAGTATCCTGTGGTCATGAACAGTAGGAATGGTGGCACATTCTGGCCCCTTCCTGCTGCCTAGCTACAAAAGAAACTTACTTATTCCCACCAAAATACCTGGGCAACAATTGACATGGATAGGTGGCAAGCAATTTCTGGAGTTGCTTAGCTTTTTTTGGTGAGAATACTAGGAGATTGTTTTTTTATGGAAGTCTTCAATAAAGCCTGGATTTTCTGCCAGCCTATCTAAATCCTAGAAAGCACTCTGATCCTACTTTTCTCTCTACCTTATTTGGAAGACTATATATCTCTATGGATACATCTATATCCATAAGTATTTGGTTGTAAATATAATTCTCAAATATTTTGGTGCAGAAGCCACTTTCCACTTTTAAAAATTACTGAGAACCTCCAACAGTTTTTGCTTACATAGATTGCATCTGTCCATATTTCTTATAGTGTATACTGCAACTGATAATTTTTTAAATATACGGAGTTTTGTAAATATAACAATAACATATGCACAAAAATATTATGTACATATTTTTTAAAAATCAAAAATATATTTTTTTCAAAAACAAGACAAAACCATAGAACAGTGGCTTTGTTGATTTTTGTAATTCCATTTAGAAAAAAAAATCAAATTCTCTCCTTCCTCACTTATCTGATGGCAATATCATGTATCTTTCTAAAATTTTCTTTGTCCTACTGTGAGTGGAAGAAAAGCAAAAATGGCAAATTATCTTAGAATTACAAAAAAAAACCTTTATATCTTACCAATCTTCTAGAAGGGTCTCAGGTACTTGCTAGAAATTTTCACACTAAAAGTCCTCAAAGATTTTCCTTAACAGTTGCATTTACTAGTTAGAATCCAAGGAAAAAATTGAACTATAAGGGTTTCTTAGTACCAAACAAATATAACTCTCTAGGCGATATTAATAAGTCCATTGCTTAGCCAAATAAAATTGGACTTTGAAAATAGATCCCTCATCTATAATGTGAGCAGTTTTTCTATTCATTGCACAAGGGTAAAACTCAATATTTTCATTGTGTTGCTTCAACTCTTTTTTGGGAGGGGAGGGTCAGTCATGGGGCTTGAATTCAGGGCCTGGGTGCTACCCTTGAGCTCTTTTGCTTTCCACTTTGGAGTTTTGAGAGGTTAATTGGAGAAAAGAAACTCGCAGGGACGTTTCTGCTCAGGTTGGCTTTGAACTATGATCCTCAGATCCCAGCCTCCCAGTAGCTAGGATTTCAGGTATGAGCCACTGGCCTTGCTTCAACTCTTGTAAAAACTGAGAACAACTCTACAAACAACTCTCTCTCTCCTTTAGATACCACAATACTCTTAATTATGAAATAACAAAACTCTTTGTATGCTCTAAGAATTGCTTGTTATATTTTTATTGAATTATCTTTACTTGGAACAGAGCCCAAGCCCAGAGTTCAAGCCCCATGACCAACCAAAAAAAAAAAAAAAAGAAATGAATTATCTTTACTTGATCCTGGAAAGAACCCTTACCAAGGTAGATATTCTTCTCATTATTATTGATGAGACAAATCAAATCAAGAGAGATTATGTAAAATGCCCAAAGTCATACAACTAGTCAAAAACAACAAATCTCAGCTTTTAACTACTATTTTATTCAGCTTCCCTATTCATGAACATAATAGGGATGTTCTCTATTGTTTTTCCATTTTAACTGTACAGTTTTTCAATATAGCTTTTAGTGTCTTTTGGAGTCTAGTCTGGGAAATTAAGAGTGTTTTTTTTTACCAATATAAAAGTGTGTACCAGATAGAAACAGATGTTTGGACCATAATAACATTCCTGCACCTTCTTCTCTGCTTTGTTCCAAACATTTCCTTTGAGACTCTACTCAACAGCATACACAGACAGTACTCCCTGTTCTTTCTTTGGCCATGCTTATCTCTTCTGTTTGAATTCTTCAACATCATTGGAAACAAATGGAAAACCAGCCTCATGACGAAGATTCTCTCTTTTTTAATTTTATTTCATTTTTTTGTGGGATGGTGGAAGAAAGAAAGACCCTATGTTTGGGTCTGTGCTGCTGCTGCTGCTGCTGTTTCTTTATCCTCCTCCTCCTCCTCCCCCTCCTCCTCCCCCTCCTCCTCCCCCTCCTCCTCCCCCTCCTCCTCCTCCTCCTCCTCCTCCTCCTCCTCCTCCTCTTTTTCCTCCTCCCTCTTTTTCTTCTTCTTCTGCCATAGGATTATTTTTTTATTATAAGTTAGCTTGACAGCCCTTATGACACTCTTTATGGTTCTTTATATCTAAGGGCATGTTATTTTGTGCAAATGTCTGTGTCTGAATTCTGTGTCTGAATTCTTTATTCTAAGATCTGAGATTAATATCTTTTATTTATGCAATAAATGTGGCATGTAGGTAATATATTAAAAGGTAGATATTATTAGTGGAAGCTTTAATCAATTCAAAAATAACCCAAAACAGAAGATGAAGATTCTCTGATAGTCTGAGTGCCAACATTATTAAGGGTATGGGGTAATCCTGTAGCAGGTGTTACGCCTCTGTTTTCCACTGTAGAAATCCTGTCAGAAACAACTTTGTACAGACCCCTGTGACTTAAAAAATATCCACTGTATAAACTACGTAGAAATGAATAACAGATGTGTGCCAGACGCTGTGGGAAATTCAAAAGTGTCAGTTTAATATCCTGAGTGTCACTGTCTGAACCTGAAAAGTCAATTCAGGTTATAAAAATTTCAGCAGATTGCCACAAATCTCTGAATGTTCTCTTCAGTTCAAGTAGAACAGAGGTAATGGGCCACAGGAGAAAAACAGGGAAAATAACAGATCCCATCTCACTAATTGAGAGATGGCTCCTGAAAAAGATAATAATACTGAAGATTGTTTTTCCCCAAACCCACTCATTTTAAGGTAGCAAAAGTATACATGAGCATAGACAGGCCAAGCTAGAATAACAGAAATGTTTTCTTCTGTGATAACCTTAATTATACTAGACAAAATATGCAATCTACCTCTTGAAAACATCAATTATCTACATTAAAAAATAAGCTTACCACTGATTCAACTCACAAAAAATTCAAATGAAACTTAATTTAAACCATTATATCTATTATTTAAATAATAGAAATGATTATAATTGTTCCTGCAAACTGCAGAAACTTTCTTCTTGGAATATTATACAACTTTTTTATCAGTAGCATCATTAGTTCTGTTAGTATGAATGAAATAAACCATCACCACGTTGTTTGGGCATGATTTTCCCTGTAGAATCTGGTTTTTATAGAATATAAAAGAATGTGAGGATATCCAAAACATTTCTTACTTCTGTTCAACATGATTAGTTTAGTGGTTTATAACTGAACTGACATTCATAGATTTTCGGTATAATGCAGTACTCCAATGGATGTAGTTAAAATTACTCTGTCAGCTTATTTATTATGTAATTATTTAATAGGCACCAACTCTGAAGCATCCTCTGAGTCTGAATAACAAGACTGAGGGTGACAAAGAAAAGAGTATATTATGAAGAGAAAGGGAAAGCATTGAGGATCATGAAAGACAGGATAGCTTAAAAGCATGAAGTACCAGAAAAATGAAAGAGAAAAGTAGAAAATAGTCTATATGTCCAATGTTAGCTTTCCAGGGATAAGGAGAAATTTATGCAGCAGAGAGCTTGGGAAGTCTCAGAGGAGGAGGTTACTGATTCTGTACTTAAGGTCAGGGAATGAGCTTCCCTACCTGAGGATCATTTTGGAAATAGAGATCTAATCCCATGACTGAAGGAGAGCTTGGTTTATATCCCCACCTGTGATGTTACTAGACTGAGAGCTTTGAGCTCAAATTCTATGGACTGTGCAATTGCACTAGTTTCCTTCCTCCCATAAGGTGCATAACTGCTGAGTGAGGTATGGAAACCTTGAAACTAGCAAGCAGAGAGCCTGAGTCTCTCAAGTCCTCCAACCTATACTCCTAATCACTACTCTGCTTTGCCTGCTTTCAGAGAGATTTTGGAGTAACACCCCTAGGCTTAGATGCTTGCTGCCCACAGAGACACAAACTGAAGGACAAATGGGAACATGATAAGCCCACAAGCTGCAGCAGAAGTTCCAGTACTCGAAGAAAGGAAGATCTCACAGTGAAAGTAGCCCTGAAGTAGGTAACTGGTCCTAGGTAACCTATATTGTAGCAACAACCCTGACACTACACAGTCCCACTCGAACATTGAATTAAAAGGCAATCTATGATTTAAACTCCAAAAAACTAGCTTGTCCTCAAATGCACAAATCTTAGTGCAGAAACATAAGAAATATGAAGAGGAAGACAACATGACTCCTTCCAAAATGAAAAATTCCTCCAAAAATTCAAAAATAACCAACTTTAATGACAGTTAAGTATAGTCCCAAAATGATTCAAAAGAATGATGGTAAACAAGAATAATGAAATTAAAGAGTATACAAATGGACAGCTGAATGAATTCCAAGAGAATACAAATATACAACCAAATACAACAAGGCAGATAATTCAGACTACCAAGGGAGGAAAGAAATCTTGAAAAAGTAAAATTGAAATTCTTAAACTATAAAGCTCAACTGGTCAAAAAAGAAAATCAATTGAGGACCAGAGTAGGGTGGCATACACCTCTAATCTCAGACAATCAGGAGACACAGATAAGAGAATCATGATTCAAGGCTATCCAAGACAGTAAGTTATAGAGAGCATATCTCAAAGAACAAGCCTCATATGGTGGCACATGCCTCTAATTTCAGCTACTAGGAATACAGAATAATTGCTGTTCAGATAAGGTCTTCAAAAGCAGAAGATCTTATCTGACAAAAATATATTATAATATATGCTATATATTACATATAGGATATAATTTACACAATACATATATTGTTATATAGTATTACATGTTATATTATGTATTATATATTTAAAAATAGCAAACATATTTAGGACATAAAGAAAGTCCAAAAATACAAGGAAATTGAAATATTTTCCCATGGACTAGAAATCAAAAAAGCAAGAGAATAAACAGAAAATACATAAACACATGTAAACTAAACAATATGTATTTCAATAATCAGTGGCTTACTGGGAAACAAGGGAGAAAAATCTGAAAATTTCTAAAATCAAAAGAAAATAGAATAGTTATTAAAGTGAATGAAGTTATATCATTTGCAAGAAATGGAATAACATTGGATGGAATTGAAGATCATTATATGGAACTGAAGATCATTATCTTAAATAAGCCAAACTCAGAAAAACAATTACTTCATGATTTTTCTCATATATGGAATCTAGATCCAACAAAAAGAAATGGGTAATTGTTGGTATAAGAAACTACTGGGAGAGATAGAGAAAGGAGAAGATGAATATTGTTGAAATACAATATGTATGTATGAAAATAACTATATTTGGTTTTTAAATTTTTTGGTAAAAATAATCAAGAAGGGATGAGGAAGTAATAGAGATGTAAAATATTAGGTAGGTATATGGAAATATAATAAAGTTCCTTTGTATAGTATATACTTTAAAAATTATCTACTCTGTATCAAACAATGTGCCAAATTTTCTAGCTATGAAAATTAACTAGATTTGATGGTTTCTCACAAGGCCTTCACAATTACATCTGCTTGCCCTATATGTTAAGAAACTATATATAATACAAAGTACATAAATTTTTTTTGTTTTTTGGTTTTGGGGGTTTTTTTTGCAAGTCCTTGGACTTAAAATCTGGGCCTGGGAGATGACCCTGAGCCTCTTTGTGCTCAAGACTAGCACTCTACCACTTGAGCCAGAGCCACTTCTGGCTTTTTCTGAGTAGTTAATTTGAGATAAGAGTCTCACAGACTTTCTTGCCTGGGCTGGATTTGAACTGTGATCCTCAGAACTCAGCCTCCTGAGTAGCTAGGATTATAGGAATGAGCCACAGGCACCTGGTAGATACATTTTTTTATAATATTGGGAAAAAATGTATATTTAGAATTAGCCAGCTGGACTCAATTAATATGATTCCAATTTTGCTGGCAGCATCTAAAGCATCTCCATTAGGTCTGATAAAGGGTATTGAGCTTAGTGTCCCGGAGCTTCTTCAGAGCTAGTTTGATCTGATGCTTGTTGGTCTTGACATCCACAATGAACACAAGTGTGTTGTTGTCTTCTATGCCTTCCATGGTTGACTCAGTGGTCAGGAAAACTTAATCGTGGGCCAGCTTGTTTCTCCTCGGGCATCTCTACCAAGGGTATTTGGGCTGTTTCTGCAGCCACAGAGTCTTGGGCCACCAGAAGGTGGGTAAAGTGCATGCATTCTTCTTTCTGTGGCTGTGGGCACCTTCAGCATTGCCTTCTTTGCCTTCAAAGCCTGTGACTTGGCCTCAGCTTTGGGAGGGACAAAGGCCTCCTTCTTTGTTTTCTCAACACCATCTTGGCAAAAGGCAAAGAAGATACGTTTTATAATAAAAAAAAGAACAGGTCACATGCACGACCATAGGAAGAGCATGTAACAATGCATAGGGCCTTTAAGAGGAGGGTTTCAAAACGATTTGTATGATGGTTCACCTCTGTAGCCCTAGCATGCTAGAGGCAGAGGCAAAGTTCAAGGTCAGACATGAATTACTTAGCAAGATTCTATCTCAAATATTTTAAGTGTTCTTTTGGACTCAAGTCCTTTTAGCAGTCTGATTTGTTTTATTATAAAGCAAAGTTTCAAATACATATCATTGGACAACTATTCAACATGCAGTAACTGTGCATATCGAATATACAAAAACAGCAACATCCATCCTGCCCACTTGAAGTATCCATCCTGATAACATTAAAATCTTTATTATTTTTTATTTTGCTAACTTGAACAATGTTCTGTTCTTTTTTAATAAGTTTTTTATTGTAAAAATACCATACAGAGGGGTTACAGTTACATGAGCAAGGTAATGAGTACATTTCTTATGTACCCTGTGCATGATGCATAGAATAAGTGATAACTATGTTGCAGACATTCATATTTTAGCAAACCCAATCTTCAGAAACAATCTATGAAGAAATAAGACTCATCTCCAATTTACAGATAGGCACAGGACAGTGCAATGAACTCCAATAATGACTAAAGATTAAATGTCTAGTAAAGGTTATCCCTGGGATCGAAACTGAATCCTGAGCCTTAGATGTTCATGCTCTACTGGACCGCCTAACAAAGCTCTCAGAAATATGTCTATACACATCCTCCAACATGCTTTTCAGTGATTTACCTAGATTGGTATTGAAATGTGTATCGTATTGGGCATCTGAAGGAAATATTGTCTGAGTGGTAAGACTGAGAGCAAAAAGCCTCTGAATGCTATTAGTAATGAATCAGACTAGAAACTAACACCTTGTGTTGCATACGGTAAGCTTCACATACTGAACTTTAAAAACTTCTCGTTTCCTTGTTATTTTCTTGCCATATTTTCTACATGCACATTCTTTTATAATATACTTCTAGAATGTATTTGTCCCCCAGGCAGGAAAAGAGTAGTAGGAATGCAAACATAATGATTTGACTATCAATGAGAAATCCATTGGTCAAGTCAAGCAATCTTATTACAATGGTAAAATTGCAGCTGTAAATTGCATCCAGGTAGTTTACATCCAAAAAGGCAATACCTAAGAGTTTATGTTCTGAAATAAGATGGCCTGTGTTCAATCCTGGCCTCCAGTTCATGACTGCTGTGTGATTTGGGGGCAGTCATAACTTCTCTGTGTTTTAGTTTTCTCATTTATAAAAGAGGAAAATTAATATCAGTGCCCACCTAACTGGGTTATTATGAGAATAAAATGAGTTAATACTTATTAAGGCTTAGAACAGTGCCTGGCTCAAAGCCGTATTCCATAAATGTATGCTATTATACTAACCATAAAGTAGTTTTTTATTACTGCGGTATTATTATGTGGTCTAGCGCTATCTAGTTGAGAAAGAATATGTAATGTTAATGTAGCCCTCACAATAGTTATGCACACTTCGAATTAATTTTCAAGGAAGCTCTGCCAATTCTATTTAGTGTTCTATTTAAAGAAAAAGAGGACCTATTTCAGTCAGGATGGTTCTCACAGACTATTGTGTTCTATAATAAAGAGTAATAAATGGCTACATTCTACTCAATGCCAAGCTTCAGTTTTTAAAGCACTCCCCTTGGGCTGTGCTGAACATTCCCCCATCTTCTAATGAATCATTTCCAAAGTCCCCATTGCTCCAAATTCAGGGCCAACATTGACCCAGTTAAGAATGACTCTCATTTCAGTATTCTGAGTAGACAGGCACAGGTGAAGGAGAGTATGCAGAGTGGAAAGACAATTCCATTTGAAATGGCCCTTTACTTCTACTATTATGATTTATATAAATGTTTCCCAGGACCCTCTGCTTTCCTGCTCTTATTACTGTCACTTCTATCACTGATCTTGAAAGAAGTAATTCACTTAATTTTAATAAGCTATTTTCTCTCTAGAACATGCCTTACTAGCCATCCCCAAATAGTATGGCCTGGAAAGGGTGCCTGTCCACCTCCATATTCCCTTCAATGCCTGTCAAAGCCTTGCAAATATTATTACACAATAACTTCTCATTAGCATTTCCTTTAGCTTTATGATGCTATATTTAATATTTCCATGAAGCCTGTACATAAAAATCAAGACAAGTCTAAAGTTCCTCCTATTATTAATAGCTATTATTTCTGCATTTTCTTAATGTCCACAGGCAACTCCAAGGATAGAACAACTTGCATCCAATGTGTTGTCTCATAAATGTGAAAAGTAGAAAAATGTGTGAAGATCCAACAGCAAGGTTAAAGTCCTACAATCTGTGACTTTTCCTTCTAAACCCTTCACTGTCTAGAATAATGTTCAGTTGTACTACCAGGAAGCATTTTATAGAAAAAAAAAGATGAGACTATCAAATAGTCATCAGCAGAATATGTAATATAGGACCTTAACCTTCAAATTTGATTCCTACAAATGTTTTGTTTTCTAGGCATTTCTACAGCTGTTTCAATTATCTGTTTTAATTATTGGTGATTTAATTATCACCAGATCCTTCACACTTGTAATTCTTCCAATTCTGTAAATGAGATTGAGGCTACTTTAATAGTAAGCCTTCCTTTTTCTTCTTTTAGGAGAAAAGAACAAGAATAGAATATTAAGGGAAAAATATGCTTTTTCATAGACTACTACTTATAAATTGTACATCCTTAGTGAAGTTAACCTCTTTGAACTTCAAGTTTCTCAGTGGCAAAATTTGAATTATAATAATTCTCACAGAGCTTTTCTAATAATACATAATGGATAATGTCTATAGAAAATTATTCATAAATGTTAAAGACCTTTACCACAAAAATGAAGAATCCTGGCATTACTCTAACTTTTCTGTGGCAACATTTTGAAGACATGAGAGTTGAGCCAAAGGCTGGATGTAATAAAATAATGATATGGCCATGGAGCCTGCATGAAGATCAACTATGAACTTCCCAGTGAGACACACTATACTCACCTAAGGAGAAGAGGGACTATGCAGTTAGCAAAGACAAGAAGCATTGTTCAAAATAACGTTTCAGGAAAATATCTAATGTCAACAGGAACATTATGGAGTAGATGGTCTTTTTTCTCTTTTACTCTTTACCCCGCTTACTCTAGCCTTGAGCTGCTCTTAGAATACAGCTGGTCCTCATCAATATTAACATTACATATGATATTCTTTCTTCTCTCACTAGCTCATCTCATCCTATCACAGACCCTCTTTCCAAACCACTGTTGTCTCCACGCCATTCCATGAGCTGACCTTGACATAGGTCCAACCATGTAAGATCATGTCCATCCTGTATCCCTCATTTCTCTCCTTCCATCTGTTTAAAAACTATTCATGCAGTATTAAATAGCTTGGCATTTCAGAGCAAAAAAAGTTGCTCATATTAAGATGGAGAGAAAATATATGTTATTTTTTAACTTAATTATAGCCTGTTTCATCTGCTGCTATGGCAGTGACCTCACCACTCACCCAAAGATTCCCCTGTGTTCATCCACAGCTTCACCTTTTCCTTTAACTGCACATTGACTACACTAGGCTCCTCCTACTCTTGCTATCATCTGCTTGCCAAGAGAAGACTCTTTGCAATGCATCTCCTATCAAAAAACTTTTTCTCCACAAAGATTAAACCAATATAACTCATGCATAATTTGACTGTGAATTTTCTCTTACAGGAGAATCTGTATTTTGTGGCTACTACCATAGCAAATACTGCTTCCCTTAACTTTTCAACCTAGCATCACTTTATATCATATTGTGGGGCTCTGACATGTTAATGTTTCTGAACAGAGTTTTCTGAACAGATTTTATTAAAATCACCCTGGACTAACAGACAAACTTAAAATTAAGTGATAGTGAGTGCAGAGATTTATCTTGCAGAGGTTGAATACACATTTCAAGAAATAAAACTACTTAAGCAGTAGACATATCCCAAGTTGTGAACTCTGAGATTCTTGTCAGAGCTTCCCTCTAGAAAAATATGTCTATAATCCCTCTTTATTCCAGTTGTTGTAGTTGTTGTTGTTATCTTTTAGTAGTGGTACAATGGTATTTTCATTCAGCCTGTCAGTTTATGCATGCAGTACATCTTGATCGATGTCACCACTTTCATCTTTCTAATTCTCCTCCTATCAGAAATCCTCTTGAGAAGACTTTTTTACACTCAGAAGCAATGGTTCTTCACAATTTCTCAGGAAGTTCTTTCTTTCTTTTGTTACAGTAAAGGTGATATACAGAAGGGTTAGAGTTATGCAAATCAGGTAATGAATACATTTCTTTTGAATAATGTTTCCTCTTCCCTCATTTTATCTCAATTTTTCCCTCTCAACACACCTCCTCCACAAGTTGGATATCCAACATAGTGTCTACTGTGTATTACTGCAGCATTTGCCAGCCTTGGTTCCTCCCTTTCTGTGCTCCCCTTACATTCCCCAAGACATATGAACTTACATACAAGACAAAAGGTACAGAAATCAAAAACAGTGACAAAGGAGAAAAGAAGTATTTAAAAAACCCTCTTGTTTCCATTTATTGGAGTTTGTTTAATAAAAATCAGTTTATGTGATCATATACTTCTTGATCCTTTGTGATCTTCTCCTAAGAATATCCTCCTTTGGTCCCACTGTGTAAATGTTTAGAGTCCTGTACAATTTATCATGTCCAAGTATATTTTTTGTCTTTTACCATCCAGCATGTTTAGATCTATAGGTACATTCTAGTTACAGTAACTGAGGGAAATCATGAAGCCTATGTTATTTGGGGTCTGGCTTACATAGCTTAATATAATGTTTTATAAGTCTTTCCATTTCCTTACCAATGGTAGCATACCATTCTTTCTAATGGAAGCATAGAATTCCATTGTGTATATATACCACATTTTTTTGATCCATTCATTCACTGAGAGGCACCTGGGTTGATTTCATATCTTGGCTATGGTAAACAATGCTGCAGTGAACATGGTTTTGCTGGTATAGCTTTAGTGTGGCCTTGCTTGTGGTCTCTTGGATAAATGCCCAGGAAAAGATCCCAAGATTCTTAATTTCAGATTTCCTTATTTAAAATACAAATCCCAGTACATGAAGGATGACTTTTGGTGCTCATGCTATTGTGCTCAAAATATGGATTTGAGGCATGATCCAATTACATAATAACCTGGATTTTCCCTCAGAAATATTATATCTAATCTCAAGATAATAAAATAAGTATAAATATTAAGCAGTTAGAACATGCTGAGTACATCTAATTAAATTATTACTGTTCCTACCCAGTTTCTTGTCTATTTCCTTAAAAGTCTATATAGTACACAATGAAGTGAATTTGTTCCTTGTCTTTGTGTCATTGCAAATGTTTTTTCCCACCCAATCTCCTGCTTTTCCTCTTTTCACAGTTTAATTTCCTCTTTTCTATAAAAAATGGAAAAGTCTCCCTGAGTTAAATCATTACTTAGTATTTGGGCTATATATTTCCAACTGTTACTCAATTTTTGGGGCTATATATTTCCAACTCCTACACAATGCTATTATTATATAATATATAAAGTTGTTGTGCTAACTCAATGTCAAGGTAAATATTCTCAACCTTATTTTAAATATGATGAATTAGACTCTGAAGAAAGTTAAGGACCATAATTCAGACCTATCTTTGCTTGACCTATGGCTTGGTCCAATGAAATATTAATAGAATTGGCATGAGCTATCTCCCAACAACAGTGTGAACAACTTTTGAGTGGAGCATTTTCAATGTTACACAGATGGGGGGGCGTTATTTTATCAAACAGCATCATTAGTATACTAAATATGAATTTCTTTTTATTGCTATTGTAGAGTTGATATAAAGAGGAGTTACACTTACATGAACCAGGTAATGAGTAATGAGTAAATTCTTTTTGAATCATCTCTCCCTTTACATTGCTCTCTCCCTGTTTTTCCCTTGTATCCCCACCCACAAGATATCTAGTTAATTTTCTTTTTTTTTTTCTTTTTTTTTTTCTAGTTAATTTTCCACATGGTATCTAGTGAGTACCACTGTTGTATATGTTCACCCTTGCTCCACCATTTATGTGCCATCCCTTTTCCTTCCAAATACAAACAAACAAGACAAAAGGGAAAGAAAACCAAAACAGCAGCAATGGCAACTAAAAATGTAGTCATTGTACTACTTTAAAATATGTAGAACTAGATCTGTGGCTCCCAGCAAGTAAACATCTGTGGAGAAAGGAAACCACCTATGTTATGCAGTAGCAATATTTGGTAAACTGTGTTCTGAAATAAACTAAAGGGCAAGTGATATATGTGAATATATTGTGACTTTAAACAAAGAAGTAGGCTGTTTTGGAAAGACACTATAAGGAAGAAATTAAAACAAAACAAAAAAAGAATTGGCCAAATTGTAAGAGAACTTGGAAGAAAGTCACAGAAGAGTCCAGACATTCTAATACTTGTGAAGATAAAATACGTAATAGAAGATATAATGCATCCTTTTCTCCTACTGGTAAGGCAAACTAGGCAAACTACAAAGATTGACTTAGCCTTGGCTAGGTGTGGTTCTACATGCCTGTAATGCCAGCTACTTGTGATTTGGGGATCAGATGGATTGACATTTGAGGTCAGACTAGACAAACAGTAAATGAGACCTCCATCTCAACAAACAAGTGAGGCAGAGTACTGTGCGGGTGTAATACCAGGTAAACGGAAAACATTTGTAGATGAATTGTGGCCAAAGGCTTTCCAAGGGTAAAACTCAAGCTCCTATCTGAAAAAAAAATAACTGAAGTGCAAAAGGGCTAGGGATATGGCTCAAGTGGTAGAGCACCTGCCTAGCAAACATGACACATTGAGTTCAAACCTCACTACCTCCAAATAATAATAGACAAAAAGTAGAGTCTTGTTACAATGGGTCAATCTGTATCCCTATTTAAACATTTTTTCCCTTCCCCTCCCCAAATTATACCAACATCAAATACAGTGTAACATTGAGATGTACAAGATGCTATGTTGAAAAATGAACTTTACAATTTAGGTGGGGGGGGAGGGGAAAGGGTAGTTGAGGAGGTGGGAGGGAAGGGATGGTAGGAGAAAAACAAAGGAGGAGGCAACAATGCTTGATAAGAAATGTACTCATTACCTTGCTCATGTAACTGTAACCCCTTTGTAAAGTATTTTCACAATAAAAAACTTATTTAAAATAGTAGGGTCTCTAAATTTTAAAGTGTAATTCAAGAAACCTCTTTGTGGAAAAACTATAAATTAAGAATATAAATAATAGATGCCTTCAGTTTTATAAAATGGTTTAAAAACCTAATATTAAAGATACAGCCTTACCATGAAAATAGTTTTAGGCAAAATATAGCACCTCCCCTGGCTCACCAAAATGCCAATATCTTCCTAATTTTCAGTGGATACTTATTTGCCACAGTATTTATGATTTATTTAAGGATTTTGATGGGAGAGATTACCCTGGATAATCTGCATGGGCCTATTGTAGTGAATAGGTCCTTATAAAGAAGAATCTCAAATTCCAAGCTCATTCTTCAAGGAAATAGAAGAGGCAATCCAAAAATTCATATGGAACAATAAAAGACCCCGAATAGCAAAAACGCTCCTCAACGGAAAGAACACTGCTGGAGGAATATCAATACCAAATTTTAAACTCTACTATAAAGCCATAGTAATCAAAACAGCTTGGTATTGGCATAAGAACAGACCTCAGGACCAATGGAATAGAATTGAAAACCCAGAAATGAATCTACAGACCTATAGCCATCTAATCTTCGATAAGGGAGCTAAAACAATAGAATGGAACAAAGACAGCCTCTTCAGTAAATGGTGCTGGCAAAACTGGTTAACTACTTGTAGAAAACTAAAGCTAGATCCTTATATATCACCCTGCACCAGAATCAACTCCAAATGGATCAAAGACCTCGAAGTCAAAGCAGACACTCTGAAAACATTACAGGATGGAACAGGAGAAACCCTAGGTCTCCTTGGCTCAGGCCGAAATTTTCTGAATAGAGACCCGGAAACACAACAAATCAAAGAAAGGTTGGACAAATGGGATTGCATAAAGTTGCAGAGCTTCTGCATGGCAAAGGACATAGCTAGCAAGATCAATAAAAAGCCCACGGATTGGGAAAAGATCTTTACTAGCCATACAAAGGACAAGAGTCTCATATCTAAAATATACTTGGAACTCAAAAAATTAAACCCCCCAAAAACAAACCCTCAAAGAAACAACTGCCCAATAAACAAGTGGGCGAAAGACTTAAAGAGAAACTTTTCTGAAGAAGAAAGAACGATGGCCAATAGACACATGAAGAAATGCTCAACCTCCCTAGCCATAAAAGAAATGCAAATCAAAACAACATTGAGATACCACCTCACTCCAGTTAGAATGGCAAAAATCAAGAGCTCTAACAACAACAGATGCTGGAGGGGATGTGGACAGAAGGGAACCTTACTTCAATGTTGGTGGGAATGTAAACTTGTTCAACCACTTTGGAAATCAGTATGGAGGTTCCTCAAAAGACTTCACATAGATCTCCCCTATGATCCAGCAATCCCACTTTTGGGCATTTACCCAAATGTTTACAAACAAGACCACACTAAAGCTACCAGCACAACTATGTTTATTGCAGCATTATTCACCATTGCTAAGATCTGGAACCAACCCAGATGCCCCTCAGTAGATGAATGGATCAAGAAAATGTGGTATATATACACAATGGAATTCTATGCCTCCATCAGAAAGAATGACATTGCCCCCATTTGTTAGGAAATGGAAAGACTTGGAAAAAATTATATTAAGTGAAGTAAGTCAGGCCCAAAGAAACATAGGCCCCATGGTTTCCCTTATTTGCAATATCTAGTATATGTATGAGTCAAGCGGAAAAGGTCAGATAATGTGATGTTAGGAAAATGAACCTTAGATATGTATTTTAATGTTTTTTTCTTTCATGCATGTGTTTCTAATGCATTTATAAGATTATTTCTTTGTTGCTTTGTATGTCCCTCCCCCACAGTATAACCCCTGCTTTCACTATATTTGATGTCAGTATAACTTGTGGAGGAGATGGGGAAAAACAAGTCGTTTAAGGATACAGGTGGACAATGAGAAGTACAAGTTGTGAAGGATAAACAAAGGAGGAGGCTGCAATGCTTGGTAAGAAATGTACGCATTATCCTGCCCATGTAATTGTAACCCCTCTGTACAGTATGTTCACAAATAAAATAAAATAAATTTTTTAAAAAAAAGAAGAATCTCAGAAGAGAGTGCAATGAATAAAACAAAAGTTAAAGTTGTGGATTCATTGGCTTTGAAGCTAAAAGGAGACAAGTGCCAAGGAAAGCAGTAGACCTTTTAAAGGTGGAAAATTCAATGATGTAAATTTGGCAAAACTTTGATGCTAGCTCATGAGACCTATTTTGGTTTTATGCCATCCAGAACTACACAATAAATAAAAGATTCTAATTAACTATTGTTAAGGATACTGTTTAATTGCAAGCTTGTGGTAATTTGTTATAGTATATCAATAAGAAATAAATAATATAAAAGTCAGAAGCAATAACATTGATTTGTAATCCTAGATTTCAAAAAGCAAAGGCAGAAGCATGAAAAGTAAGAGTTTAAGGCCAGCCAAGGCAACATAGAAAGTTCTAGGTGAATCTCGGCTATATAGTGAAGATCTGTCAGAAACAAATAAGTTAGCAGGCAAGCTTTGGACATCATTTGTGAAGATAAATATTTTCTACAAAATGGTGAGCATGGTTATTGGTAACTATTGATTTTGTTACTCAAATTGATGCCAAAAAATTAGCTACATTCCTATTAGAAGTATAATATAAAAAGAATCATGCGTTGAGAGTAAAAAAGACTGTCACTAGTGTTGACTGCCTTTTTATTTTAATAAGCAGGAAGCAGATTGAGAAAGCTGCTCAGCAAAATGCTGGAATAAGAACACTCTGTGCTTTATCATCCCTTAGAAAAAGTTCACGTAGCAATTATCCATAGACTAGAACATCTTTTTGCAATGTTCAGATTGAACAAATCTGAGGTATGTAGACAAATGTTTGGAAATAAGCCTAAAATATTCCCATTCCAGTGGGGAATGAAATTGCATTTAGAATGATAGAAGAAAGATTTCTATGTCCACCCCAAAGTTGTTGCAATACGAGACAGAGAAGATTGTCCTGAGACCATGAGGCAAGAGAAACCAAGGGAACATTCAACTTCTCTCACATTCCAAGATGCTTCCCAGGAAACTCACCTTCATCTCAACGCATCTCATCTTAACATGACTACACCACCTGAAGTCAGGTAAAAATAAAGAAAGGAAGCAGAAATCATAGTGACCATGGCATAGATCTTGATGCTACTTGTGATCCTGCCAACTCTGGTACCATATAGGAGATAACAGTCAACCTCATATGTTACCTGCAAAGCCAATCACAGCAGGAAGTTAAACTCACCTTAAACCCTTCATTAGCTTGTCTCTACAGCTATCCTCAGAGCCCATATCAATAAACCCCCACAGGCATAGCAGCACCTGCTTCTACTCAACTTGGAGAAGTGTAAAAAGAACTCTTTGGCCTCAAGAAGAACACTACCACTCCTATGAATTTAGAAAACCTCAGAGGCAATACCAGTTTCACTCATGTCCCCACACTGACAGAGGTGTAATCCTCAAGCAGAAGTCTCAACAACAGACTCAGTTAAGAAGAAAGAATCTATGAATTGCAAGACAGAACATTTTAACTTATCTGGTTATTGGAGCAAAAAGGCAAAACAATGAAATGCAATGGAAAAAGCTTGCAACAATTATGGGTCACTACCCAGAGACAAAAGTATTTGCACAATAAGAATTTCTCAAGGGGCTGGGAAGGTGGTTCAGTGGTAGAGTGTTTGCCTTGCATGCTTGAGGCCCTGGGTTCGATTCCTCAGCACCACATAAGCAGAAAAAAAAAGCTGGAAGTG
Source organism: Dipodomys merriami (assembly GCF_024711535.1). Taxonomy (NCBI): domain Eukaryota; kingdom Metazoa; phylum Chordata; class Mammalia; order Rodentia; family Heteromyidae; genus Dipodomys; species Dipodomys merriami. The sequence continues at coordinate 48,577,105 of NW_027206179.1, forward strand.
GTGCTGTGGCTCAAGTGGTAGAGTGCTAGCCTTGAGCTGAAGAGTTGAGGGACAGCGCCCAGGCCCAGAGTTCAGGCCCCACGACCGGACCCCCAAAAAAAAAAAAAGAAGAAGAATTTCTCAAGAAGAAAAAGGGCAAGAAAATATATTAAAGGAATGAGAAAAAAGAAATCATGACTGCAAATATATCTAAGCTGGTAATAAATACAAACATTGAGATAAAGGAAGTGTGGAAGTACCAATTAATGTTTTTGAACACCTTTTCAAATACTTACTTTCCTATTTTATATTGACCTTTGTGGAGTTCCAAGAAAGTCTTCTAATGTTTTTTAACTGTGTTATTTCTTTCTTTATTGCAGTGTTGGAAGACTTCTTTATATTTCCCACATACAAGTTCTTTGTCAGAGTATATATTATACATATTTATCTTAATCTTTGGCTTTACTTACTTTCTTAGAAAGATCTTCTTTTAAAGATTAGATTTTATTTTAAGAATGCTCATATATTTCTCATTTAATGGAGGAGAATCTTGGCAAGTGTCACTTAACCTGCATGTGTGGGATGCTTTCCAAACTCTATTCCTATCCTACTCACTGTTCATTTAAAAGAAACTGTGATTGCCCAGAAATTCTTCAAAATAGGGACTGCTTTGTTGGCTTAGCTACCAGAGTAAAAACATCATAAACTTGAGCCATGAGCAATGACCCACAATTGACTTATGTTCCAAGCAAGCACTAAAGCTTTCTTCTTATTGTTAACCACTGCAATTGTGATTATGAAGCTGAGTGTAACTGTAGTATAACAGCCTGATAAGGCTCAGACAAATGAGGCCAATAAATAATGACTGGTACTGACAGAAGGATCCAAGGGACAAAACTAGTAAACATTAGTTCAGTTAAAAAACAAAACTCTGAGCCGGGCGCTGGTGGCTCACGCCTGTAATCCTAGCTACTCAGGAGGCTGAGATCTGAGGATCGCGGTTCAAAGCCAGCCCGGGCAGGAGAGACCGTGAGACTCCTATCTCCAATATACCACCAGAAAAACGGAAGTGGTGCTGTAGCTCAAGTGGTAGAGCGCTCGCCTTGAGCTGAAGAGCTGAGGGACAGCGCCCAGGCCCAGAGTTCAAGCCCCACGACCGACAAAAAAAAAAAAACAACTCTGAGCCGGGTGCTGGTGGCTCACACTTGTAATCCTAGCTACTCAGGAGGCTGAGATCTGAGGATCGTGGTTCAAAGCCAGCCTGGGCAGGAGAGACTGTGTGAGACTCCTATCTCCAATAAACCACCAGAAAACCAGAAGTGGCGCTGTAGCTCAAGTGGTAGAGCGCTCGCCTTGAGCTGAAGAGCTGAGGGACAGTGCCCAGGCCTAGAGTTCAAGCCCCATGACCGACAAAAAAAAAAAAAAAACTCTGATACTTTAGTTCAATAAAAAATGTCTAATCATAAAATTGTGTAATCATTTTTCTGTGTTCACTTATGGTTTAGGAAGAATGACATTGCCAAATTTTATATTTCAAAACAGCTGTAACAAAAAGAATTCCACATGGTACTAGACGAGACCAGAAGAGGGGCAATTATTCACTTCAAAAAATAAATAAATAAAAGCCAGTTAATAGCATAAGAGTAAGACATAATCTATGTTCCAATCTGGTGAAATGTTAGATAGCAATTCTTCCATCACAAATGGCAAAATTCCAATGTGACAGACAAAGAGAAATAAATAAATGAGCCTTTAACCTCATAGCCATGTATTTAATGATCATATTGTATAAAGGGCAGGCAGCCAGAACAAACAGGACTTCCTTGCAATAGCTATGTCACAAATGCAGGGCATCTGCACAAATCCATTACACATGTGTCACCGCACATTTCTAAAACACAATCACAAAACTAATTCTTACAACTCATTCCCAGAGCTTAGCAATAAGCAAGATTAATATACATATACATATGTATATATATGCATATATGTGTATATGGAGAGAGAGAGACATACACACACACGTACATGTTAAATTACAAAGTGAGTACCTGGCACCGAGAAAAGTATAGTAGTGTGTTAAATCACCAGGAATTTCTTTTTTGTGTGTGAGGCCATCAGAGTCCAATCTGACCCCCATACAGACTGAGTCCCTAAGTATACAGTGTATACCTTTTTTCATATTTTTATTGTGAAAATACTGTACAGACGGGTTACAATTACATGGGCAAAGTAATGAGCACACTTCTTGTCGAGCATTGTTGCCTCCTCCTTTGTTTCCCCTTACCATCCCTGCCCTCTCATCACCCCCCCCCAAGTTGTAAAGTTCATTTTCAACATAACATCTTGTACATCTCATTGTTGTATCCCTATTTAAACAATTTGTTTTTTCCCTTTCCCTCCACAAATTATACCAACATCAAATACAGGGAAAACAGAGGGTATACTGTAGGAGAGGGACATATAAAGCAACAAAGAAATCAACCATCAGATAAGTTGATGTTAGGTGAAATGAACCATAAGATAAGGACTCAAATGGTTTTTCTTTCTTGCTATTGTTTCTAACATATCACCAGGAATTTCTAGCACCTTCCATATAACATCTGTGTAAACACCAAATAATGAAGAGTGTTCATGTTATAAGGAAAAAAATCTCCCCAAGTTGCCACATACATATAGTTATACAGGCCAGGACGACAACCCCACCTTCTTGGGAAGGAAGTACTGAGAAGGAAAAGTAGGAGCCAGCTCAAATTGTGCTGGATCAATGTGGAAGATGTTGCTGCTGCTGTTGCTGCTGCTTAAGCTCAGATCTGTCTTCTCCACTTACTGTCTCGCTGCATCTAGAAGGCACTCTACTGTGATTGCATAGAGGCTATGCTTTGAAAATAGTGAACATGAATCCAAGTAGAAATGACTTTTAGACTTTAGATTCAAGTCCCCAAACTGAATAATACTATGTCATGGTGAGAGTTGTGTAGATGATTAGAAAGCATGCTCTTCCATATGCAAAATGATTTCAACCATGCAGGTAGCACACCTGAGGAGGTGTTGAAGCTTGCCTCCTGCTCCAAATACTCACCTAAAGGGAAGAAACTAATGATGAGAAATACAAAAGCTGCCAAGAATGGAAAGCACAAAAGAACACGCTCTTTGCAAGTGCAATACAAATTTAATTACAGTTTTCCTTCCAGCTTAACATTACTAAGAATACTATTCTCAGATGACAATATCCAAAGAGATTCCCAACTACTATTCCAAATATATTATACATTTTTCAATATTTTGCAGAGACCAAAAAGATGTTTGATATGTGAAATGCCACTTTAGCTATTATAAAAAGGCATCACAAACTTAGGTGATTATATAAATAAGACAGGGAAAGCCAAGATTTGGGGAAGCAAAACAAATGTTAAAGACATAGAAAAATCAAAACATCAAAAAACACAGCACATGTCCATGAAAGGGAACAACTACAGTGAGACCACCAGTGTTCCTCGGCGAAAAATAAACTCAGGGTAGTGATTTTTTTCAAGTGAATCTAAAATCTCTTGGGAAATTGCTGGATTTTTAAAGACTTTTCACTAATTAAAAATGTTAACTTTAATTCTATGAATGGCAACAATCTGTGTCCCCTCAAAATCCATCTGTTGAACAGATTGGCCCAGAACTAGGTTTTCAGTGTCTAAGTTTGTATCTACTCTCAAGTCACAGCCCTTTCTCAGATACCAAAAGAAAATGTCAATAAGAGACTTCATTTAACTTAGAACTACAATTCGATCCTGGGGGGGGGGGGGGGAATATACAACTTGACATTCAGTAAATGTCTATAAAGATTCCCCCCCCTCTCTCTCTCTCTCTCTCTCTCTCTCTCTCTCTCTCTCTCTCTCTCTCTCTCTCTCTCTCTCTCTCTCTCTCTCCCCTGCCCCCAGTCCTGAGGCTGGAATTCTGGACCTGGGTGCTATCCCTGAGCTCCTTTTCCTCAAGACTAGCACTCTACCACTTGAGCCACAGCACCAATTCCAGCTTTTTCTGTGATTTAACTGGGAATAAGAGTTTCACAGACTTTCCTGCCTGGGAGCTGGCTTCGAACTGTGATCCTCAGCTCTAAGACTCCTGAGTGGCTAGGATTATAGGCATGAGTCACTGACTCCAGGAGCTCTCGCTCTCTCTCCACTCTCTCCGTCTTTCTCCTCTTTCTCCTCTCTCTCTTTTTCTCCTCTCTCTCCTTTCTCTCTTTCTCCTCTCTCTCTCTCTCTCTCTCTCTCTCTCTCTCTCTCTCTCTCTCTCTCTCTCTCTCTCTCTCTCTCTCTCTCTCTTGGGTCTTTAGTTTATTCTTGAATTTCAACTAGAATCCATTTTCTATGTGGGAGAAAGTGCACAATAACAAAAGCTGAAAAGAGATTCAAGGTTTGACTCGCAGCATTACATTCCACAGTGAACCAGTGAACTGGTATTTTAATCACTAGGAATCACTAGGACTAAATGAAAGTTGAAATGACTGGGTGTCATTTGATGGAAGGAGATACAGATAGATAGATAGATAGATAGATAGATAGATAGATAGATAGATAGATAGATAGATAGATAGATAGATAGATAGATAGATAGATAGATAGACAGAGAGATAGAAAAATAGAATGAACCACTGGGTAAATGTTCCAAAGAGATTCACTGCAGAGAAAAGCTTAAGTGAATTGGGAAAGATGTGAGGCAGGAATGGGTGTCAACCTATTTCATTGCAGTCCATCCAAATCCCAAGGAAATCTGCCCTCCTTGAAGATGGCATGATCTTGTATTTAAAGAACCCCATGGACTCCACTCCCAAGTTACTCAAGCTGATCCAAAACTTTGGCAAAATACCAAGATACAAAATTAACCCTCAAATATCCATGGCTTTTCTGTATGCAGAAAACGAGACGAGTGTGGCTGAAATCAGGAAAGCAACTCCTTGTGTAACAGCCCCACAAAAAATTAAAATACCTAGGAGTTAATACCTAGGAGTGAAGGACCTCTATGATGAAAACTTTAAAAAGCTGAAAAAGGAAATTAAAACAGAACTAAGGAAGTGGAAAAACCTCCAATGCTCCTGGATTGGGAGGATCAACATCATGAAAATGGCAATACTGCCAAATGCTATCTACAAATTCAATGTGATACTTATCAATATCCAGACCTCATTCTTCAATGAAATAGAAGAAGCAACCTAAAAATTCATATGGAACAATAAAAGGCCTCCAATAGAAAAAACAATCCTTAGCAGAAAGAACAGTGCTGGAGGAATATCAATACCAAATTTCAAACTCTACTACAAAGCCATAGTAATCAAAACAGCTTGGTACTGGCACAAGAACAGACTTCAGGACCAGTGGAATAGAACTGAAGACCCAGAAATGAACCCACAGACCTATAGCCACCTAATCTTTTATAAGAAAGCTAAAAAATAGAATGGAAGAAAGACAGCCTCTTAGTAAATGGTGTTGGCAAAATTGGTTAAATACCTGTAGAAAACTAAAACTAGATCCTTACATATCATCCTGCACCAGAATCAAATCCAAATGGATCAAAAACCTCAAAGTAAAGCAGACATCATGAAAACATTACAGGAAGGAATAGGCGAAACTCTAAGTCTCCTTAGCACAGGCTGAAATTTTCTTAATAAAGATCCAGAAACACAACATATCAAAGAAAGTTTAGACAAATGGGATTGCATGAAACTACAGAGCTTCTATACTTAGAACTCAAAAAATTAAACCCTCAACAACAAATCCTCAAAAAAAAAACTGCCCGATTAATAAGTGGGTTAAAGACTTAAAGAGAGACTTCTCTGAAGAGGAAATAAGATGGAGGTGGGAGGGAAGGGATGGTAGGGGTAAAACAAAGGAGGAGGCAACAATGCTTTAAAAAAAATGTGCTCATAGTGTCTGCTTTGACTCTGAGGTCTTTGATCCATTTGGAGTTGATTCTGGTTCAGGGTGATATATAAGGATCTAGCATTAGTTTTCTATAAGTAGTTAAACAATTTTGCCAGCACCATTTACTGAAGAGGTTGTCTTTCTTCCATTCTATTTTTTTTTGTTTTTCACAGAAAATCTGATTTTATTTTATTTTATTTTATTTTTTTGGACACAATAGGTTTTTCTTTATTGTTATTGTTTTTTTATTGTAAAGATACTATACAGAGGGTTACAGTTACATGAGTGAGGTAATGAGTACACTTCCTCTTAAACATTGTTAACCCCTCCATTGTTTTCCCCCTACCATCCCCTCCCTCCCTCCCTTCCCCGAGGTTCTTTTTTTTTTTTTGATTGTGATTAAGTGATTACATAATTTCCGGAAATTCACAGTATTGTGGAATAATGATGCTCATTTAAAGCCACAAGTTCGCAGGGCGTTGGTGGCTCACACCTGTAATCCTAGCTACTCAGGAGGCTGAGATCTGAGGATCGCGGTTCAAAGCCAGCCCAGGCAGGAGAGACCATGAGACTCCTATCTCCAATAAACCACCAGAAAACCGGAAGTGGCCCTGTAGCTCAAGTGGTAGTGCGCTAGCCTTGAGCTGAAGAGCTGAGGGACAGCACCCAGGCCCAGAGTTCAAGCCCCATTACTTACCAAAAAAAAAAAAGTCACAAGTTCATTCTAACTTTCCTGGAGCAAATTGTCTATCACAATCTGTAATATATAATGGTGCTCACATGTTATATACCATATATGTGATCAGCAGCATGGGGATATTTAGTAGTGGTTCAACCAGATGAGTGGGAGTTCTTTGTTTCTTAAGTCCTGTTAGTTTTGTCATATCACCTAACATTTTGGATTTAGCATCCACTTATCAGGGAGACCATGTACCGTTTGTCTCTTTGTTCTTGGCTTACCTCGCTCAACATGATTCCTTCTAGCTCCATCCATTTCCCTGCAAATGTCATTATTTTGTCATTTCTAATGGCTGCAGAATATTCCACTGTGTATAGATACCACAATTTTTGGATCCATTCATCTGTGGTGGGGCATCTAGGTTGTTTCCATATCCTAGCTATTGCAAACAGTACTGCAATAAACATGGAGGTGCATGTGTCCTTGTATATTGGTTCCTGTTGTTCAGGGTAGATGCCTAGAAGTGGTATGACTGGGTCATAAGGGAGGTCAATCTGTAGCTTTCTAATGAAAGACCCCCGTCGGCGTGGGGTGCCCTTCGATCTGAAGAGACCCTTCCCCAAGGAACAACGAGACCACTTGTGCGGATGCAAACAGCAAGAGGTTTATTCGGGCATGCCTCGGCTCCCAGGTGCACTCAACCTCGAGATCCACAAGGTTCGGGTTGAGTGTCTGGGAACCGGTTACACGGGTACCCGGGGCGACAAAGTCTATCGGGAGACTTGCGCGCCGAGTGCTTGAAAGCACCCTCTTTTTATGGACAGCAGAAGCAAGGTTACAGAAGCGAGATGCTTGGTTACAGAATATTGATTGGTTAATTTCAAATTACGCTCAGGGTGGGGATTGGTCAGGTTAAGCTGGCCAGATGGGGCAGGTGGGGTTGGGGGAAAGCTGACGTGTCGGTACTTGCCCCGGCAAGTCTGCGCTGGTCGTCATGCACCGAAACTGTTCGTTCCCTAATTTTGACAAGTGATTTATTACCTCCTGACCTACCCTGCCATTATAGCTAAGTTTTATAGGAAGGGACGGGAGGGTCGGCTATTTTTCAGGAATGCCTGGCTTTAGGGCATGTAATGACTTGCCTGTGTCCTGCTTCGCTCTCTTAGGTATGCAGGGGAAGGGGCAGCAGTTTTCCTTAAAGGGCTCAATGGGGGGCTCAATGGGTGAACATATACTGGAGTCTGGGGTCTTTTCATTCCCCCATTTTCTTTTTGCCTGAATGAAATCCTTCATTCAACTGGAGATCCCTCCGTTAATTTAAGTTGATGATATTGTTGGGTTAATACTAGGGCCTGTACGACCGATAGGCGGTCCTTTACAAATTGCATTAAGCGATTTATGATGCAAGGGCCTAAGGTGAGGGTTAACAAGAGTAGTATTAGCGGTCCCATTAAGGAGGATATTAAGGTAGTGAACCTTGGGGACCGGTTCCATAATCCTTCGTACCAGCCTTGTTGGGATGCTGACTCTTGCTGTCTTTTGTCTAATCTTTCTTTGAGTTTGTCTAGGGTCCTGACTCTGTGTATCAATTTTATACCAGCTGTACTTGTAAGCTCCAATTTTAAGACATACTCATACCATTTGCGACATACTTAAACTTTCTGAGGTTTGTCTTAAAGACAATCCTTACTTTTCAAATTTCCCCAATTCTCTTTTCAAGGCTTTCTTTACTTCCTTCTGTCTTTACAATTCCTTTCCCAAGGCTTTCATTACCACCCTCTTTTTTACAATCCCTTGACCATCTTTGTGGCTGTAGTTTAAAACTGCCCAATTTTTCCTTTGGCTTGCGGAACCTTTATCTTAGAACAGCCTTAAGGCACCACCGTGATGCAGAAGCTTGCTAGATTTTAAGGCTAAGAGTATTACCTCTATTGATAACACACTCAGGTTATTACCATATCAGAGTCAAACTAGGCTGTGAACATAAAGTGGATTTCCAGTTACTATGCACTGAAGTGCCTAAAACAAGCAAGCCAGTGATATCCTTGTCCCCAATATCCACTGTGGGAAGAGAGGGTTTCTGGATATCACCCAAAAGAATGTCCCACAAGATCTTAGATTTAGCAGCTTTCAACCAGGAAGCCGACTCAGGTGATGGAATCAAGCAGGAGTTCCTCCAGGTGACTGTCAGGCCGTCGTTGAACTTTACCCATTACGGTGTACAGCAGCAGCAGCAGCAACCGGAACAGCAGGGTCTCTCAGTGGCTCCAAGGGACTGTTGTCACACCTCATGCTGGGCTGTAAATTCCTACACAGACTGGTTAAAGATACATTGCCTAGGCTTGGCAGGCTTTGATCCTGCTGGTTTTTAAGATCTTTTAAACAATAGCTCAGGACAATTTACCAAAATCACAACTTTTTACTAACCAGATATTTTTGTAAATAGACACAGAAGGCTTAGTCTTGTAACCATCTCTGACAAATGCAGTCTCCACACCTTGCACACCTACAACAGTTAACACTATTTTTTATGCCCTTATTAAAAATTATTTTATCTATTTTGCCTCATTTTTCCAAAACTGACTCTGGACTCTTGATCTTAAAATGGGGGTAGAAGGGCGAAGGTCCATCTTCTGTAACTTCTTCAAGCTGACTTTAGGGGCGTTGATCTTACCTAGCCAGGAGCCTATAACCTTACAAAGAGGCCATCAGGGTTAGAAGTCATTAAGAACAATATTTAACTTTTGACAACTGCACAGACCTTTTCTCCAGCTATAGCAGTATAGCTTGTTTAGCACTCTGGTTTGTAAAAGCATCTTTCTGGATGACTTAGGAATGTGATCTCTAGTAACCCTAACACAATGCCTGAGTTACCTTTGCAGGCCTTTAGACAGATATCAATAGAAACACACTCTCAGGTTTACAAACTTTTTCCTGAGAAGATGAATTTCATGTAACTGGTGTCAGCTCAATATTACCGCCAATTAGAGCTTTTGGCACATAAAGGGGTTAAGATTTAAACTACCCCCCACATTTTATAACATTAGCTTTTTACTATCACAGAGGACTGGCAAGTTCCTGTCCCTTACAAGGTAGTCATGAACATTAGGCATGCTTCCAAACTATCTTCCTATGACCTCCCGGCTCTGACCAGTTTTGAAGGGCCACACACAAATGACTCTAGGATCTGACATTTCTGCCATCCAAGCAGTGGCTTACTGCCTCTGGATGCTCCACCATTGCTTTTGTCCCAGGAGTGTCTTCTCTACATTGGGATAAATGCCTCATTGGCATTTTCCTTAGCTGGTTGCTGGACTTGAACTCAGGGCCTGAGCACTGTCCCTCAGCTCTACAGCTCAAGGCTAGCACTCTGCCACTTTGAGTCCCAGACTCGGGGCTTGAATGCTGTCCCTTAACTCTTCAGTCCAGGGCTAGTACTCTGCCACTGTGAGTCCCAAAGCATTTCTGCTTGCTCTTTCAGCACTCTGCTGGCTGAGTAGAGGTGACAGTCTCACAGGGACCTTTTTCTGCCCGGGCTGGCTTTGAACCAGTTTGCAGATCACTGAGTCTTATAAAAGGCCATTTTACTCCAATTAAAAGCAACAAGGTGGTCAACATAGAAGTAGCTTTTAAGCATGCACTTACCTGACACTTATTAAGAGTCAAAGTTACATCTGACAAACTGTAAGAATCCTCTGTGCTTTGCTTTGGGCTTGCTGGAAACTTAAAAAACCTATAAGAGCAAACTAGAATAGCAATCATTTTGATAATCCTATTTTTTTTTTTTTTTGCACATTGAGGCCAATGTCATAAACTTTATATCAAAAAAATCCATTCCTAATTTTTAAAGCCTCTTATTAATCATTTTTAATATTTTATACTTTAGTTTTCATTTGCATTTTGAAAAGATCCCTTGAAATCTTGAGGCCAAGTGTCACTCATTGTCTCTTGGCTGCTTGTTTTAAAACAGACACACATTAAAAATTTTAAACTCAAATGACAATTTTCCTTAATGCAAGAATTACAATCACCTTTACTATACCACAAAGCTAGATTTAACATCTTTATAACTTTTAAAAACATCCTAATTGTAGAACATAATTGAAAGTAAGCCACATTATACAAATAATTTTTACCCTCTTTTTAAGGCCTTCCTAATTTTAATGTTAACACATCCAAGGGAAAGTTTTAGCAATACTAATCAGATCATCACATCATTTATTTTAACCATCATGTTTTCAGTGCCTATCTGCAGGGAAAAGAGACAGAACAACGATGGGCCACTTGGCCCCTCCTATGGAATAGGCAGGCACACACCCAATCTGACTCTTTAGGGTTAGATGAACTGCGTTTGTGCCAGTTTGCCTCATCATGCTTGGACTCCTCCCAGGGCCTGTCCCACTGCATGACCAGCTGAACTGCACTTCTGCTTGTTCACCCTTCACCCCTAAAGATAGGTCTTCGGTTGGTTTCTAAGTTTTTCCCCGTCTCTTCTCTTGGTTCTCAAATGAAATACAGTTTTAGGTAGACAGAACAGGTAACATCTTTGACAGTGTTAAACTAACCTTTACATTTAAATTTTTAATATTTATCCCAAATTTTAGCCAAGGGAATTAAATCCCGAACTGCCAATGCATTTTTGTTAAGCCAGATAACTTGATTACAGTATAAACAGTCTTATGTATTTTAAAACATTAGTTTTTAAAATACCAGATTTTTTTTAATTTGCAAGTTAAAGAACCTTTTAAAAAGCCATTTAAAACAATGTGAAGATTTTTTAAAAAATTTTTGGTAATGTCCAAACCTCATAACCTTTTGAAATTTAAATTTAAATCACCCAATTGTTACAGCATGCTGACAATTTTTTTTTTTTATCTTTGAACACGTTCACAGACACACACAAAACACACAGATCTTAAAGCGCGCAAAAATCAAAATCAGTTGTACGTACACTTTCTAAAGGTTTTAAACAAAAAATTTAAGACAGTATTTCTTTTAGAACTAGGTACCTTTGTTGTGCTTCATTTTCACAGAGCTTGCTTGTTAGCAAGGCTTTTGAATCTCTTCTGAGTTGGAGGAGGGCTGAGGGAGGGAGTCACCTAAGACTAAACTGGCCTGATTTTTTTTTTTTAACCCAATTTTAGACAGAACTAGCTGAAAAGTCCAATCCAGGTACACAGCCTTCTACGCCCTTACCTGTCCTCCAGCAGCCTCCACTGGGAGAAGGTGCAGCCTGAGGCTTGAAGGGAACCAAACTAGCCCAGTAACCCTCCATGCCTCGCGGGGAGGGTGGGCATAGCAGGTCTGTGACCAGGCCCAGCTGAAACTTTTATTCCCTCAGAGATGTTTAAATAAATAAATAACAAAAACATAGATAAACACAAAAACCAAGGATCCACATTTAAAACTGGTACCAATTTTAAAAACAGAATTAGACAAGAACTGAAGGCTGAGTTGGGGACTAATGGGCCCCAGTTTATCCCTACCGGAACTCTGTGCTGTTCTCACTCAGCAAGCTGAATCCAGAGTCTGCTGGGTGAGCCTGCCACACTCACCCAGAACTTTCCTACCCCATAAAACAAACACACTAAAGTTAACAAGACAAACATGTGGCCACAAAGACAAAATCAAGTCTCAGTGAATGGGGCGACATCTCACCACCATTCACTTACCAGGGGACTCAACCCCCCTACTCACCTCCGGAGGATTTTTCTCTTAGAGTCCTGCAGACGTTGACCCGGGGGTCTTCCAAGGCAGAGGCGAATTCCCAGTCATCTTGGGGCAAGGGAAGGAAGTCCCTAGCGGCCTTTCCCTCAGACTGACAGGTTCTCCCCCACGCTCAGACCCCCGAGCCAAGGCCCGAGGCTGAGATCTAACTGAGGCCACCTGCAGATGGTCAGTGGCAATTTCATAATTGACAAACAAGCAAGTTCCCAAAACCTGACAATCTCGGCTCAGGCTGTGACTTCCAGTGATCTATAGTCAGACTTAAGGGGGTTGTTAGTTGCTGCCCCATCCCTTTAAGGACAACAAAACAGACAACAGAAACAATTAACACTAAACAGAAACACAAAAACAGACAGGCGCCAAACAGAAAAAGCGACTTCAGATGGGAGTGGCCGACCATGGCTAAACTCCCCGGGAAGGAGAGAGAGAGCTGAGGTTGGGAAATTGGAGAGGGAAGGAGTGGGGGAGAGAGCTGAGGGGCAGATGGAAGGGTTAAGGGGGTAGGGATTTGGGGGGCCGGGGTAGATAAGAAGGGTTTCATCCACGGGGGAGGTTCTAAAATAAGAGCTTCCCAAGTAACAATATAAGGGACCTGGTCTGGGTGTCCGTGTGGTCCCGGGTCCATAACTTTGGCCTTGATCTGTAAGGCAATGGTTAGGTTAAAGGTTCCTTCACGTGGCCAGCCACAGTTGAAAGTGGGCCATTCTGATGAACAAAAAGTTATCCATTTTCTTTTTTTAACTTCTACTGAAAGATTGTGAGCTGATGTTTGCACATCCCTCCAGTTCTGTAAAGTAAGGTTAAGTGGTGTCGCGACAGTTTGTCCCATTTTAAAACTGTTAACGAACACAAAAACAATACAGACAACAATACAAACGACAATACAGACAACACTTGGCTTCGCTGCGCGCTGTTGTTAATAAACTGAAAGCAAAACCTGATAGAGACCTGTGTAGTTTTAACTTAAGGTTTAACTTAAGGAATAACACAAGACTATTCACAGTAACACACTCTCCCAAATTTTCCACAGCGAAGGCAAAGACAGCAGATCAACAGAAAAACAAACCACAAGGGCAGAAGCAATGCAAGCAACCAAAACTCTACAACAAACAACATTACAATTATAACTGGTCACGTTACTTTGTCGCTGCGCGGTTTCGACAATCAGCCGAAGGCAAAAACCAGGCGGAGACTGTTTTGAGAGTCTGGATCTCTCGTCTCCTAGGCAAATCACGCGTCTAAAAGAGGACTGAGTTCCAGATGGGCCACTTTTTCAGGCCACCCTGATGAGCCACTTTTTCAGGCTCCCTGACGGGCCAATATTTCAGGCCACCCTGACGGGCCAATATTTCAGGCCACCCTGACGGGCCAATATTTCAGGCCACCCTGATGAGCCACTTTTTCAGGCTCCCAGAAGCCCCCAGGACGTCTCCTGGGGACCGCGGTCGGGAGTACGAGCTCGTCAGCTCCTCCACGGGTCCGCCTGATACAGACGAGAACGGCCGAACTCACCAGATTCGCAAGCGCACAGAAATTGGCCACACGAGACTTCAGACAGCTTACAGGCAACACACAGACAATACACAGACAATACACAGACGCTGGCCAGCTTACCTCCCGAAAATGGGTCGGTGGTCCCTGGGTGGGGGTCTCTATCCCGGACGAGCCCCCAGAATGAAAGACCCCCGTCGGCGTGGGGTGCCCTTCGATCTGAAGAGACCCTTCCCCAAGGAACAACGAGACCACTTGTGCGGATGCAAACAGCAAGAGGTTTATTCGGGCATGCCTCGGCTCCCAGGTGCACTCAACCTCGAGATCCACAAGGTTCGGGTTGAGTGTCTGGGAACCGGTTACACGGGTACCCGGGGCGACAAAGTCTATCGGGAGACTTGCGCGCCGAGTGCTTGAAAGCACCCTCTTTTTATGGACAGCAGAAGCAAGGTTACAGAAGCGAGATGCTTGGTTACAGAATATTGATTGGTTAATTTCAAATTACGCTCAGGGTGGGGATTGGTCAGGTTAAGCTGGCCAGATGGGGCAGGTGGGGTTGGGGGAAAGCTGACGTGTCGGTACTTGCCCCGGCAAGTCTGCGCTGGTCGTCATGCACCGAAACTGTTCGTTCCCTAATTTTGACAAGTGATTTATTACCTCCTGACCTACCCTGCCATTATAGCTAAGTTTTATAGGAAGGGACGGGAGGGTCGGCTATTTTTCAGGAATGCCTGGCTTTAGGGCATGTAATGACTTGCCTGTGTCCTGCTTCGCTCTCTTAGGTATGCAGGGGAAGGGGCAGCAGTTTTCCTTAAAGGGCTCAATGGGGGGCTCAATGGGTGAACATATACTGGAGTCTGGGGTCTTTTCACTAAGGACCCTCCAAACTGCTTTCCAAAGTGGTTGTATAAGTGTACATTCCCACCAGCAGTGTAATAGGGTTCCTCTTTCTCCACATCCCCTCCAGTATTTGTCGTTGGCTGATTTGTGGATGTGGGACATTCTGACTGGGGTAAGGTGGTATCTCAGGGTTGTCTTTATTTGCATTTCCTTCACCACCAGGGATGATGAACATTTCCTCATGTGTTTCTTTGCCATTTTTATTTCTTCATTTGAGAAGTCCCTCTTTAGTTCCCTTGCCCATTTAGTAATTGGTTTGTTGGGTTTGGGAGGGATTAGTTTCTTGAGTTCCCTGTATATACAGGATGTTAACCCCTTGTCTGATATATTGCTGGTAAATATTTTTTCCCAATTAGTTGGTTGTCTTTCTAGCTTGGTTGCAATAGCTTTAGCTGTGCATAAGCTTTTTATTTTAAGGTACTCCCATTTGTCAAGTCTCTCTCCAACTTGTTGTGACCCTGGGACTCTGTTCAGGAAGTTCCTTCCTGTGCCTATTAGTTCAAGTGTCTCTCCTACTCTGTCCTGCAGTAGTTTCAGAGATTCAGGTTTAATATTAAGGTCTTTAATCCATTTTGAGTTGATGTTGGTGCATGGTGATAGGCTGGGGTCCACTTTTAGTTTTCTGCATGTGGCTGCCCAGTTTTCCCAGCACCAGCGGTTGAAGAGGCTGTGTTTCTTCCATTGTATGTCTTTGGCTCCTTTGTCGAATATCAGCTGGCTGTAGGCCTGTGGATTTATTTCTGGATCTTCTATTCTGTTCCATTGGTCTTCAGGTCTGTTTTTGTGCCAGTACCATGCTGTCTTTGTTATTACAGCTCTGTAGTAGAGTTTGAAGTTCGGCATGGATAGCCCTCCCATATTGTCTTTATCCCCTAGAATTGTTTTGGCTATTCTAGGTCTTTTGTTGTTCCATATGAATTTTTGGACTGTTTTCTGTATTTCAGTGATGTACGTCATTGGGATTTTAATAGGAATTGCATTGAATTTGTATATTAGTTTTGGAAGTATTACCATCTTTACTATATTAAATCGGCCTATCCAGGAACATGGGAGGTCTTTCCATTTCCTAGTGTCTTCTGCAATTTCTTTCTTTAACTTTTTATAGTTCTCATTAAATAGTTCTTTTACATCTTTGGTTAGGTTAATTCCTAAATATTTTATTTTTCGGGAGGTTATTGTGAATCGGGTTGCTCCCTTTATTTCCCTCTCTTCCTGTACATTATCAGTGTATAGGAAGGCAACTGATTTTTGTGGGTTTATTTTGTATCCTGCTATTTTGCCGAAGTGATTTATGATTTCTAAGAGTTTGGGGATGGAGTTTTTGGGATCGTGGAGGTATAGTATCATGTCGTCTGCAAAAAGGGATAGTTTAACTTCTTCTTTCCCTATGTGGATCCCTTTAATGTCTTTTTCTTGCCTTAATGCCCTGGCTAAGGGTTCTAGGACTATATTGAAGAGGAGTGGAGACAGTGGGCATCCTTGCCTTGTTCCTGATTTTAGGAGAATTGGTTGTAGCTTTTCCCCATTAAGTATAATATTGGCTATTGGTCTGTCATAAATGGCTTTTATTGATTTTAGAAATGTTCCTTCTATTCCTATTTTCTCCAGAGCTTTTAGCATGAATGAATATTGAATTTTATCAAAGGCCTTTTCTGCATCTGTGGCGATAATCATGTGACTCTTGACCTTGGCTCTGTTGATATGTTGAATTACATTTATTGACTTACGTATGTTAACCATCCCTGTGTCTCTGGGATGAAGCCTACCTGGTCATAGTGTATTATTTTTTTTTATGTGTTTCTGGATTCTGTTAGCTAGAATCTTGTTAAGGATCTTTGCATCTGTGTTCATCAAGGAAATTGGCCTGTAATTCTCCTTTTTGGTTGGGTCTTTGCCTGGTTTGGGGATGAGTGTGATATTGGCTTCGTAGAATGAGTTTGGGATAGCTCCCTCCTTCTCTGTTTCTCTGAAGAGCTTGAGGAGTATGGGTATTAGTTCTTGTTTAAAGGTCTTATAGAATTCTGCTGTGAATCCATCTGGTCCTGGGCTTTTTTTTGTTGGAAGACTTTTGATAGCTTCCTGTATCTCATTATAGGATATTGGCTTATTTAATTGGTTAATTTCTTTGCTCAGTTTGGGCAACTTGTATTTCTCTAAAAATGCATCCATTTCTGCCCGATTTTCTTCCTTTAGAGAGTATAGCTTTTGAAAGTAGTCTGTTAGAATTGTTTGGATATCTTGGGTACGTGTTGTGATGTTTCCCCTGGCATCCCTAATACTATTAATATGGGTTTCCTCTCTTCTTTTTTTAATTAATCTAGCCAACGGGCCATCAATTTTGTTTATTTTTTCAAAGAACCAGCTTTTTGTTTGGTTTATTTTGGTTATGGTTTTCTGATTTTCTAATTGGTTAATCTCTGCTCTTAATTTGGTTATCTGGCTTCATCTAGTAACTTTAGGTCCCATTTTTTCTTGTTTTTCTAGCTGTTTTAATTGCAACATGAGATTATTTACTTGGTCTGTCTCCATTCTCTTGATGTGGGCACTGAGGGCAATAAATTTGCCCCTCAGGACTGCTTTTGCTGTGTCCCACAAGTTTCTTTGTGAGGTGTTTTCATTTTCATTGAGTTGTAGGAAATGCTTTATTTCTTCTCTGATCTCTTCTGTTACTCAGGCATTGTTAAGGTGTGTGCTGTTCAATTTCCATGTATTAGAGAAATTTCTGCGGTATGCTTTGTTATTGAGAGCTAGCTTGATTCCACTGTGGTCAGATAGGATACAGGGAATTATGTCGATCCCTTTGTATTTGCTTAAGTTCCTTGCATGAACTATGATATGGTCTATTTTGGAGAAAGTTCCGTGAGTGCTGAGAAGAATGAGTACTGTTTTGTTTTAGGATGAAATACTCGGTAGATGTCAGTTAATTCCGCTTGAAGTATGGCCTCTCTTAATTCGATAGCTTCTTTGCCAATCCTCTGGTTGGTAGACCTGTCCTTTGGTGAGAGTGGTGTATTAAAGTCTCCTAGTATTATCGTATTGGGATCTATTTTATTCTGTAAGTTTGTGAGCATTTGTTTGACATATCTGGGTGCACCAATATTTGGGGCATATAAGTTGATGATGGTTATATCCTCCTCTTGGATTGTTCCCTTTATTAGTATGTAGTGTCCGTCCTTGTCTTTCTGTACTGATTTTAATGAAAAGTTTATTTTGTCAGATATCAGGATAGCTACACCTGCTTTCTTACAGGGGGCATTTGATTGGTAGATCCTTTTCCACCCCTTCACTCTGAGTTTGTTTGTATGTTTGGCTGAGAGGTGGGTCTCCTGAAGGCAACAGATGGATGGGTCTTGTTTTCTGATCGAGTCCTCAGTTCGTTTTCTTTTAATTGGTGAATTCAGCCCATTTATATTAAGAGAAAGTATAGAGAGATGCATTGTTGTCCCTGCCATTCCATTTTCCTAAGTTTTTCTTCTTTTCTTTCCTCCTGTGCTTGCTCAGTTAGACTTTGAGTAATGCCTGTTTGGGGCAGGTCCCAGTTCCTGGTTGCTTTCTTCAGGTTGTGTCCCCCCTCTTAGAATTCTTTGTAATTCTGGCTTAATGCTTATGTATTCATTTAGTTTTTCTTTGCTATTAAAAGTTTTCAGTTCTCCATCGAATGAGAATGCTAGCTTTGCCGGGTATATTAGTCTGGGTTGGCAGTTATTGGCTCTCAGGGCTCGTATGGTGCTTTCCCAGGCTTTTCTTGCATTCATTGTTTGTGTGGAGAGATCTGCAGTGATTCTAATTTTTTTCCCATTGTAGTATAGCTCCTTCTTCATTTTTGCTGCATGCAGGATTGTTTCCTTATTATTCAGATCTATCATTTTTACTATAATGTGTCTAGAAGTGTTTCTCCTGGGATCTTGCTTGTTGGGTGTTCGATAAGCTTCTGTGATGTAGTTAAGATGGTCGTTTTTGAGGTGGGGAAAATTTTCATTGATTATCTTGTTAAATAGGTGTTGCATTCCCTTGCTCTGGAATTCCTCACATTCGTCCACTCTGATTATGCGAAGGTTAAATTTCTTGGCATTATCTGCTTGCTCTTGAATTTCCCTTTGGTTTAATTTGAGTGATTTTTTCATATCTGTCACTTTTTGGTCCAGTTGGTGTATTCTGTCTTCTGTATCTGACACTCTACCTTCCATTTCATTCACTCTTTTGACCGTGGCTTCTATTGTGGTTTGCATGGAGGAAATGGATCCCTTTATGGATTCAATGGTGGTTCTCAGAGTACTGATCTCACCTCTCAATGAGGTATGCATTACCTCTAATTTAGCGTTTATCTCACTTCTTACTGAGGTTTGTGCAGCTTCTATTTTTGCATCCAACTTTTGTTTGCTATCCTGTATCTCTTTTGATAGTTCATCCTTGTGCTCTTTCAATTTCTGATCAATTTCTCACTTTATTTCTCGAGTCATTGCCTCCAGAAACCCTTGGATGTAGCTTTTGTCTTTCATTCCTGCTTTGCTCCCACTGGGGCTCTCCCCTGCATGGCTGCTGGCTTTTGAAGTGAGCTTGCTGTCCTGGGTGGTGGTAAACCTTGTGATTTTTCTCTGTGATTTTCGCATGGGGGTTCAGGAGACTGCTCTTCAATTTTGTTTTGGTGTGTCTGTCTTGGCTTGGTTGCTCATTCTGTATTGGTAGAGAGAGTCTGTGCCTGATCTGGGTTCCCATTCTATTTTTTTTAGCTCCCTTATCGAAGATTAGATAGCTATAGGACGGAATAGGAGAAACCCGAGGTCTCCTTGGCACAGGCCTAAAGTTTCTTAATAGAGACCCAGAAACACAACAAATCAAATAAAGGTTGGACAAATGGGATTGCATAAAATTGCAGAGCTTCTGCATGGCAAAGGACATAGCTAACAAGATCAATAGAAAGCCCACAGTTGGGAGAAGATCTTTATTAGCCATACAACAGACAAGGGTCTCATATCTAAAATATACCTGGAACTCAAAAACTTAAATCCCCCAAAAACAAATCTTCAAAGAAATAACTGCCCAATAAATAAGTGGGCTAAAGACTTAAAGAGAAACTTCTCTGAAGAGGAAAGAAGAATGGACAATAGACACATGAAGAAATGCTCAACCTCCCTAGCCATAAAAGAAATGCAAATCAAAACAGCATTGAGATACCACCTCACCCCAGTTAGAATGGCAAAAATCAAGAACTCTAACAACAACAGATGCTGGAGGGGATGTGGACAGAAAGGAACCTTACTTCATTGTTGGTGGGAATGTAAACTTGTTCAACCACTTTGGAAAGCAGTATGGAGGTTCCTCAAAAGACTCCACATAGAGCTTCCCTATGACCCAGCAATCCCACTTTTGGGCATTTACCCAAATGATCACAAACAAGACCATACTAAAGCTACCAGCACAACTATGTTTCTTGCAGCATTATTTACCATAGCTAAGATATGGAACCAACCCAGATGCCCCTCAGTAGATGAATGGATCAAGAAAATGTGGTATATATACACAATGGAATTCTATGCCTCCATCAGAAAGAATGACATTTCCCCATTTGTTAGGAAATGGAAAGGCTTGGAAAAAATTATATTAAGTGAAGTAAGCCAGGCCCAAAGAAACATAGGTCCCATGGTTTCCCTTATTTGCAATATCTAGTATAGGTATGAGTCAAGCGGAAAAGATCAGATAATGTGATGTTAGGAAAACGAACCCTTAAATATGTATTTTAATGTTTTTGTTTCTTTCATGCATGTGTTTCTAATGCATTTATAAGATTATTTCTTTGTTGCTTTGTATGTCCCTCCCCCACAGTGTAAACCCCGCTTTCACTTTATTTGATGTCAGTATAACATGTGGAGGAGATGGGTTTAAGGATTCAGGTGGACCTGTTGTAACAAGGAGAATTACAAAATGTCATGTCAAAGCAAGCTTTACAATGTCGGTGTGGGGGGGGAGGGGGTATGATTGGGTGGGGGGGGGAGGGGGGAGGCTGGGAAGGGAGGTGAAGGGTAAACAAAGGAGGAGGCTGCAATGCTTGGTAAGAAATGTATGCATTATCCTGCCAATGTAATTGTAACCCCTCTGTACAGTATGTTCTCAAATAAAATAAAATAAAATTAAAAAAAGAAAAAAAAAAGAAAATGACATATATATACATATATATGTGGATATATATATATATATATATATATATATATATATATATATATGAAATTCTATGCCTCCATCAGAAAGAATGGAATCGCCCCATTCGTTAGGAAATGGAAAGACTTGGAAAAAATTATATTAAGTGAAGTAAGCCAGGCCCAAAGAAACATAAGTCCTATGGTTTCCCTCATCTGCAATAACTGGTATATGTCTAGCACAAGCAGAAGAGGTCAAAAGCTATGTACATATGACTATATTAGATAATGCTAAGTGAAATCAACCCCAAGATTGGAACACAAGAGATTTTATCTTTGTTGCTGTTGTTTAATGTACTTATAATGTTCTGTGTGGGGTTTTTGTTTTGTTTTTATATGTTCTTCCCCCCACAGTATAACCCTGTTTTCACTGTATTTGATTCTGGTGCCCTGCATCTTGTATGTATATTTTTCTAGTTTGGGGAGGGGAAGGGAAATAACAAAATGCTGAAACAAGGATATAGCTTGACCCATTGTAACAACGAGACATACAAAACACTATGTTGAAAATGAACTTTACAACTTCAGGGGGAGGGAAGAATTGGGGACGTTGGGGAAGAGATAGTGAGGGAAAAACCAAGGTGGGGATAACAATGCTCAATAGGAATGTACTCATTACCTTACTCAGGTAACTGTAATCCCTCTGTACAATATCTTTACAATAAAAAGTGGGAGATATAGGAGTGGTGGGAGGGAAGGTGAGAGTACAGGAGGGAGGGAATAGGACAGGAGGGAAGAAAGGGAGCAGGAGAAGGGAGAGAAGGAAGTAAATGAGAGATTGAAAGAGAGATGAAGCACTCCATCCACCAAATGAAGTTATATGTTAAATGCTCTTTAAAAACAAAGCAACAGGCCTGGGAAGGTGGCTCAGTGGTAGAGCACTTGCCTTGCATGCATGAGGCCCTGGGTTCGATTCCTCAGCACCACACAAGCAAAAAGAAAAAAGAGCCAGAAGTGGCACTGTGGCTCAAGTGGTAGAGTGCTAGCCTTGAGCTGAAGAGCTGAGGGACAGCACCCAGGCCCAGAGTTCAGGCCCCATGACCGGACCCCCCCCCAAAAAAAGCAACAATGATGAAAAAGACCAAAACTAGAGTGGTAGCAAATCAACTAGATAGATAATACAGTATCAGAAGTAAAAAAGGATAGAACAATCAATATAATAATTCATATAAAGCAACTCAAATTGTTGTCATACTTTTCTACTCCATTAAGATCTGAGTATCTTGAGGGGAAGTAATCCAAGTTAATCATCTGTGAATTCACAAACAATGCCTGAAATGCAGGTGGCGCCTGTTAAGATTAATTGACTTGAAGCATGTTATTATTTGGTTACTCATATCACTATTTTTCAGAAAGTTATGGCACTTTCAAAAGCAGTAGCAAGCTATTTTAGATTAGAACATGAGACTGGTCAATCTCCCAGTGATGAATCTTGCAGCCTAAGGTGGGAGGCAGTGTGGAAAACAAAGACAAAAAAAATACCAGTGGAAATAGAAATTGAAATCTATTACTCTTTGTTCCCTAAAAGATTTATTGATCTATTCTTAAATGAAGCCAGGTATATCTACCATCACAGTATGAAATTTGAGCAGATCATTGAAAACTAAAATTTATGTTATTCAGTCTAAAAATTAACAGCTATAAATATTTTTTCTTATCATAAAGCCAAAAATGATAGAAAACATTGATGTTATGTTAAGGAATATTGGATTATTGGACATTCATTATTTTATCTAAAGCTTCCTTCTGTTATTAATAAATTATAATAAAATTTTATCTTTTACGATTAATTTTATGAACAATATTGAAAGTAGGATGGATGCTTAGTATATAATACTTGTTTCAAGATTCCCCACAGATACCAACACCTTGGAGTACATAAGTCCTTACATGAAAAGATACAATATTTGCATATAACCTATGCATAACCTCCTATACAATTTAAGTCATCTCTAGATGACCTATAATATCTCTAAAATTCTATGTAAATAGATTTTGTACTCAGTAATAATGACTAGAGAAAAGTCTGTATATTTATCATACAGGATAATTTTTTCTAAAATTTTTTATCTTACTCTGACTAAATCTTCAGATGAAGAACATTCAGATGCATAGGACCAAATGCATGTTGTTGTTTACATCACAGTTTTCCTCATTATGTGAAACAGCATTTTATCACATAGCTCCTATATACCAGATAGGGGAATAGAAAGATTGGTAAACACCATTATTATTCTCAAGGAAATTATAATCTTGTCAGGAAGATAAAATTAAATAGTATACTCTAATATAATCTTCTGAGGTAAGCATGACATGGTAATGTGAAAAGGGATAGACAGAGAATCAAAATCTACACTGTACAAAACCAGAAGTAATCAGAAATCTTTCTAACAGACTGCTGAGCTGATTAAATTAACTTGTTTCTTTTAATTTCATAAATTTGAAAATGTCCAAAATGAATGAGGCTCTATTTCCACGTAGGAACACATCATAGTAATCTTATAAGACAACCTTTTCTTACTCTGTGGCTTAACTCAATATAACAAATAGCAATCCAGGAAAGAACACATTTCTCCATAATCAAAGTCTCATCTTCAAATGCATTATTGACATTCAGGGCACACTTACAATACACTCCTATCCCTGGAGTAAGCTGAAATGACCACCTCATGATGAGTGCAGGCCTCTTGTATTGAAATGTGTCTATGTATAAAGTCAGTGAAGTTATTTCCAGACTGCAACAGAAGCATTCTCCAGAGGAATTCTGAACTAAACATGCAATTAATAACCCAGAAGTTACATTATTCATAGAAATCCAGTATTCTCAAAATATTATTATATTTAGAGGATTCATAGGAAAATTCCTTCAGTTAATTTGTTTGTAGATATCAAAAGCTCACAAGGGTACAAATTTTCTCTTATTGTCCTCTCTCCATAATTGGTAAAGATGATGCATTACTTACATTTATGTTGACAACAATTTTAATGTTATTGGAGTTATTATAAATGTGCAGTCCTGGTAATTTCCAGAGGTGAGTCTGCTGTGCATCAAGTGACAGCAATATAAATAACTTTCATGAAAGATATGGCAGATGTTCAGAAATCAGTCTCTACTGAAAATGTGATCCAAAAACTGGTTTGCAATTTGATATAGAATCAGAAATATTTGCAAGACCTACTGAACTACAAATTTCTCAAATCTATATCTTCAGATTCTGTAGATCTGTAGAGTGAGACCCAGAGATTTGCATTTCTAGTAAGTTCCATCTGAGGCTAAGGCAGTTCATCTAGAGGCCATTCATTGTGATCAGCTACACAAAATCAATTTCAGACACAATTAACACATTTACAAATAGAGTCCCTTGAGTTTATAACTCATCCAACAACAATTTGTAAGTTAATATATTTGTTAAATTAATAAGTGTTATGATAGGATGAAAAAAATATTCTCAAGGCAACTCAGAAAGAGAGAGAAAATTCAGTTTAATCATAGTGGAGCAGGATACCAGAAAAATGATCATAGCGAAATATAAAAGTTTGAGTTGGGTTTTTTTGTTTTGCTGTTATAGTTTTTCTGAAGAAAGGTTTTACTAGCAAGCCTAGTTTGGCTTCAAGCTTACAATCCTCCTGCCTCAGCCTCCCTATAGCTGCGTCTCACATGTGTGCCACCATGGCCAGAGGAAGATGTATTTTTTTAAAAAAAAATTATTATTGCAAAGGAAATACATTTCAAGCCCCCCACACACACATACACATGAAGTACGTTCAAAGAATTAGTAAGATATGGGCTTTGGTTCACTATGTTCAAGCTTTTTCTCAGCACGTGCTGTTTCAAGCTTCTTAGCCATCCACCTCAGTAAAATGGGACGAAGTTACATAAGTATTATTACCACATGGACTTGTTGCAAACACATGAGATAATATACATAAATGTACAAAACATGATACCAAGTTTAGAAACTATTCTTAAGAAATATGGGTTAACCCTGATAATTGTTGCTATTTTTGTTTTTTATAAAGTCTTAAAATATTTTAGCTCATGCAAGATAATGCCTTATGGACCTTTTACGACCAAACTGAAGAGAAAAATAAAGGAAATAAAAGTCAAGGGTATAGGAGGTATTCATGAAGAGCTTCATGTCAGCTAAACTAAGTGGCTTGCAAATGGTCATGAACATTGTAAAAAATTCACTTGAAGGATTTTAGGCTGGGAAGCTGTGAAATTTGACATTAGATTTTGGAATAGCTGTTTCCATATATTTATAATAAATGTCTTTGTAAAGGCCAGAACAAAATTTTAAAAATGTTTAGAGAACCACTAAATAATCCAGTCTAAACTAAGATAATGACAATAATGAATGTAGATTCAACAGATAGTTAACATACATGCAGAGTAAAGGTAGGAGGTAGATAAGAGTCACTAAACTGAAAGTTTCCCCTAAATTATAAAAACAACTTTGGGGGGGAAGGATTGGGTGGGGGGTGGGGAGGAGGCTGGGAAGGGATGTGAAGGGTAAACAAAGGAGGAGGCTGCAATGCTTAATAAGAAATGTACGCATTATCCTGCCCATGTAATTGTAACCCCTCTGTACAGTATGTTCACAAAAAAATTAAATTAAATTTAAAAAAAAGAATAAATGTACTAAAAAAACAAAACAACTTTGGAGGTTTCATTAAAAAGTATTAAACTAAATGAAATCATCTGATGTCATTTTGCCATATCCAGTAAGTTAACTTTGTCTTCAGGAATATATTCAATCTAGATGAACAATGAAATAAAATAAATGGGCTACAGAATAGAAGATATCATAGAATTCATAAAATAAAGTACATGAAAAAGTTTAAGATAGAGTATAATTATTTTTCTTGAAGATACAAATATGCCTACTTAACATTTGTTACTACATATAAATGAATACTTGCTATAGTATATGGTAAAAATAGACTTCTTTTAAGCATTTTAAATCTGTTTAGACCTATTCATACAAATTTGGTAATATAAATTGGATAAATAGTCAAAGCTGAGAAACATTAATCAAATAAACATTAGGTAATATGAGTTTATGAACTACTTAGAAAAAATAACAGGTATTTCAAGAATCACTATAAATGAATATTAATAAAATGTACTTTAATTTTAAAAACTACACAAAAAAACTACACGACCCTCCAAGGAATAACTGTCCAATCATCATGATGGATGCCCTTGACTTATAAATGTCTATGTTTAATCAAGTCGTCCTTTTTATACTTACATGGCTCATTGAATATTTCAAAAACTCTAGAAGTCATTCTGGTGCAAAGCTTCTTAATCTTTTTAGGTCATGAGTACATCTGATAATATGATAAAAATCTTACAGAAAAATACCCCAGAGGATTGAAATACAATTTTTTTATTAAGATATAAAATTTCTGGGGATTTACACTCTCTAAGGTTAATCTGCAGGTTGAGAATAACACTATAGGCAGCGCTCATGCCAGTAATCCTAGCTACTTAGGAGGCTGAGATCTGAGGATCATAGTTCAAAGCCAGCCCGGGCAGGAAAGTCCATGAGACTCTTATCTCCATTAGACCACTAGAAAACCAGAAGTGGTGCTGAAGCTCAAGAGGTAGAGCTCTCGCTTTGAGCTGAAGAGCGTAGGGACAGCACCCAAGCCCAGAGTTCAAGCCCCACGACTGACCAAAAAAAAAAAAAAAGAATACCACTATAGAAGTAGAATATATTCCCATTATAGGATGCACACATGGCAACAAGGTAAGGCAATGTTAAAGCAAAACTTTTGGTTAAAGATCTATTCTAAAGTCTTTTAGGACAAAGTTCTATAGGCTTATAAGAATGGATATAGGGGAAATGACATAAAAATAAACCTTCTGATATACAGAGAGCTTAAAAAATTAAATTAAGAACCAACAACCTAATAACAAATGGACTAATGAGTGAAAGAGTGTTCACAGATGAAGAAGTAAAATGAAGTGAAGTAAATGAGGGGCTGGGAAGGTGGCTCAGTGGTAGAGCACCTGCTTTGCATGCCTGAGGCCCTGGGTTCAATTCCTCAGCACCACATAAGCAAAAAGAAAAAAGCTGGAAGTGGTGCTGTGGCTCAAGTGGTGGAACGCTAGTCTTGAGCTGAAGAGCTGAGGGACAGCACTCAGGCCCAGAGTTCAGGCCCCACGACCGGACCCAAAAAAAAAAAAAAGAAGTAAATGAAAAAGATGAAGTAAAAATGACCACACACACATGAAAAAATGCTCAACATCTCTGGCCATAAAAGAAATGCACATCAAAACAATATTGAGATTCTGTCTCACCCCAGTTAGAATGGCCATTATCAAGAAAACAAATGATAACAGATACTGGTGAGGATGTGGCCAAAAGGGAACCCTTACACAAGGGTTGATAGGAATATAAACTTATTCAACCATGCTGGAAGGCACTGTGGAAGTTCCTCAAAAAATTAAACACATAATGATCCAGCAATTCCACTCCTGGGAATTTACTGAAAATATTACACATGATACAGTAAAGCTACCAGCAGAAACATGTTTATTGCAACATGATTCACCTTAGCCAATATCTCAGTTATCTCAGATGCCCCTCAATGGAAGAATAATATTGTACCATTTGTAAAGAAATAAGACCTGGAAAGAGTATGGAGAGTGAAGTTGTCAGGCCCAAAGAGAAAAAGAATGAATGTTTTCCATATCTTAGCTAGGTAAATAACCCAGATGTAGATGAATGGATCAAGAAAATGTCATATATATATATATATATATACATATATATTTATATATATACACACACACACACACACACACACACACACACACACACACACACACACACACAGAGGAATTCTATGCTTCCATCAGAAAGAATGACACCACCACATTTTGTAAGGAAATGGAAGGACTTTGAAAAAAATATCATGTTAAGTGAAGTAAGCCCGACCCAAAGAAACATAGGTCCTATGGTTTCTCTTATTTGTAATAAGTAGTATATGTCTAGGATAATCTTAGATGAGCAGAACAGCTCAATAGCTATGTACATAGGACCATATAAGATGATGTCTAGCAAAATGAACCCCAAGACATGGACACAAGAGGCTTCTCTTTGTTGTTGTTGTGTTTAATGTACTACGTGATTTCTTTTTTCTTTTGTATTTTTTGTCCCCCCTACGGTTTATCTCCTGTTGTCATTGTATTTGATTTTGGTAAGCTGGGTATTGTATATACATTTATCTGAATTAGGGAAGAGAAGGGGAACAAAAAATTGGTGAAACAAAGGATAAAGGGGGAACCAATGCAACAGTGTTATACACAAAACAATATGTTGTAAATGATCTGTATGACTTGGGTGGGGATTGGAGGGGAGGGAAAGTGGAGAAAAATGAGGGAGGGGATAACAAGTTTGACAAGAAATGTACTTACTATTTTACTTATGTAACTAACTCCTACGTACACCACCATGACAATAAATTAAAATTTACATAAAAATATATAACTAAAAAAAGAATGAATGTTTTCCTTTTTATGAGGAAGTAGTAGATTTAAATTATAAACTTATAAGTAAATACATCAAGTAGTATTCAAGTATCTACAAATGTATTAACTGAAACACCGTAGATTCAAGGGAGAACTCAAATAGTGTAATTCCTCAGAAAATCAAGTCCATTACAAACAATGCCATTCTAAAGCTACCAGCACAACTGTGTTTATTGCAGCATTATTTACCATAGTTAA
Source organism: Dipodomys merriami (assembly GCF_024711535.1). Taxonomy (NCBI): domain Eukaryota; kingdom Metazoa; phylum Chordata; class Mammalia; order Rodentia; family Heteromyidae; genus Dipodomys; species Dipodomys merriami. The sequence goes on from NW_027206179.1 coordinate 48,605,731, forward strand.
GATATGGAACCAACCCAGATGCCCCTCAGTAGATGAATGGATCAAGAAAATGTGGTATATATACACAATGGAATTCTATGCCTCCATCAGAAAGAATGACACCGCCCCATTTTTTAGGCAATGGAAAGACTTGGAAAAAATTATATGAAGTGAAGTAAGCCAGGCCCAAAGAAACATAGGTCCCATGGTTTCCCGTATTTGCAATAACTAGTATATGTCTGGGACAATCAGAAAAGGTCAAAAGCAATGTACATATGACCAGATAAGATGATAAGTGAAATGAACCCCAAGATAGGGACACAAGTGGTTTTTTCTTTCTTGCTATTGTTTTTAATGTATTTTAAATGTACTATATGATTTTTTGGTTTCTTTTGTATGTTCTTCCCCCATGGTATAATGCCTGTTTTCACTTTATTTGATGTCTGTGCCCTGCATCTTGTAATATACACTTCTCTAATTTTGGGAGGAGAAAGGAAAAAACAAAATGCTTAAATAGGGGCACAGGTTGACCCATTGTAACAATGACATGTACAAGACACTATTGAACAACAAACTTCACAATTTAGGCGGGGGTGAGGGGGGAGTGTAGTTGTGCAGGTGGCGGGAAGGGATGAAAGGGGAAAAACAAAGGAGGAGGAACAATGCTTGATAGGAAATGTACTCATTACCTTGCTCATGTAACTGTAACCCCTTTGTACAGTATTTTTACAACGAAAAATGTTAAATTTAAAAAAAAAGAAAGTCAAGTCAAAGTTCAGCAAAATAAAGCACCAGGAAGTGGTTGCTCAAAAGTGATAAGGTGAGGTCAAGGAAAAAGAAGTAGATGAATGAAGAAGAAAAGGAGAGAATATAGTCAAGAATCCAATGTAAGCTGGGCGCTGGTGGCTCATGCCTGTAATCCTACTCAGGAGGCTGAGATTTAAGCATTGCAGTCCAAAGATAGCCTGGGCAGAAAAGTCCCCGTGAGACTCTTATGTTCAACTATAGAGTCAAAAACTGAAAGTGCTCAAAAGCTATGTACATATGGCCCTATAAAATGATGCGAAGCCAAATGAACCCCAAGATATGGACACAAGAGGTTTTTCTTTGTTGTTGTCGTTTTTAATGTACTGTGATTTTTTTTGTTTCTTTTGTATGTTCTTCCCCCTATGGTATTTCCCCTGTTGTCACTGTATTTGATTTTGGTACCCTGCATCTTGTATACACATTTGTCGAATTGGGGGAGAGGAAGGGGAATAATAAAATGCTGAAACAAGGACATAGGATGACCCATTGCAACAATGGTACTCAGAAGATGCTATGTTGGAAATGAATTTTAAAACTTCGGAGGGGGGGAAGTAGGAGAGATGTAGGGGAGGGAAGGAATAGTAGCAGAAAAACAAAGGAGAGGGTAATAATGCTTGAGAAGAAATGTGCTCATGACATTACTTATGTAACTATAACCCTTCTGTACAGCAACTTTACAATAAAATAAAATTTTAAAAATGAAAGTGGTGCTGTCACTCAAATGATAGAGCATGAGCTTTGAGTACAAAAAGGCTCAACAGTGCCCAGACCCTGAATTCAACCCTCCACAACTGACAGAAGAAAAAAACAAAGAATCTGGTGTACATGCTACAAAAAGAGAAGAGTGAGAAAAAGGCTGGGTAAGGGAGGGATGATGAGAATATTGAAAGGGGTGACATTGATCAATATATATCCTATTCATAAACTCTTTGTTAAATGGCTACTCCTTTGTACAACTACTTAAAGATAATAAAAAATAAATGAAAAAATAAATGTTCCAATTGCCTTTTTAATTATAGCCAAACACACATATCAATAAAGATACCAATGAAGTATTTTGTAATAATATCAAAGGCAAAGCTAAATAAGGTGAATTGCAGATAACAGGGATTATCCAATGAGTGTTTAATGCTCTGATATTTTTAAAGGATGCTACAAATAAAAGATATGTAATTACAACCTTCTTGAAAGATTAAATTCTAAAGACTTTACTCATTAAGGATTCATTTCAAGTAATACTCAGAGTAGGAAGAAAATTAGAAAAAGAAATTTTAACTGGAGCTCATCCTTTTAAGATAATATAGAATCACCTTTTCTTTAACTTGAATAAATTTGATTAAACAAGCACCCTCAGAAATTAACATGGTATGTAGTGAACAAATATTCACTGATATTCATTTAGTTGAGTGTTCCTATAACCATTTCCTCCCCATCCCATTTCCAAACCTTCCTGAAATTCCCAATGACCCAGAAGTTCTTCATCCAAGAGATATTTCTCTTTTTATAAGCTTTTTTTATCGTGAAAATACTGTACAGAGGAGTTACAGTTACATGAGCAAGGTAATGAGTACATTTCTTATCAAGCATTTGTTTTTCCCCTACCATCCCTTCCTTCCCACTTCCACAATTACATTCTCCCTCCATCTTCCTCAACACATAAGCCTCCATATTTCTGTGGACACTGTTTTTTTTTTAAATCTTTCATACATTCTTCTCACTAAATCAATACTCACTTCCAATAGTTGTCAATGGTACATTAATGTGCACAGCAATGTATGGAGCAGGCCTGGTGCTCTGCCCCTCTTCTGTTACAACATATGGGTGAGCTTGAAGGTGCGTGCCAGATTTTATGGAAGCCGTGGGAATACATGAAGAAAATATTTAAGGAAGAAAAATAAACTCTTTGGTAAATGTCATTTCTGTTGTCTAAAAGAAAAGCTTCTAAAAAGTTTTTTTTAAGTTCTCAAAAGTTTGATTTTCTGTCAATATTCCCAGTCTCTGAGCTTGCTATGCCATCCTATGGGGAATACCACCAACCCTCTATTTTTTCCATTTGTAATAAGCATTCTTCTTCCTGATCTCTCCCTTTTTTGGAAACTCATGAAACAGTTGTTGATTTATCTGCAGCATAGTGTATCCTGAGATGTGGGAGAACTACTGTAGAGTTGATAAGGAAAAGGGCATAACATGGCTTTAATGATGAGGTTCACCTTCAAAATAAGGTATCCTCAGAGCTCAGACCCCCTTGATATGCATTCATTAGTTAAGGCCTTGTTGTTTCATGGGTAAGGGAGGCAACATAATATTGAGCTCCAAGGTAAAAGTCCTTATTTCTTAGCTAGGGCAGAGTCCACATCCAGGGAAAAGCAAGCATGTCTCTACTTGTTTATGACTTGCATGGGCTGCCAGTCTTACTGTAGAATCTGTATTTCCTTTTACTATACAAGTTATTTTATATTCTTTTAGCTGTACATTTATTTTAAGATGGTGTCTCTGTGGCTGAATGACAAGATCAATAGACAAGATCAATGCATATATGTCATAACTGTTTCCTTCATTCACAAAATCTTAACCAACTTTCTGAAATAATCACTTCAATAACTTTAAAGGACCTCAGTTAAAGCTTCATCAAGGCACTGTTCTTGGTCCTATTCTCAGTCTACATGTGAGGTTAGGAAGGTGCTGGAAGGGGAGTTTAATTTACACCAATATTTCATAAAATTGTCACTGTTGATATAAAATATTTCCTGCATTAATAACACAATGAACAATCTCCTTATAAAGGCTATTTTATTCCAGTGTTTCTCCATTTAATATATCATGACTTTGTTTGTGCCAGTCCTGGGGCTTGGAGGCAGGGCCTGGGCACTGTCCCTGAGCTTTTCTGGATTAAAGCTAGCACTGTATCACTAGAGCAACAGCTCCATTTATGGCTTTTTAAATAGTTTATTAGAGATAAGAATCACACAGACCAGACTTTCCTGCCCAGTTGGCTTCAAACAATGATCCTCAGATCTCAATCTCCTTTGTAGCTAGGATTGCAAGTGCCAGCCCCTGTACCCACTCTACCACGAAGTTTTGGGGTTTTGTTTTGTTATAAATCTCTGGTTATTACAATGTCCTCATCCTCTCTGAAAAACATCACTTTTTCATCTAACTTATATTTCGTTTTTGTCATCTATATGAAGGGTCACCATTGTATTTTTCCTCAGCCACCTGAAACTGTGCAAACCACTCATTAAGCCAAATAAAACCATGCCTGTATATTCCTCATGTTTCTGTTGGTTGTTATTGATTTAGTGAAATTATATTAGGCCAGGGAAAAGAAAGCAAAGGAGAATTTGCTTTGGGAATCAATTTTAAATTAAAGGAAATATAATTGTGGATAATAGGCTAATTATTTGCATGGATAAACATAGTAAAAATAAAAGAATAGAAGTTTCCTATTAGTTACTAGAAAATAATATCATAATACAAATAGCAATGCAGATAACTATACAATTTATAGAAGTATTACATGCTTACAAGAACTACTTCCCCAATCAACAAACAACAAAAAGTACACTTGTAAGCTATATAAAAAAGAATACTAATAAGGATATTTTATATCAATTATTATAAGAGCTCTAAAGTTTATTGTTTATGTAAGCAGATACTTGCCCAAACACAAATAGCAAATTACCTGTGCTCTTCAACTTCATAATGCCACATAATTCATAATTCTCATCTTAATGAAGAAAAAGTTGACTACTTGAAGTCTCAATTTCATGTGAATTCTATGCAGCCCCAATTCCCCAGACACAGTGGAAAATGAACGTGAAATAACCAAAGTCAATATATAACCTTCAGATTTAAATTACTGTAATTGAATCTTCATGAGAAATATTTAGCCATATGGTCATTCATTCATTTTCAATGGATATTTAAAATACTCATTAATTTAATTTCCAGATTTAAAATACTGATTGCTGAAAGCTCATCCCACACAGATATTCATACCTATACTAGAAAGCTAAGAGTTTAGCTTTTTAAATACTTTTATTTTAAAGCTATAAATGATTATTATAACAGCATACATTAGCATGCATTTCTGATTCAGAAATGTGTCCTAAATGTGTCCTAAATGCTTCACCAAAAAGAGGAAAAAAGAACTGAATATGTAATTTACCATTTTATTTCAAAGCAAAGTTCAACTCCTGTCTTTTTCAAAGCAAGTAAGTAAAACAGACATGCAGTCTCTGGTGTAGTTAGATTCTCATTTGTAGTTAGTTATGCCTTTGAACTCTACCATTGCTACAGAGTTGCAAGAGGAAATTGCTAAATGATTTGCCAAGTGGATAACCAGCAAAATGTTTAAGGGGCCAGAGGTAAATTGAATGCTAAGGTAAAATGAGCACTTGAAAGGATTTTGTCAATTTGATCCCAGAAATACCTAAGTAAAAAGAAAGCTGTTGATTGGGACAGGACGCTGGGAAGAGATAAATGGCTTGAATTACTCAGAAGCAAGAAATTCCCAAATAGAAAAGAGTTTGTGGATGTCAGCAAATCTGAATCAATGCATTCACAGTTCCACAGATGTATTACCTAAAATCTGAAAGGCACAGAAAGACAGTCCTAAAAAATGTAATTAGTTGTCACTGTCCTGAGAAAATGTATTATATGTGCTAATGCCACCTTATGCAAATGAAAGATGATTGTCATAGTAGGGTTTCCAATAGTGTATACCAATTATGAAAAAGAGATCAACTTAATTGTTCTAAAAGATGAGTAAAACTTCAAAGACTATTCCTTATGCCTGTCTTTGAAGACTTATCGAACCAATATGTAAAATTGGTTAGATTCTATGAGCAAGTGTAGCTTATGGCAGGCATTCAGGGCGTGCAAATCACATCACACTAATAGACTAAGGAAAAAAATCACATGATTGTTTCAATGCATTCAGAGCATCTAATGAAATGTTTGCATTTTTCTAATCACAGTATTTAATCACAGTATCCCCATGATAAGTAATAAGTATCACTTATTACTATAAGTGAAGTTCCAGAACTTGATAAAAAATCGTCTACAAAGCCTACAGAACTTCTTGCCTAGTCCTAAGCCCAAAGATTTGTCACCTATTTCTTTTCTCAAAGTTTTCTAGCTTGACAACTTACATTTAAGCTTGTTGTGCATTTGTTTTCAACTGGTATGGGACTTAAGTCAGCTTTGATTTTTCCACCTCATGGATATCCAAGAATTCTAGCACCATTTATTGAAAAAGCTGTTTCAATTCTATTGAATTGTTTTGTGCCTTTGTTAAAAAATCAACTGGGAATATGTAATATGGTGGACTTTCTTTATAATTCCTCTGTCCTAAACAAATGAGTCTGCCCTATTTCAAGATCCATTATGCAGATACAATAATCAAGGCTAAATAGTATTGACAGAAGTCTGGATACATTGATCAGTAGATTCTGGATTGACACTAGAAAACAAATCAATTAAAGAAAAAAATGATATATTACACTGTAAATACTTTCAATTTTGTTCTGTGATAGACACTGCTAAAAGTTTTGTAAAACAAATTATGAACTGAGAAAATCATTTGAAAGCTGTGTATCTCACAAAAGACTAAACTCTACAATATAGGAAGAACTCTCAAAACTCCAATATAAGCTAGTAAACAATTATATTAGAAATGAAGAACCATTTTGCTCACAGGATATGTTGAACACAAAATCAGCATATGAAAATGTATTTAACAGCATTAGCCATTAAGAAAATACAAAATGTGATGTTGTATTGCTGCATGTCTGTATTCCTAGCAGTTTTTGGGAAGAAGGAAGCAGTATTACAAGTTTGAGGCTCTCCTGTACTATATAGTGAATTCTAAAACAGCCTAGACCACACAGCAAGACCCTGCTGTCCCAGGGGAAAAGAAGAGAAAGAAGGAGGGAAGTAAAACTACAATTAGATGCTATTACTGAACCTCCAGCCACCCCCCCACACACACACATATGACAACAATATGGTGATTTTGTATGATTTAAAATGCAATCATATATTGATGATGAGAATGTAAAATAGCCTACTCCTGTTAGAATGCAGTTTTGAAATACATATTATTCAGCAGTTATACTCTTAGGCATATATGCTCAACAAACAAAAATTTCTGTTCACATAGAATTTTTACTTGAATGTTTAAAGTTTTATTCAGAATACCCCAAACTGGAAGTAACTCAGATCTTCTTTAGGTTGAACAATAAAGTAAACTACAGTATGCAGACCATGGAATACTATTCAACCATAAAAAATGGTTTGTAAACACAACTTTGACGGATCTCAAGAATGTGAATTGAATGAAGAACGTTGGTCCCCAATAGTGACATGGTATATGTTCCACTTATTCAACATTCCTTAGATGACAAATTATAGAAACAAATATTCATAAAGGATTTAGGAGGAAAGTAGGAAAAGTCACAGAAACATAACAGAGAGATTTTTTGTGGACTGAAATGTTCTGATAACTACACAGACAGACAATAGGCTACTTGAAAAGGTGTTTTTGGAAAATGTTAACACCAGAAGAACCAGCAAAATGGACACACAAATCTCCTGTATCATTTATTTATTTATGTCTTTGTGGGAAGCTACAATGATTCCAAATTAAAAGTTTAAAGAAATCATTGAGTCTAAGATTGCACAAATCTGTAATCCCAGCTATAGAAACAGGAGGATCTTGAGTTCAAACTGGAAAAACTCAATAAGATCCTTTCTCAAACAAACAAACAAAAAAGAAAAAACACAAAACCAAAGAGCTGGCAGAGTGGCCTAAGTGGCAAAGTGTCAGCTTCTCATGCTCCAGGACTTGGGTTCCTATTTCAAAGGAAAAAAACTCAAAAGTCATTCAATAAATGATGTTTATTATTTGATTAATAATTTAAATAGTTTTTAAAGAGAAAAATCAACTGTGGTAGTTTATTCCTATAATCCTAGAAAATCAAGTGTCTGAGATCTGAGCATCTTGATTCAAAGCAAGCCCAAAGACAACAAATCCAAGAGACTCTTATCTCTAACTAACTAGAAAATACCAGGAGTAAAAGCATGGTTCAATTATTAGAAAGCTAGTCATGAGCAAAAAAAGCCAAGCAAGAGCTTGAAGCCTGAAGTTCAAGCCTGAGCACCAACATTTTAAAAAAATGAAAAATAAAAAAGGACAAAGGGCAAATCAATGCAACAGCGACACTCACAAGACAATATATTGGAAATGATCTGTACAACTTGGGGGGCAGGATTGGGGAATGTAAATGGGAGAAACATGAGGGAGGGAGTAACAAGTTGGACAAGAGATGTACTCACTACCATACATATGTAACGCTGTACATCACCTTGACAATAAAATTAAATTTAAAAACTGAAAGGTTGTATGCAAGTACACACAAATATTAACTGAAATATAGCAGACTCAAGGAGAACTCAGTATAATTCCTTAGAAAGACCAAGTCAATATTTAGAAAAATAAAACACCAGGAAAGGGATACTTGAAAGGAGTGTGTTGGAGTCAAGCGGAAAAGGGTGGGCATATGAAGAGGAGTGGAGTGAAGTCAAAAATTTAATGTATATCCTATAAATTAAGACTGAGGAAAGGGGAGGTAAAAGAAGGATGACTGAGAATGTCGAAGAGGTGACATTGATCAAAATATATTATGTTCATAAACTGCTTTGCTAAAATGGTAACTCCTTTTTACAACTACTTAAAGATCATTTTTTAAAAGACAAGGAAATTTTTTTAAAAACCTGAGAAAACAAATATTACCACATTTTTGCAGAGTAAGGCTGGTTTAAATATTAAAAGAAGAAATATTTAAATCATTTTATTATATTTCATAAAATATTAAGGTCTCTTTACCAAAACTCAATTAAAATGAAACAATGCATATGTAACTGCTAACATTCATAATAAAAAATGACTTTTCCTAATTGTTAAGACAAATGGGAAGACCCCAGTGGACAGGCAGAGTAATGAAATGGGGAAAAAATCAGAAAAGAAAAAAATGCAGCAATGGAACAAAAAGATGGGAAATGTTCAAAATGCTGCAAAAAAAGTAATCCATAAATTTAAAGAACTCTTAGCTAAATCAGCTAAGCTGTATTATTGCACATTGTTACCTATGATAATACCAATGCTTGGAATGCTTACTGAAGTGAACATTCTGACACATAACTAAAGGAGATTGAGGGTAATTTTGAAATATCTATCAAGAAACTCAAAAGCATTCAGATGATCCTAATGAGTAACTGCTCCTTTAGGAGCAATTAAATATATAATCCATGCCAGCACAGTTTCTAAGGCCTGGGAGACAGAAACAGGAAGTTCAAGGTCAGTCAGGTGAAGAGCAAGCTGGGTGAGATGGTCCACACCTAGCTATGCAACAATGTCATCCATTACTTAAAGTAATCTCCTAGAGATCAGTAAACTAGTATATGCCAAACATGGGGAGAGTCACATAAGAACCTGAAATCAATCACATATGATGATTAGTTACACTGAGTACCCAGAATCCAGTTCTTCACTAACAGAGCTAGAGAAAGAAGCCAGGGCAATCAAAAAGTGTATGCAAGCTCCTCCTCCAGCAAAGTGTCAATTCATATAATGTGAAAGTTGAGAATACAGTAGTCAACGTGCAGACAGTGAGTGTATGCTTATCCACAGCCTTGTTTCTCCAAGTTGTACCAGCTTTTGTAGCATCTATCACAGCTCTCATCCCCACTACCTCCCTTCTCCCTAGTACAACACCAGTGTAGCTGCAGAGAACCACAAGTCTCAGGGTATAAAGGGACTTTTCTTGAGGAAGTCATGGGATTTCACCAAGGAGCCAAGGATAGGTGGCAAAGTGTGTGTGTGGGGGGGGGGGGGAGATGGTCCCACACTCCTCAGAGCAATCAGTCTTCTCAGAACAGACCAGAAACTATGGGCTATGGGTCCAGCTGATGGGGGATTTATGACTAAAATGTCAACATTTACACCATGCATTCTTACTTTATGGTGACCCATGAACAAATGGAGTAAAACTTGGTCCCCTGGTTATGATGAACTGCAGGATATCAGGTCATATCAGCTTAGGGTTTGATGCTCTCTTAAAAAAATTGATAAGGTGGGCTGGGAAGGTGGCTCCGTGGTAGAGTGCTTGCCTTGCATGCCTAAGGCCCTGGGTTTGATTCCTCAGCACGACATAAGCAAAAAGAAAAAACCCGGAAGTGGCGCTGTGGCTCAAGTGGTAGAGCGCTAGCCTTGAGCTGAAGAGCTGAGGGACAGTCCCCAGGCCCAGAGTTCAGCCCCACGACCGGACCCCCCCGAAAAAAATTTTTTGATAAGGTTATCTCATATCTTTTTTCCATTCAATTTTACTTTTTTAACATACAACATTCAAATTGTTCTGATTGCTGAGTGTTTTTGTGCCTCCTCCTTAAGTTTTGTGCCTAAAATAATTGCTGCCTTCTCTTCACTGAGTGCGTGGGAAGGTACAGGATGAAGTCAGTGAGATAAAGAATGGAAGGACACAGGCTGACCTTCAATTTGGAGAAAGATGATCACAGACTTTATGTGCTAGAGGTAGCATCTCTACTTTACAAGGCAAGGTTTCTTGTCCTGTTGGGTTTTGTTCTTAGATGTACAAAAGGGTTTCAATTAAAAATATCAATGGATGACCTCTTGATCTGTGTCACCTTTTGTTTTGTTTGGTCATCCTGCTTCTAGAGCTTAAACTCAGGGACTCAAAAGGCTCTGTTGGTGGGCTCCACCCCTTGAGCCAAGCATGTCATCAGGTATTTTGCTGCTTAATTGAAGATGTAATCTCTTGGATTTTTCTGCCTGTTTGGTCTCAGACCTCAGTCCTTCAGATTTTAGCCTTCTGAGTAGGATACTAACTATGTGACACAGGCACCTGGCAGGCAAGGCCAGTTTTTTTTTTTTCCTTTTCTCTCAGTCCTTGGTAGGTTATATTTTTTTGTGTGTGAAAATACCATACAGAGGAGTTACAATTACATGGGCAAGATAATGAGTACATTTCCTATCAAGCATTGTTGCCTCCTCCTTTGTTTCCCCTTACCATCCCTTCCCTCCCTGCCCTCCCTGCCCTCCCATCCGCTGTGCCCCCTTCCCCACCCCCCACCCCCCACCTCCCCCCGCCCACCCCGCCAAAGTTGTAAAGTTCATTTTCCACATAAGGACTTGTACATCTCATTGTTGCAATGGGTCCATCTGTATCCCTATTTGAACGATTTGCTTTTTCCCTTCCCCTCCACAAATTATACCCACATCAAATACAGAGAAAGCAGGGGTTATACTCTGGGGGAGGGGCAGTTTTTTTACTCCAATTTTCTCCTTGATCCTCTGGAGGACAACAGTAAAGATTACTATGTAAGTGAGTGTTTCTATAATGCACAGACTTGTGGCAGGAATCTTATTTATATCCTCATTATTAATATTCCCTTTTGCTCTATTAAATATTCATTAGCAGCTCTCAATTGTACACATTAGGATGTTCAGAATTTCCCAGTTAAGCACATTTTCCAAGGTCAGGTAGTTAGTGAGTTGAAAGGTATGGTGAGAGCCTACGTCCATTTGAATGAATGAATTTAACACTCACAACCTTAAGTTCTGTCCCATTCCTACCTACATATAGAGTCAGCAAATGAGAAGAGCCAACAGAAATTCCAGAAATATAAGAGCCCTGTGAAAATATCTTTCCCTATCTTTAGTGAAAAGATGCATTCCCAAATAAGAAATAACAACAACAACAAAAAAGTTGTCTGGACTTCAGTAATTCACGGGCCACAGTTGTTCTGAAAATTGCATGAAGTTCCAGTTAACCAAATATACAGGAAGACATATGCAGAATGCAGGCAGAGTTAAATGAAGAGTACTGATGGGTTTTTTTCTTTTTAAATATATTTTTATTGTAAAGATACTGTACAGAGGTGTTACAGTTACATGAATAAGGTAATGAGTACATTTCCTAGCATTGTTACCTCTCCTTTCTTTTTCCCCTACCATCCCTTCCTCCCTACCTCTCCAACTCCTCCTTTTCCCCCTGCCCCAAGGTATAAAGTTTGTTTTCAGTATAGTGTCTTGTACATCTCATTGTTACAATGGGACAACCTATATCTTTGTTTCAACATTTTGTTATTTCCCTTCCTCTCCCCAAATTAGAAAAAAAAATGTATATACAAGATTCAGGGCTCCGGAATCAAATACAGTGAAAACAGGGGTTATACCACAGAGGAAGAACATACAAAAGAAAAAAAATCACATAGTATGTTGAAAACAACAGCAATGAAGATAAAATCTCTTGTGTCCCTATCTTGGGGTTCATTTTGCTTTTTTTTTAATACCAACGCTGTCATTAGAGAGCTAAAGGGACCTATGTAAGATCAGCCTGGAAGCTGCCAAAAAGCCTCTGGGGTCTAGGAACTCCCCTATCAGGCAGAACAAGAGGATGCTATAGTAAGAGAATGTGAGGAAATCTAAGCTTGGGTTTTCCTGGGCAGCAAAGAGCAGCTCATGGAAAAATCAAATTTGATCCCTGGAGGCCAAGCAAATGAGGTCACTAACTAATCATGGTCCCCAAAGACAATCTATTTGTATTTGTTCTTCAGCTTCTAACCTTCCAGGAGTGCTTCAGTGGAAATGTGTATGATTCCAAATAAAGCTCTCAGAAAGCGTGTCCCTATCATGACAAAGAGAAGTACATAAAAGCCAGTTGTCAAGAAGAACATGATAACAGTAGCAATGGGTGTGAACGCATTCTAGTTTTGCAGGGAAGAAGTTGAATTTCTTGTTAGGATTTAGCTGCTAATTGTTTATTTTAAAAGATTCAGATTAAAAAGATCCAGATTTTAAAAGATCTCAATGGAAAAGTGGAGAATACAGCCTTGGGATTTTATCATTTGAAACTTTTTAATTTATATAATAATCCTTCGAAGAAGTTAATCACTCATAATTCTTTGCTTCTGTACTGAATCATAAGAGCTTAGTAAATGTTCATTATTATAAAGAATAGTATCAGTTCCACTTCTAAAAAGGAACTGTATTCTTAAATTAAATGCTAGTTGGGCTGTATCTATTTTACCTGTTACTAAAAGATTTGTATGAATTTCTGAAAAGTCACTATCCTTTACAAGTAGATTGCACATAAAGAAATCTTTTCTTAGCTGTGCACAGTGGCTCATGCCTGTAATGCTAGTTAAGAGGAATGCTATGTAAGAGGAATAAGTAGGAAGATCACAATTCAGGCTGGCCTAAACAAAAAAAAAAAAAAAAAAAGCTTCTACATGAAAAATAACTATCAAGCCCAAAGGAGAAGAACTGGGGGTGTGGCTCAAGTAGAAGAGTGGCTAACAAGCAAGCATGAGACCCTAAGTTTCAACTCCAACTCCAGTTCCACCGTGTGTATATGTGTATACATATATATGTATGTGTGTATAAAGATAGATAGATGTACATATATTACACACACACACACACACACACACACACACACACACACACACACACACACATATATAAAACCCATCTTTTTGGTCAGTTGTGGGGCTTGAACTCTGGGCCTGGGCACTGTCCCTAAGCTCTTCAGCTTAAGGCTAGAGCTCTACCACTTGAGCCATAGCACCACTTCCAGATTTCTGAGTGGTTTATTGGAGATAAGAGTCTCACAGACTTTCCTGACTGGGCTGGCTTTGAATTGCGATCCTTAGATCTCAGCCTCCTGAGTAGCTATGATTACGGGTGTGAGCCACCAGCACCATCTTCTTTTTGTTCTTGAAAAGAGGAACAGAGAAAAAATATGCCTCAGTGCACCATGGGATAGCACTAAATTCTACCTTACTCTGCCTCTCCCCAAAACCCAAACTTGCAGAGATGTGAATAAAACTCAAAGTAGATGTTTTCGGATAGTGTTTTGTTAGTCAAATGTAAATTTTAATAAGCATTCATCATAATAATATGTCTGTCAAGGTCTAGTAAGGAGCCTTACCAGCGAAAGAAAGCTGTGAAATAAAATTGCTGTGCCAAGAGTCTGAAGACATGACCCACAACAGACGACAAATAGGAAAGCCACACCTGGGTTGCTGAAATGAGCCACCCTGATGCCACCATTGCCTTGTGGTCACCGTAAATGGCCACCCTCTGAGTGGCAAAGTGCATCATGGTTGGCCATGTGCTGTGCTCTCAGGTACACTCATATCTAAACTATGGGAAATGAGCAGAGCTCCTCCAAACCAAGGTATTTCTATTTTAGAAACAGCTTGAGCCACATCATCCAAGCTTGACCGGCAGGCTCACTTATTTCAAATCAGTATAGGAACGTTAAGCTTCTTTCAGAATTATCAATAATGCTTACCTTAACCTTGTGATTTCAACCAGGTCTGGGGGCTAAGGTCTGTCCTGTGCAGCTCCCATTGACCTTTCATCTCTGTTTCAACTCCCTCAAGGCCACATCTGCCCATCTGCTCATCACCCCAGGCCACGTTCCTCCAGTCTAACCACCCTCTCACTCTTCAAGTCAGCACATAGTGGACCTTCCTCGGAACAGCCAGACACAGAGCAGGAGTGGCGAGAAGAAGGAGACAAAATTAAATATTAAAGATACATGTTTAAACATGGTTGAGCTTAAAGGTAAAACTGGCTTTTTTTACATTTGTTATTCAATAGGTGCTCTTTTTAAAAAATCTATACTTCCATTTGGGAAGAAGGAAAATAGATTGTACAAATGGATTTTCTCCTCCAAGAACACAGACAAGCAGGAGAGAACATCACAAGTTCCAAAAGCAAATTGAAAGCATGTGACTCAACATAGAGTGTTTTTGGAAGCCCAAAGCAAGGGCATTATATAGAAGATGAACAATTTAGGGAGAAACTGTAAGTAAACATTTAGGTAGAACTCTGCAGAAATTCTTTGAGCCTGATCCTTGCTTCTCCCCCGCCCCTCTCTCTCTCTCCAATGATACTTGTCTTTCCACTTTCCAACCCCCAAATATAACCTCCACCATAAAAATTACCCCAACAAAACTCTGCTCATATCCAATCCTCTTAGAATGACATTCAGAATCTGTATGTGTGACCATCAATCACAGATGCCTTGATTCTCCTCAGCCTCTCCACTCAAATTGGTCTCCACCTCATCAACCTGCAGGCTCTCCGATCCTAAATTCTGAACATTATTGTCATGCTTTGCTTCCTTATGGTATTTCTCAAATAATGACACCAGACTCCTCACAGAATTGCTGTCCCTATCACAATAAGCCTTTTTTTCTCTCAACACCATATTGAAGACAAATTATTCACATTTAATGGAGGCCACCATCACAAGGATAGAAGAGGAATTTCCTCATTTCCTGGCTCCTCCTGAAGATGCTTAGAGTAGCGGAAGCTCTTAGAGGATTTGAAAAGCATTAAAATGTATTTCTCTCTCTTAGTTCAAATGGACTGAAAGAAAGGGGACATTTATTTCCATGACTACTTCAGATAAAGCCTCAAATCCTCTAGTTTCTCCAAAAGTTTTCACTGTTGTGTGAGAAATCTCACTATCTTTCATCAATAAACCAGTAAGGGCTTTAGTGCTTGGCAGTCCTTGTAAGCAATCCCAAAATGATTTAATGTTATTTTCTGAGTTTTGTTCTTCACCTCAACAGCAATTCAGAACAGATTATAATGAATCCATTTTGTTTCTAGACTTCCAATTCCTTCTCAAAATATGCTTTCAAAATCAAAATTATTTCAGTGCTATGAAATTGTTCTATACCTCTGTATGGACTTAGAAAGATACCTCGAGAGTCCATAACAGGCAATTTCCTGGCTGCAAAGCAAAACCACCATAAAACCATCTCTTCAACTGCTTATAAAGACCTATAAGAGTAGAGGTGCCACAATCTCCTTCAGTTACTCCAAACGCTAGCAATCTCTGACTACTATGGGCAGATGCACTCTGATCTGTAGAGGCTCACGCTCTAATTAAACTTGCTCTGTTTGTTCCATGATGAAGAGATATATCAGATGGATATTTATATTAACTCAATTTGGTAACCATTTTTGAGCAATTATCATATTACATAAATGAGCATCAAAGAATATAGAAACAAAATATACAATCCTAATCCTCAGGATATTTGAAACCTAGTGAGCAAAACAGCCAGGTAAATATTAGAATAATCTGTGATAATAGACACTAGGTAGAAAGATATTTAACTCATACCACCTGGGTACCAAGCCAAGCCATCAAAATGGGGAGTTATCATCATACCAGAAGACCCTGTGCTAATGCTGCACTTTCAGCATTATGGAGAGATGTAAGGATTGTGAAGAACGAAAACAAATAACCAGACAACAGAGGAGGTAACTCAGTAGATCAAGAAGATCAAAAGGTGGTATCTCAAGTTGATCTATTTTGCAGCTTATATAAAAAAAGCCTTAAAATTTTTAAACAAATGTGATTGTTGGGATGCAAAGAAAAAAGAAGGCAATATACTATTCAGATAAAACAAACCCTTCTAGACCAGAAGTTCCGGGAAGATGGCGGAGGAGAAGCTGGAATCTGAACAAGCTCTCGCATAGAAAGGAGTTTTAGAGTTCCAGTGAACAGTCCTAAGACAGAGAATCACACCAAGTGAGTCATCACAGGACAGAGAGTTAGACAAGAGAGGGGAAGCCAAGGAAACGCAGCAGCTGCTGCTCCGGCAGCGGGGCCGCAGCGGCGGCGACCACCGCCACGGAGACATACCTGAGACACAGAGAGTCAGGGACGAAGGAGCCAGACGCAGCGGACGAGCGGATTCTACTCAACACCAACAAGAACCGACAAGGAGCGAACATCTTCATCCTGCTGTTTGCAGACCAGAGACGACCCAGGATCCAAGACTCGGCGTGAGTACAAGCCCGACATCCTCACTCCTCAGGGAGCAGAGGAGGGAAGGCCACCCCTCCCCCCCCAGCACCGGTGATCTCCATCTTGGATACCGACAAAGTTCGGAGGAGCTGCTAGCTCCAGCTCAGGCCTTGGAATAAAATGAGTCATTTAGCAGGTCACAAGAACTTAACGGCGAAGTGACCTGCCAGACTCAGCTCCATCCAGGGAAAAGTCACCCAGCTCAGGCGCCAGCCATCGGAGTGCTTTGCTTCACTGGGTAACCAGAGCCAGAGGCTGCCCCTCCCTCTAGCAGCCACCACAATCAATTGAAAAACAGAAACCCTGAGAATGGCTCCAGGCTGGGCTCTGTGAGCTTTATCACAAAATAGCCCCAGGGAAAAGCTACTGTTTATTGAAAGGCCTCAACTCTACCCAGAACCTAGCCTCATCACCACATCCCCCTCTTTTGTGACTCTCAAAGCAGATCACCCTCCCAGAAAACTAACCTGGGAGGGGGATCTCAAAATCTTGGGTAAAGCAGAGCATTTTTCTGCCTCTTCCAACCAACCAACTTAAGAAACCAATCAAGCCACAGGACCTCAAGCTGACCAGAGACTCCAACAAGAGACTGGTTGCAGACAAAAGGAAGATACAGGATTCTTCCCACTCCTCCCCCCCCCAAAAAAAAAAATCAAAAGACTTTTGTTTCTTTTTTTTTTTTCTTTTTCTTTTTTTTCTTTTTTTCTTCTTCTTCTTTTCTTTTTTTTGCTTGTTTTTTGTTTTTTGTTACCATATATATATATATATATATATAAATTTTTTTCCCTTCTAAAACTTTTATTAATCTTTAATTTTTGCCTCTTCTGAAAAAATAATTGTTTTCCAGTAACCTTTTTTTTTTTTCCTCATCTTATAATTTTTATTTTAGGAATACGTGAATAAGAGTTTTCCTTTCTTTTCTTGTCTTCTTTCTCTTTTTCTTTCTTTCTTAATTATCTTTTTGTTTTTTATCTAGCTCTACTGAACTTCTGATCTTTTCTTCTCCCGTTCCCATCCTTAAAGCTTTTCACATCTCCTCTATGTCCCTCCCCTTCTCTGAACATATTCACATTCCTCTCTAAATAGACGGTCTTTTAACCTCTATAATAACATTAATTTTTACGTTTCTATTCTTTTTCTGGTCTCTCTTTATTCCCCTTTCCGTCTCTTCTTTTTCTCTCTCTCTCTACTCGCATCCTACCCAACTCATTTCCTGCACTGTGATTAGGACATAGTTAACTCTCCCTGTGCCTCCCCACACCAATCTATTCCTATTTTTTACCCACATCTCTCCCTAATCCTAATAATTTCTGGTTTTCCAAATTCTTTTCTGCGGTTCGAAGTCCTTTAACATATAGTCGTTTGATGTTGAATAGATGTATCTGTTGAACTAGATTGTATCTGTAGACTATTGACTGTACAAATGCAAACTTTGGTTGATGGTTGCCTTAAGATAGTGTTCTAGCACAAAACTGGAGCAATCTTTATCTCAAATGGGCAGAGTAAGCCGGAAAAACACAAGAAAAATGGCAAATTCGGGTATCTCAATTCCCAACCTGGATAATCAGGGATTAGAACAGATAAAGAATAATCCAGAGGAGAGTTCCCAAATAGCTCTACAAACACTAATAGCAAACATGATAAATGAGAAGTTTGACAATGTACAAAGGACTCTGTATGAGCGTGATAGGGAGAGAGAGGAGGCATCCCAGAAGTTTATACAGGAATATCATAAGCGTGAGGAAGCCTCTCAAAAACTGATACAGGATTTGCGTGAACAACTTGAGAATACTCAAAGAGAAAGGGAGGAATGGCGTGAGCAGGCAGAGAACACTCAAAGAGAACTGCAGGAATCCCACAGAAGGGAGGAAACGAATCAAAGAGTAATTCACGAATTAAGAGACCAGGTAGAGAATACACAAAGATCACTAAAGACATTCATGGAATCCATTAACAAAGAGCTGAAGGAAGTCAGGGAGACCACAAAGGGAATGCTGAATGGAACCCAACAGAAGGAATGGGAGTCCAAAGAAACCATAACCAATCAACTAAGTGATTTGAGAACAAACACTGAACACCAAATTAAGGAAGTAAAGAAAATCATACAAGACCTAAAACAGAGCTTCAACAAAGAACTTGAAGCCATCAAAGCTGACCAATTAGAATGAAAAGAGATAAAAAACAAAGTAGAGAGTCTTGACAGCAGGTTAGACCATGCAGAAGATCGAATCTCAGGGATTGAAGACAGCCTAGATATTATAGAGAAAGAACATACAACCATCCAAGACAAGTCCAAGAAATATGATAGATCTATCCAACACCTGGAAGACACCATCAGAAGGCCCAATCTAAGGATAATGGGTGTAGAGGAGCACCTAGAAACAGAAGTTAATGGTCTAGGAAATTTGTTTAACAGGATCCTAGCAGAGAACTTCCCAAACATACAAAAAGATAGGCCAATTCAGATACAAGAAGCTTTTAGAACCCCAAATAGACCAGACCAGAATAGGACATCCCACTGTCACATTATAATCCACACAGGATCAACCCAGACCAAGGAAAAGATCCTTAAAGCTGTCAAGGAGAAAAGGTTAATCACCTATAAAGGGAAACCAATTAGAATCACCTCAGATTTCTCAGCAGAGACAATCAAAGCAAGAAGAGCCTGGAATGACGTATGCCATGCCCTAAAAACAAACAACTATCAACCAAGAATACTGTACCCAGCTAAACTCTCCTTCATAACTGAAGGCCAAATAAAAACCTTCCATAGCAAAGAAAAATTGAAACAATACATCTCCACCAAACCAGCCCTGCAAAAGATTCTTAAAGATGTCCTACACATAGAAAACCAACAAGAACGCAACAAAGGCCAAGAAACTGCACCCAAACTGAGAATCCAAGAACCTTAGGAAGAACCCAGTTTTCACAGCCCCCAAGAAGGTGGATAACATGGCAGGAACCCCCAAATACCTCTCAGTCCTATCTCTTAACGTTAACGGACTGAACTCTCCAATTAAGCGACATAGACTGTCTAGTTGGATTAAAAAACAAGACCCCTCTATCTGCTGCCTGCAGGAGTCACATCTTGCCCGTAAAAACAAACATATTTTCAAAGTTAAAGGCTGGAACAAAATCTACCAAGCAAACGGCCCTCATAAACAGGCGGGAGTTGCAATCCTAATATCAGATAAAATAGACTTCAAACTAAAATTCGTGAGAAGAGATAAAGAAGGTCGCTACATACTAATTAAAGGATCTCTCCTTCAGGAGGATATTACAATTCTAAATATCTATTCGCCAAACAATGGAGCACCCAAATTTATCAAAGAAACACTACTTTCCCTCAAATCCCATATAGATCCAAAGACATTAATTGTTGGGGATTTTAACACACCACTCTCCCCACTAGATAGATCAACTCGGCAAAAACTCAACAGAGAAACCGCAGATCTAAACAGCTGCATAGATCAACTAGACTTAACAGACATTTACCGAACATTTCACCCAGCAGCAACAGAATACACGTTCTTCTCAGCACCACATGGAACGTTTTCTAAAATAGACCACATTTTAGGCCACAAAGCAAACTTGTCTAAATTCAGAAACATTGAAGTTATACCTTGCATTCTCTCTGACCACAAGGGAATAAAATTAGATCTCAACACCAAAAGCCACCAAAGAAAGTCCGGTATCACATGGAGGCTGAACAACACACTGCTGAATCATGAGTGGGTCATGGAAGAGATTAGAAAGGAAATTCAAATGTTCATGCTATTCAACAAAAATGAACACACAAATTACCAGCTCCTCTGGGACACAGCAAAGGCAGTACTCAGAGGCAAGTTTATAGCTCTGAGCTCCTACATCAACAAATTGGAGAGATCGGAAACTAACAATTTAATGACACATCTAAACCTCCTTCAAAAAGAGCAGCAAGATAAACCCCAATCCAGTAGACGGAAAGAAATAATCAAAATTAAATCAGAATTAAATGAATTAGAATCCAAAAAAACTATAGAAAGAATCAACAAAACAAAGAGTTGGTTCTTCGAAAAACTTAACAAAATTGACAGACCCTTAGCAAACCTTATCAGAAAAAGGAGAGAACACACCCAAATTAATAAACTCAGAGATGAGAATGGAAACATCACCACGGAAACAACCAAGATTCAGAACATTATTAGGGGATACTTCTCAAAACTTTATGCTAATAAGTTTGAGAACTTGACAGAAATGGACCTTTTCCTAGCAAATATTAACATGCCAAAACTAAACCAAGATGAGTTAAACCAGCTTAACAGGCCCATATCAAGCATTGAAATAGAAACAGCAATAAGAGACCTCCCAGCTAAGAAAAGTCCAGGACCAGATGGTTTTACAGCAGAATTTTACAAGGCCTTCAAAGCAGAGCTCACACCAATACTCCTCCAACTCTTCAATGAAATTGAAAGAGAAAGCTCACTACCGAACACATTCTATGAAGCCATCATAACCCTCATCCCAAAACCAGGCAGGGATTCATCAAAGAAAGAGAACTATAGACCCATTTCTTTGATGAACATTGATGCAAAACTTCTCAACAAAATTTTGGCCTATCGACTTCAACAATTCATCCAAAAAATCATACACCATGATCAAACAGGATTCATTTCAGGGATGCAAAGCTGGTTCAATATACGCAAATCAATTAATATTATTCATCACATCAACAGGAGCAAGAATAAGAACCACATGGTTATCTCAATAGATGCAGAAAAAGCATTTGACAAGATCCAACACCCCTTTATGATGAAGGTTCTGGAAAAATTAGGAATCCATGGAACATTCCTCAATACAATAAAGGCTGTATATGACAAACCTACAGCCAGCATTATACTCAATGGTGAAAAACTAAAGCCATTTCCTCTTAACTCAGGAACAAGACAAGGATGCCCACTCTCTCCACTTCTCTTCAATCTAGTATTAGAATGCCTAGCTACAGCAATAAGACAAGATGCAGACATAAAGGGGATCCAAATAGGGAAAGAAGAAATAAAACTCTCCCTCTTTGCAGATGACATGATCTTGTATTTAAAGAATCCCATAGACTCCACTCCCAAATTACTCAAGCTGATTCAAAACTTTGGCAAAGTAGCAGGTTATAAAATTAACCCCCAAAAATCAATGGCTTTTCTATATGCCAACAATGAGAAAAGTGTGGCTGAAATTAGGAAAGCAACTCCATTTGTAATAGCCCCACAAAAAATAAAATACCTAGGAATTAACTTAACCAAAGAAGTGAAGGACCTCTATGATGAAAACTTTAAAATCTTGAAAAAGGAAATCAACACAGAACTTAAAAAATGGCAAAACCTCCCATGCTCCTGGATTGGCAAGATTAACATCGTGAAAATGGCAATACTTCCCAAGGCTATCTACAAATTCAACGCGATACCTATCAAAATTCCACCCTCATTCTTCAAGGAAATAGAGGAGGCAATCCAAAAATTCATATGGAACAATAAAAGACCCCGAATAGCAAAACGCTCCTCAACGGAAAGAACACTGCTGGAGGAATATCAATACCAAATTTCAAACTCTACTATAAAGCCATAGTAATCAAAACAGCTTGGTATTGGCATAAGAACAGACCTCAGGACCAATGGAATAGAATTGAAAACCCAGAAATGAACCTACAGACCTATAGCCATCTAATCTTCGATAAGGAAGCTAAAACAATATAATGGAAGAAAGACAGCCTCTTCAGTAAATGGTGCTGGCAAAATTGGTTAACTACATGTAGAAAACTAAAGCTAGATCCTTATATATCACCCTGTACCAGAATCAACTCCAAATGGATCAAAGACCTTGAACTCAAAGCAGACACTCTGAAAACATTACAGAATGGAATAGGAGAAACCCTAGGTCTCCTTGGCTCAGGTCGAAATTTTCTGAATAGAGACCCGGAAGCACAACAAATCAAAGAAAGGTTGGACAAATGGGATTGCATAAGATTGCAGAGCTTCTGCAGGGCAAATGACATAGCTGGCAAGATCAATAGAAAGCCCACCGATTGGGAGAAGATCTTTACTAGCCATACAACGGACAAGGGTCTCATATCTAAAATATACTTGGAACTCAAAAAATTAAGCCACCCAACAACAAATCCTCAAAGAATCAAATGCCCAATAAATAAGTGGGCAAAAGACTTAAAGAGAAGCTTCTCTGAAGAAGAAACAAGGATGGCCAATAGACACATGAAGAAATGTTCAACATCCCTAGCCATAAAAGAAATGCAAATCAAAACAACATTGAGATATCACCTCACTCCAGTTAGAACAGCAAAAATCAAGAACTCTAACAACAACAGATGCTGGAGGGGATGTGGACAGAAAGGAACCTTACTTCATTGTTGGTGGGAATGTAAACTTGTTCAACCACTTTGGAAAGCAGTATGGAGGTTCCTCAGAAGACTTCACATAGATCTCCCCTATGATCCAGCAATCCCACTTTTGGGCATTTACCCAAATGTTTACAAACAAGACCACACTAAAGCTACCAGCACAACTATGTTTATTGCAGCATTATTTACCATAGCTAAGATATGGAACCAACCCAGATGCCCCTCAGTAGATGAATGGATCAAGAAAATGTGGTATATATACACAATGGAATTCTATGCCTCCATCAGAAAGAATGACATTTCCCCATTTGTTAGGAAATGGAAAGGTTTGGAAAAAATTATATTAAGTGAAGTAAGCCAGGCCCAAAGAAGCATAGGTCCCATGGTTTCCCTTATTTGCAATATCTAGTATAGGTATGAGTCAAGCGGAAAAGGTCAGATAATGTGATGTTAGGAAAATGAACCCTTAAATATGTATTTTAATGTTTTCATTTCTTTCATGCATGTGTTTCTAATGCATTTATAAGATTATTTCTTTGTTGCTTTGTATGTCCCTCCCCCACAGTGTAACCCCCGCTTTCACTATATTTGATGTCAGTATAACATGTGGAGGAGATGGGGACAAACAAGTCGTTTAAGGATTCAGGTGGACCTGTTGCAACAATGAGAAGTACAAAATGTCATGTCAAAACCAGCTTTACAATGTCGGTGTGGGGGGGGAGGGGGTATAATTGGGTGGGGGGAGGGGGGTAAAATTGGGTGGGGGGAGGGGGGAGGCAGGCAAGGGAAGTGAAGGGTAAACAAAGGAGGAGGCTGCAATGCTTGGTAAGAAATATATGCATTATCCTGCCCATGTAATTGTAGCCCCCCTGTACAGTATGTTCTCAAATAAAATAAAATACAATTAAAAAAAAAAAAAACCCTTCTAAGAAGTGGCCATGTTTAAAGATCATTTACCTGAATCAAGGTGATCACTGAAGATTTTCTGGTTATCCTTCATGTTGTACATTTAATGTTCTAGTTTTCCTTCTTCCAGTGAGTGATAAATTTCCAGTCAAAACACATCTTATTTGCTTTGGCTTGTGAAATGTAGGCATTTGTAAGGTATAACAAGTTTTAATATCCAGGATGGGTTTACATGACACCCATCACTTCAATATAGCCCTCAATGAACATGCAACACGACTGGAAACGCAGCTTCATTGTTTTAACCAGATGAGATTCAGGGTTGTTACTATTGCATATCTAATCTTTGCTAACTGAGGCAACAGCTAAGTTGAATTTTATAAGACAAGTTAAATTAGCCACAAGAAGTTATACGACCTCAGCGCTTTAATTTCATTCATAAATTGGGGTGATATGGATCAAAAATACTTCAGTTACTTCAAAATTATACCAATATTCAAAATAATCATAATTATAATACAAAAATACTATGTGAGAAAAATGAGGCATGACAAAACATGTTTTGTTCTCACTGGTCAGATTGCAGGCCTATGGAATTTATAAGGATTCTTTAAGATAATTTCTACATGTATTCCTATATAGATAATTTTTATATGTGCCAGAAATATAATCCAATATTTGTTAAAAGTGATTGTTAATAACTGTCAACCATCAGTATTTGAAAAAAAGCTTTTATTTAATGTGATCCAAGTTAGAAATCTAAAGTACAAAGTTCTTTCTTAGTATATTATGAAAAATATCTTGGCTTGTCTTCTGGAATTTCCCTTTTGATAGTCATATACTACACTTGATTTCAGGTAATTGAAATCAACTATGCATAAGGGAAAACCAAATTTGTATAAAGAGTTGACAAGATTCATCACTCCTTAGTTTTATATATATATATATATATATATATATATATATATATATATATATATCTAATTAACCTATTTTTAACGTTTTTATTGTGAAAATACTGTACAGGGGAGTTACTGTTACATGAGGAAGGTAATGAGTATATTTCTTATATAGCATTGTTGCCTCCTCCTTTGTTTTTCCCCTATCATCCCTTCCTTCCCACCTCCACAACTACACCTATTGTTGTTTTTAGCAAAATTAAGGGATGGATAACTTTTGGTGGGTTTCTTCTTTATTTTGTGCTTGTACCAGTGCTTAACTTCCATTCTGCTAGGTAATTGAAGAGTCTTACAGATTTGTCTGTTTAGGCTGGCTTTGAACCATGATCCTTAGACCTCAGTCTCCTGAGTAGCTAAGATTAGTGGTGAGCCATCAGTACCTACCCAGTGTTACTACCTTTCAGTTCTCTTCTACTACTATAAACACTAAGAGTTTTATCAGAGTTCCTTCCACATAATAAATACAAATACTGCAGCTGTGATATCATTTTTTGGAAGTCAGAAAATACAATGGTTAAGAGCATTAGGAAAGAGCTGAATAACTGTGTTGAATAGGCTCCCAATGCTAAGTTTTAAGCCTCACAAAACTTGAATATAACTTAAACAACAGGCCTGTGGGTATGATGATTCATTTTAAATAGCAACCTGATTGGGCAACAATGTCCCCAGATATTTGGTCAAACAAGCTCTGCATGCTTTTAGGTGTCATTGAGGGCCTGAATAGAACAGAAGGCTGATTTTTTACCCCAATAGGATAGAATTCTGCTCACAGCCTTTCAACTGGGACATCAGCTCTTCACTGTTTCTACAGTAGATTGCCAACCTTCGGACATAATGAGTCAATGGCTCTAGAAATTTGGGCTCATTAGCCTCCATATACATGAGCCAATTCCTATAAATAAATGAATAAAATATGTCTGTATATATTATGCTTTTCTGAGAAACGCTAACACAGAATTGAATTGCCTCAGGCTTTTTGAGTCCATGATTCCTTTACATACTAAAAGTGTGCCTTGGATTGCTAAATACTCTTTTTCATCTTAAAAGTATCTTCTACCAAGGAAACATCCCAATGAAAATTTTGTCAACTATGTTTTTCAATGTTTATAAGTATTATATTATGGGAAGAACTCTGATCTTGTTCATTGTTCTGTTCCCAGAGCCTGGAACAATGTTTTGCTTATAACAGATATTCCATAAATCTTTTAGAATGAAAGCATAAACAACTGAATTCTTTATAAGAAAGATGCATAGATCAGATCCATCCCTACAAACTCACACCAAATACCATTTTGCATGCAATACCCTGATTCCATTCTCACCTCTCCTCCTAAGCACAAGAAAACATTCTGAAAAGGTCAACCAAGAATAAGTTCAAGAGGAATATGAGTTCACAATTCTTATAATTTTTTTAGATTTAGACATTATTCTTGTTTATGAAAGACAGGAAAACACAGAACCAGAGATGTGAGTAGGAAACAGAAATAGACAGCCAACTTCCAGGAAATAGTGAGCCAAAGAGCTCATGTTCTAGTCTAGTGAGTTTGCTTGACAGCTCAGATTGTACACAATATTTTCCCAAAAGATATGTAGATTAAAACATTTTCTTGAAGAAATCTCTTTTATTTGTTCTTTTCCAATAGTGAGTGCAATATAATGGATTTGTGTTTCCTGTATTGGTTTCTATATTATTCCACAGAAAACTGAGGGAGGAAAGGATATAATAAATGTCAGACCTTGATATGTTCATAAAAGTTCTTTAAAGTCCAGCTTATCAAAAGCCATGAATATAATCTTTAAGTGTGCCATAAAATATAGTAAAGACTGTAGGTGTTTAGGTTCAATGGGAGTGCTAAGATCCTAACCCACTGCCACTTAACCAAAGAAAAGAAGAGTTTTGACAGTGCTTCATGGAACTCAAATAGCAGGAAATTTAGCTCTCAAGATCAACTTGAAAGAAGGTCACTCAAGCCAAAGAAGCATTAGGTGGAAATAATGAATGCTAACAAAAAAAGTCAAGGTTATTTCAGACTTTTCAAGGCAGCAGTAACAACCAGCATTTTAGGGCACTTCATAAAGTGTTTGAATCACATGAAAATCTAGTATCATGAAGATAATGTTAATTTGGAATAAACTTGGTTCTGACATGCTAATTGATGAGAAAAAGAGCTGGGCCTCTTTTGCACAGATGGGCCTCTTAGAATACAATTTTTAAGTCCAACTTTATGTTGGACAAACCTGCAATAATGAGAGTAACAGGAAAAGCACCAGCTCAGTGGCATAGAGCAGTACGCCTCCACTAAGAAAATGATTGTGCGCGTCGTGAATGCCTGTGACCTAAAAAGCAGGACAGGTTGACCTTCTCAGCATTAAGACAATTTGTCCATTTTTACTTCCTTACAGAATGTGAAGTAAATGTGTGGGTGACTAGATAGGGCTGACCTTAATGCTCTTTATCTATTTTAATCTGTTCAAATCAGTCTTCTCCTTGTCAGCAAGTATCTTCTGGTGAGGAAATCAAATCATGGGACAATCAGCCTTTTATGCACATATATTGTGAACCAGGTGAGTAGTAGTAATGTACTCAAGGCTACAGAGATTCTATTTTCCTCTATCATAAGCCACATGGAATAGCTCAGAAAATCTGTACTTGACTGAAATACACAAAATGTTTTGACATTTAAGAATCACAGTTTCCTGTACAGGAATATAGATAATGTGTCCACAAATGTTTTTGGCAGCTAAATAATCTGAGTGATTACATCCAAAATATTTACCAGGAAATGAAACATGGTCTTATTCAGATGTGTCGCAAGCCTTTAAAAATAAGTTTGAAAAGAGTTTGTTTCTTCTGATCTCTTCAGAAATATAAAATCTGCTTCTCCACTGGAAAAAAAATATCATATTCTTGACTATGCTTTGTCAAGCCTGACTATGCTAATGCCATCATTAAAATTTTTATTTTATAATATACTAGATAGAATACTGGTTACCTAACAGTAAAGCTGTGGCCCAGGTTTTCATTTCCCAAGTTTTATGTCTAGATGCTCATAAGGGCTTCTCTTCTTCCTTATCTAGTTTTCTATTTACATCTGCCTATCACCAGATGTTATGAATTGATGTAGCATTGTATATCATTGCCATGTAGGTAGCATAAAGATTTATGTCCTATTCATGAATAGTTGACAAGTTCCATTTTCATTTCACAATGAATGAATGCAAATCACTTGGCCTTAATGTTTCAGAAACAAAGTTATTACTGTTTGATTTTTTTTTCATGGCTTGGAAAAATGTTTGGCCTTGACTGACATAAACACATAGATGCTGTATATGTGTAAATATGCATGATATATTTGTTCTTTTCAGGTGAGTTATATATCTGAAGCTCGGCTGTCTATATATAACATTGGGCTTCAATTCTCTTGTCCTTACATCAGCATACAGGTAAATGTATATGCCTTATTTTTCATATACATTGCTTATCTCTGATACGGAATTTTTCAGAGCATTTTTATCAGTTTTTCTGACTGAAGCAGGTGTTATCTTGCATTTTGGATGCAGCTGACTTTCTTATTTGTTTTCTCATTTCTCTCTTTCACAGACTGGAGTCATTCCTAACACATGAGATTATAACATTATAAAGATTAGATGCAGTGTTTTTCCTGCCTCCAACCTCTCTGTACATGAACTGTTCTGCTTCATATAATCTGCCTGCTTTTATGCCTAAAAGGCATTTTAGTTCCTATATCTATATAGTGCATGAGATTGGCAATGTGCTTCTATGTAGCAGTTTGTTTTTATAGTTAGTATAGGTTCTGATACCTAAGAAATATACTTCAAGAGACTACAGGATCCACAATTTCCTCCTTTATTCCACTGGTACCAACAGCAACAGCTTAAAAATCCTTTCTGACAGCCAGGTGCTGGTGGTACATATCTGTAATCCTAGTTACTTTCAAATCTGAGGATTATGGATCAAAGCCAGCCTGGGCAGGAAAGTCCATGAAATTCTTATCTCCAATAAACTACTCAGAAAAAGTTGGAAGTGGCAGTGTAGCTCAAGTGGTACAGTGCTAGCCTTGAGCAAAAAAGAGTTCAAACCCCAGGACCAGTGCACACGCGCACGCACACACACACACACACACACACACACACACACACACACACACACACACACACACAATCCTTTCTGACTAACATGGGTAGAGATACTTCTGTATGATGTGGGAAATGATCGCCTGCAACAAACACTAAGAAGGACTTTGGAAGTGCATGACTCCATAGTTATAATATATCATATGGTTTCGATTCAATTCTTCTCTGCCATCTTTCTCCAAGACCTTGATTCAATTCTGAATCTGCATGATAATGAAAATAAACAAAGGACGGAGTAACAATGCTTAATAGGAAATGTACTCATTACCTTACTCAAGTAACTGTAACCTCTCTGTATAGTATATTTACGATAAAAAAATTTTTAAGAGAAAAGCCAGCAGCCACCACTATTCTAAGCAAGTATAGACATCCAACCATGCTATTCAAGATATAGTCTGATTTCAAAAGTCACAATAAAAGTGTTGGACATAGCATTAAGAAAAACTTGATTAGGAAAAATTAGTTCCTATAGTCCTTGCCTTCAAATTAGAGGTTCTGTACAAGAGAGGATATAGAGTGATTAAAAAGAAACCATGAAAGACCAGAGGAAGATGGCAGAGGAGAAGCTGGAGGCTAAACAAGTTCTCCATAAGAAGTAATGTTAGTGTTCCAGTGAACAGTCCTAGGCTAGAGAATCACAACAAGTGTGCCATCACAGTACAGAGAGTTTGGACAGAGAGGGAAAATCCAGGAAGCTTGGTCAAGGAGACAGATCTGAGCACTTGCCGGTAGCCATGGCTGCGGCAACTAGGTGGCTGCAGCAGCCATACAAACAGAGAAAGTCTGGGACAAACGCACCAGAAGTGGCATGCAAGTGGATTCTACTCACTACTGGCAAGAACTGACAAGGAGCAGAAATCTTCATCCTGCTGATTGCAGACCAGGGACAACCCAGGAACCAAGAGACTGGTGTGAGTAGAACCCTGACATCCTCACTCTTTCTCACAGAGCTGCAGTGGGAAGGTAGCACCTGCCCCACCACCAGAGAAGATCTCCATCTTTGATACTGACTAGATCCAACCCAGGCCTTGCAAGGAAACAATTAGAGCCCTTAGCAGGTCACAGGAACCTGACCTGACCTGCCAGGCTCAGCTCCACTAAGGGGAAAGTCACCCCTCCCAAGCAGATGAAGCTCTGCCCCTGGAGGAGTGACTTTCTTCACTGGGTAAACAGTGCCAGAGGCTGCCCTTCCCCATTGCAGCCTAGACAAAAATTGAAATTCAGTAAACATAAACCCAGACAATGGCTCCAGGCTGGGCTCTGTGAGTGTCTCAGAAGCTAGCCCCTCAGGGAAAAGCTACTGATTGCTGATAGACCTCAACCCTACCCAGAACCTAGCCTCATCACAGCAACTCCAAACTAGAGGAAACAGCCATCTCCCTCTTTTGTGATACTTAAAGTAGATCTCCCTCCCACTGACCTAACCTGGGAGGAGGATCACAAAGTCCTAGGTAAGGCAGAGCTGTCTGCCTGCTCAAATAAACCCACTAAAGAAACCAATCAAGACACAGGAAAACAAAACACCTCAAGCAGACCAGAGACACCACCAAGAGACTCATTATAGACACAGAGGAGATACAAGATCTCGCCCATCCCAAAAAAAATCAAAGAACTCTTTTTCTACCTATTTTTATTATTTTTAATTGTTTTCTATTTTTTTTCATAATTTTTATTTTAGGAGTGTGTGTGTGTGTGTGTGTGTGTGTGTGTGTGTGTGTGTGTGTGTGTGCTTTTTCTTTTAATCTCTTTTGATCTTTTGGTCTTTTATTTTCTTTTTTTTTTCTTTTCTCTTTCTTTTTTGTGTGACTTAATCACTGTTATGTTCATCCCCAGATATATACACGTTATTGATTATTAGACCATATCTCTCATTGTACACATACTTAATCTAGAAACTTATTAATCAATTCACAACCTCTTAGGCTTAACTTCTTTAATACTAATATCATTTCTTTATACCTATTTAACTTTCAAGTATTCCAATTTTAAGAATTTTTATTTATTTTTTCATTTTTCCTTTTTATCTCTCCCCTCCTCTCATCCTATCCTTTTCTTCTCTCAATATCATTTCTTTATACTAATTTAATTTTTAAGTGTTTCCTTTTTTAAATTTGATTTTTTGTTTTTCCATTTTTTCTTGTTTTTTTTATCTCTCTTATCATTTTGTCCTATCTATTTCCCTCTCTGAGATTAGGACTTGGTTAAATTCACTCTCCTTTTACCTCCCACATCCCTCTAATCACATTTTTCCCCACAAATCTCCCTAATCCTAATAATTTCTGGTTTGCTGAATCCCTCTTTGATATTCTTAGCCCATTAATCCATAGTTGTTTGATTCTATAGATTTAATAGATTGTATCTGTTGAACTAGATTGTATCTGAGACCATTTGACAGTGCAATTACAAGACTCTGGTTGATGCTTGCCTTACTATAGCACAACATTGGTGTTTCATACCAAATGGGCAGAACAAGCCAGAAAAACATGAGAAAAATGACAAGTCTGGGTATCTCAGCTCCCATTCAGGATAATCAGGTGACAGAAAAATTAATGAATAACCCAGAGGAGAGTTCCCAAAAAGCTTTACAAACATGGTGAATGAAAAGATTGAAAACCTGCAAAGGACTCAGGGAGCCTTACCAGGCAAACCAAAGATTAATTCAGCAATTTCACGAGCATGTTGAGGCTAACCAAAAATTACTACAGAAATCTCGAGAGTGTGAAGAAGGTACTCAAAGATTAATATAGGAATTGCATGAGCAGGCTGAGAAGAGGCAAATAGAAAGACAGGAATTGCATGAGCAGTCTGAGAACAGTCAAAGAGAAATAGGGATTGCATGAGCAGGCTAAGAACAGTCATCTCGCCTAAGATCAACTTATCTGACCTTTTCTGCCTCACTCAGACATATACTAGTTATTGTAAAGAAGGGAAACCATGGGACCTATGCTGCTTTGGACCTGGATTACTTCACTTCATATAATTTTTTCCAAGTCTTTCCATTTCCTAACAAATGGGGCAATGACATTCTTTCTGAAGGAGGCATAGAATTCCATTGTGTATATATACCATGTTTCTTGATCCATTCATCTACTGAGGGGCATCTGAGTTGGTTCGATATCTTAGCTATGGTAAATAATGCTGCAATAAACATAGTTGTGCTGGTAGCTTTAGCATGGTCTTGTTTGTGATAATTTGGGTCAATGCCCAAAAGTGGGACTGCTGGGTCATAGGGGAGCTCTATGTGGAATCTTTTGAGGAACCTCCATACTGCTTTCCAAAGTGGTTGAACAAGTTTATACTCCCACCAACAATGCAGTAGGGTTCACTTCTGTCCACATCCCCTCCAGCATCTGTTGTTATTAGAGTTCTTGATTATAGCCATTCTAACTGGGGTGAGGTGGAATCTCAGTGTTGTTTTGATTTGCACTTTTTTTATGGCTAGAAAGGTTGAGCATTTCTTCATGTGCCTATTGGCCATCCTTTTTTCCTCTTCTGAGAAGTTTCTCTGTAAGTCTTTAGCCCACTTATTTATCGGGCAGCTGTTTCTTTGAGGATTTGTTTTTGGAGGATTTAATTTTTGGAGTTCCAGGTATATTTTAGATATGAGACCCTTGTCCATTATATGGCTAGTGAAGATCTTCTTCCAATCCATGGGCTTTCTATTGATCTTGTGAGTTATGGTCTTTGCCATTCAGAAGCTCTGTAATTTCATGCAATCCATTTGTCCAACCTTTCTTTGATTTGTTGTATTTCTGGGTCTCTATTAAGAAAATTTCAACCTGTGCCAAGGAGACCTAGGGTTTCTCCTATTTTGTCCTGTAATGTTTTCAGGGTGTCTGTTTTGACTCTGAGGTCTTTGATCCATTTGGAGTTGATTCTGGTGCAGGATGATATATAAGGATCTAGCTTTAGTTTTCTAAAAATAGTTAACCAATTTTGCCAGCACCATTTACTGAAGTTGCTGTCTTCCTTCCATTCTATTATTTTTAGCTCCCTTATAGAATATTAGATGGCTGTAGGTCTGTAGGTTCATTTCTGGGTTTTCAATTCTATTCCATTGTTCCTCAGGTCTGTTCTTGTGCCAGTATCAAGCCGTTTTGATTACTATGGCTTTGTGGTAGAGTTTGAAATTTGGTATTGATATTCCTCCAGCACTATTCTTTCTGTTAAGGATCGTTTTTGTTATTTGGGGTCTTTTATTGTTCCATATGAATTTTTGGATTGCCTGTTATATTTCCTTGAAGAATGAGGTTGGAGTATTGATAGGTATTGCATTGAATTTGGAGATAGCCTTGGGAAGTATTGCCATTTTCATGATGTTGATCCTTCCAATCCAGGAGCATGGGAGCTTTTTCCACTTTCTAAGTTCTTCCACACTGGAATTTGAGACATGTTACAGGCATAAATGTCATGATACTGTATTATCATTTGATTCAAGGTCTTATTTTCAGAGGTACCACATTTAGAAACATCAAATAATTCATCAATGCTTACATAACAAATAAAATCTCAGACTGAGATTCAAACTCAGGTTATTTTTTTTTAATTTAGTGTGCCAAACACTGTGATAGATGTGTTACAATACATGCAAGCCACATGCAGGCTCTAATCTTACAGAGCCTATAGCTTATCAGGAAACATACCAGAGAAGGAAACAGTGGGTTACAATATAACAAATAAAGATATCTGTATCTCTAGGGACTAAGAAAATTCAAGAAGGTAAATATAAGACAATTTAAGAAGGTAGATTGAAGAATAATCTAAATTAAAAATGAAATGTAGACATATAAAGCAGTGGAAAGAGGCCCAAAGGCTCTTGAGAGAAACAAAATCACTTGCTTAAGGGATTAATACAAACTTTGCATATTTTATCAAAGAATGTTGTAGCAGTAGATATCAGGCAAGTAGTAATCAGATAAAAATTCTTGGTCTTTTATACTATGGTGAGAAATTTAGACTTGTAAAGATAAACTGTCAAAGTTTCTAAAGAGATAATCAGAAGTAGAAGATTCATCTAGGTGAAGGATCCTTCTAAATGTAGAAGTAGGCGATATTGAAAAGGAGAAAATTGGAGCCATTCAGAAGCTGTGTATCTAAGAAAGAAAAGCAGTCTCGGTGCCCTTTGGCCATTAGAATGCCTTCAGTGCTGGAAAACAGTTAAGACAGTTCTGGACAAATAATCCTAGAGGATGAAAACTATTCTTTTTCTTAATAAACAAGTCGCTTAAATAAGGATACAGGTGGACCCGTTGCAACAATGAGAAGTACCAGTTGTCATGTCGAAAATGAACTTTACAACTTTGATGGGGGGGGGAGATTGAGTTGGGGGGACAGGGGCAGGATGGGAAGGGATGTGAAGGGTAAACAAAGGAGGAGGCTACAATGCTTGATAAGAAATGTACTCATTATCTTGCCCATGTAATTGTAACCCCTCTGTACAGTATGTTCACAAAAAATTAAAAAATAAAAAAATAAAAATAAAAAAAGAAATGTACTCATTATCTTGCCCATGTAATTGTAACCCCTCTGTACAGTATTTTCACAATAAAAAATAAATAAAAATTTAAAAAATAACATAAAAAAATAAAAAGTTTTTATTGTGTTCTTTAAATTCTTGCTCCATGTAGTCTTCATATGGGAAGTTTTTAATCAACCATTCATAATTTGACCAAAATTGAAATAAATGTAAATGTGTTATGGACACATGAAAAAGCGCCCTACCTTTTGTAGAGGACCTTAGTCTGAATTTTACTGAGTTTTACTGAGTTTTTCAGTAAATTTCAGTTTCCTCCTCATTTTACAAAACAAGCCTGTCACTGTCCATGAGAACTAGGCTAGAGAGACAGGTGTTCCTTCAGCTTTTCCATGATGTCACTCATCTTGTCTCCAGGAATCAGCATCATGGTTCACAGAGGCTTCATCAGCATGTCAGAGATGGTCCTTTGAAAACTATTTTTATAGGCTTTACATCATCTTCAACCTTTTATATATTGATCATAGACTTTTAGAATAAGCGGTGCCCTTAAGGACACAAATCCTAGACCCTACACAATAATAGAGCCAGCATTATATCTTATGTCTAACCTCCCAGCCAAATGTCTTCCGCTGCACCAGCCTGGTGAAAACCTCTTGCGATAAAGGCAGAGGAACAGCAGAAGATGAGCGGCTGAGAGGCCTCAAGTCCTGAGCTGGTTGTCCTGAGGTAAAGCATTCCACCTAAGGTCTCAGAACCTTGGGCTAGAGGACGTACTTTGGTCATATGAAAACATATGCTAGACATTTGTGCCCTAAATTGTAAAATACATTTTTCTCTTCTACAAAGGAAATCACAGCAAAATTAAAGACTCAAACTCAGTGAATAATGCCATCCAGTTCAGTATGAAAAATAGTGTAATGGCAGAATTGCTTTCAATAATCTAATTGTAAGGCCAGCTCACTGGTAAAAGAATGTTTTTTACATTTTGTAGAAATCTTCTTACCTGTAATTTCTATTGGTCTGATTCTTATTTCCTAGCTGGCTCAGATGTATCTTACAAATAAATAGAAAAGAAATAATGAACTTCTGTCCTCTGAAGTTTCAGAAAGAAATCCACAGAGCATTCTCCAGCTGAATAAAATCATGGATGATAGGCAAAGCATACATCCCATATAATCCAAGCCATTATGATGGCTCAGGTAGGAGGATCTTAAATGTGAGGATCACTTTGGCTACATAGTAAGACTTTATTTCAAAAATAACCAGTGGAAAAATATCTATGTTTAAACCTAGACTACCATAACTCAATTAGAATAACCAGGAGAAATCTTGGATTTCAAATAACCCAGTTCTCTAATAGGGCCTATGTATAAATAGATAGCAAAGGGATTAAATGACAGAGAGACAAGGGTTGCTTGTTTCCTCTCACATATGCAAAGTAGAATTAGTTTTAAAATACGCAAGTAAATAAGTTGGGTTGTAGGCAAGTATATACAAATGTATTAACCTAAATGCATTCAGAGATTGAGGGAAGAACTCAGTGTCATTCCTTTTAGAAAGGCAAAATCATAGTTCAACAAAATGAAATAACAGGAAATGAGTACTTCAAAGAAGTGAGGTGGGGTCGCTGGGAGAAGGATAGATGAAGGAAGAGGGAGAAATTGCAGTCAGTGTGTTTCCTACAACTTAAAAAAAGTGAGGGAGCTGGGCGTTGGTGGCTCACGCCTGTAATCCTAGCTATTCAGGAGGCTAAGATCTGAGGATTGCGGTTCAAAGGCAGCCCGGGCAGGAAAGACCGTGAGACTCCTATCTCCAATAAACCACCAGAAAACCGGAAGTGGCGCTGTAGCTCAAGTGGTAGAGCGCTTGCCTTGATCTGAAGAGCTGAAGGACAGTGCTCAGGCCCAGAGTTCAAGCCCCACAACCGACAAAAAAAAAAGTGAGGGAGGGCATTTGAATGCATTCTAGGACTGCATTTTTATTTGCTCAGGATTTTAAAAATATGCACCTTTTTTTTTCTTTTAGCTCCCAGCTCCTCACAAGGTCCCCATTCATGACCACAGCTGGTAAACCTCCCTTAATCATGGATGGCAAAGGAATAAGTCTTAATTGAAGGATTCTATCTATTCCCTCTTCTCCAGAGCATGTAAGTTTGAGTTTTCTCTTAGGGGGATAGCAAAATCTAAAATAAGCCCCAACACCTGTCATATAAGCAGGAAGATTTATTATCTTTAGCCAAAGGGCTATTTATTATACCAGAATGCTAAATAGATAGTGAAGGTGAGCCCCAGCATCTGGATCTAAATAGTAGTGAAAATTTTAACACATGAACCATAATCATTTACTCAAGGTTATTACTGGGTTCACCATTCAACCATAGGGATATCTTTGTCTCTCTCAGTCTTAGGCATCCTGGACAAGATAAAGATTCTAGAGACTAATGCTGACTGAAGAAATACCGAAGTTGACTATGACCTCCACAAGTTCATGTGGACAATTGGACAGCTTTTAGAGAAATAAAGAGGTAACACTCAAAAAATACCCCAGGGTATTTGTCCATTGATTGGTCTGCCCATTGAATATAATTGCTTCTCCAATCAAGGGCAAACCAGAAGGTGGTTACAAGATATATTCAGTGACTGAATGGGATTTACTCTGGAATGAGTTTTGACCATGTGTCATATAATCCAGAATCATAATAAGGAATAAGAAAGAAGTTAGACAAACCTAAAAGAAGTTAAGATAACCTAATCGTAGAAGCATTTTCTATTCTTTGCATTTTTCTATAATCTTCTTAGATTGACAAACATGGCCAGTTCCATATTTTTTGGGGGGGGTCCAGTCGTGGGGCCTGAACTCTGGGCCTGGGCACTGTCCCTCAGCTCTTCAGCTCAAAGCTAGCGCTCTACCACTTGAGCCATAGCACCACTTCTGGCTTTTTTCTTTTTGTTTATGTGGTGCTGAGGAATCGAACCCAGGGCCTCGAGCATGCAAGGCAAGTGCTCTACCACTGAGCCACCTTCCCAGCCCGCAGTTCCATATTTTTTATAAAATAAAATAACCTAAATAAAAATAACCTAAGCATTTAGATGGTATTTGTTTTTGTATTACATGCATGCATACACATACATATTCATATTCTTGCATATGTGCATATAGACACACTAAGCTTGAGAAATAGAATTTTTGGATAACTACATGGTGTTCTTCATGTAAGTGGAAAAACATTCTTCTCAGTTTACTTTCAAGAAGTACAGTTGAGAAATTTAGTTCAGTCCAAGTCAGTAAAATCATTATGGCTAGTTATAATAGGGAAATGCTAGATAGCAATTGTACCCATCATCTTCAGTCCAAACAATGGTAGGAGATATTGGTTCTAATACTTCACTCCCTTTGTGTCAAGTTTCTCTATGCCATATGACTGCTGAATTTGAGTAATTTGAGTAAACCAATGTGATTTGACTATATTACTGACTTTAGCCAATGAAACATTGGTGGAGGAGATGAGAACATCAGTTTCCATAACTTGATTTGGCTCCTATGATATCTGTGACCAAGACAAACAAAGCATGTTCCTAAGTCAGGCATTCCACAAATGACACACGTGTAGAAGTAAGCCCATCCTGCAATCTGAAATAAACCCCAACAGGATCCAAACCAACCCATGGTTGATTATGAACTAGGAATAGAATGAAAACTATTTTGAAGTTATTTGTTGCATTCATGTTGCTGTAACAGATGATTAAAAGAGAAAATGTCCCAGAATTAAAATTAACTGTATTGATAAAGCAGGCAAGAATAACTGTTCAAAATACATAATTTTCTCAACAAGTAGATTAAAAAGAAATGTGTTTTAACTAAATTAAATCTATTACATCACATCTTTTTATTTTATACATATCTCTAAGTATAGGGGGTTAATACATAAAAGAAAACCAAGAGGAGAAAAAAAATCTCTAGGTTCATGTCTCTAGTCAAGTCAGAAATTAATACTAACTAAAATCATCAGGTCTTTAATGAAAACATGACTGTTTACCATAGATAGTGCATTTCAATAGGTTTTACAGTATTTTTGATGATGCATGAATTACAAGGATGAATATAGAAATATAGTCTCCATCTCTGTCTAGTAACTCTGTGAACTATTTTTAATCTCAAGCAAATCTAATAACTTACTGAGTTGACATATCAAAAATAACCAATTTAATCATTTTAGACAATTTGGTAAGCAATGATAAAGTCTCCAAGATAAATTAATTGGCAGGAAACAATATTGAATGTGAAGGCAATTGAAATGTCCAAATTGTAGAATGATTACAACCTTGTAGAGCCAGAAAAATATAAGTAAAGGGATTCTTCTGTCTCTACCATGTTTTCAGGCCTTTCAAGAATAAAGATCCAAATCTATTCTTCTAAGACATTGTATATGAATTCTTTCAATAGTAATTGAATAGGAGTCAATAAAAATGTTTTTGCAACCTATAGGTATCACCAGAATCTCATGTGCCATAATTCAGACCATTTTTCCTGAAATCATCTCCCAGACACTGTAAGGGGGACTCTAGCCTTCTGTATAATTATTTCACTGTCTACTTCCTCTTTTATCCCAAGAAAATCTTCCCACTTAACCAGAGACATTCATTTTCCTTAGCTTATCTTGAAAAGAAAATATTTTCCTTCTTACAGTTTTTGACAATAGACATTAAGGATCCATTAGATCTTGTGTAGGAATGAATCTAAGAATAATTCTGCCTGCCATGCAATGGGGAAAAATACATTTAAAATTCTAAATTAAAATACCCTGGCTCTTATGGCCTGCTGAATGTATTTTTATTGTTATTATAAAGGTGATGTGCAGAGGGGTTACAGTTTCAAAAGACAGGTAATAAGTGCATTTCTTTTTGAACAGTGTCACCTCTTCCCTCATTTTCACCCAGTTTTTCCTTCCCTACCTTCCCCCCCACAAGTTGTATAGTTCATTTTCAACATAGTGCCTAGTGAATATCACTGCTGCATTTGTTTACCCTTTGTCTCACCATTTCTGTACTCTCCCTTACGCTGCCCCAAACAGATAAATTCACATATAAGACAAAAGGTACAAAAAACAAAAATAGCAACAAAGGAGAAAAATGAAACAAAAACAAAAGGCAAAATAACAAAAAAAACTTTTTTCTACTTCCTGGAATTCGTTTCAATGAACATTACTTTATTTGGTTATTTTATATGATCATATGCACATTGAACTTTTGTTATTTCCTAAGAATATCATCTGTTGGTCTCACTATGTGAATGTCTAGAGTCTTTTATACTTTATCATGTCCAACTGTATTTTTTTGTCTTTTAACATCTATTTTGTTTACTTGTAGATTTATAGGGACAATAGAGTTATAACAAATGAGGACAACTATACTATCTATTTTCTCTGGATCTGGCTTATTTCACTTAAATATAATTTTTCCAAGACTTTTCATTCTCTTAAAAATAGTAGAATATTCTTTCTGATAGAAGTATAGAATTCCATTGTGTATATATACCATATTTTCTTGATCTATTTGTCTGCTGAGGGGCATCTGGATTGTTTCCATATCTTGGCTATGGTAAACAATGATATAATGAACATGGTTGTTCTGGTAGCTTTAATATGGCCTTGTTTGGGGTATATAGGATAAATGCCCAGAAGGAGAATTGCTGGTTCATAGGGAAGCTCTAAATTTAGTCTTTTAAGGGAACTTCATACTGCTTTCCAGAGTGATTGAACAAGTTTACATTCCCACTAACAATATAGTAGCATTCCCTTTTGGACACATTCCCACCAGTATCTGTTATTGTTAGTTTTCTTGATAATGGGCATTCTAACTGGGGTAAGGTAGAATCTCAATATTGTTTATATTTGCCAAATTGCATAACAAACATAAGAGGTAGATATTTTCTTGCATATTTTTTATCAAAGAAACTGATATTCAGGGAGGTTAAATAACCTATTTAAATATACTCAAGTAGTAAATAGTGATGCTGGAATTTGAACCACACTTTAAGTAAAAGTCCATATATGCAAACCCATTATTTTATAGGTAAAGAAAATGAGGAGTTGGAAGTAAAAGGTCTCTAGTCTGTCTATAATCTTCCTTGCTGAACACTTATTGTTGATCCTTGACTGAATCTCCTTTGATAACAAGACCCAGACATAGGTCTTATCTGCACTAAGACATTCTGTATCCTCCAGTTTTGTCTTCTATGACCCTGTAGATCACAGGTTCAGAAGTGCGGTTCATCTGGAACATTTCAAAGCTGAACCTTTAAGATTTCACATCTCCATGTTACTGCCATGCATGTTTCTTATCATTGCTTATCTTGCGTACTTTTTTTTAAGTGAGAAAGCTTGGATATGGGTAAATGTTATAAACCTAGTGGGTTTGGCTGTCAATCTGAATCCAATACTATGTAGGTGGTTGAGTGCAGTGGATTTTGCCAAACCTTATTTTGTCATGCAGCCAGCTGTGGCTGAAGAAGCCATAGCTGTGTGCATTCTAATTCAGTTTGTTCTTCATGACTCTGCTATTCTCCACTTTATTAAACTCAAATGGGTTCAAAGTTATGAAAATAATCATTGTTACCAGACCTATGTCAAGTCACTTTTCAAAAGGATTTCACAAAATGCTTTGTAATATATACACTGTTCACTTCTTCCTGGCCTTC
Organism: Dipodomys merriami; assembly: GCF_024711535.1. NCBI lineage: Eukaryota > Metazoa > Chordata > Mammalia > Rodentia > Heteromyidae > Dipodomys > Dipodomys merriami. The sequence goes on from NW_027206179.1 coordinate 48,647,014, forward strand.
CATGTCATAGTCTTCTGCATGAAGCATTAGGACACTTTATTACCTTCATTTTTTACATTATTTTCCACCTGTTTTATGTGTTCTTTTGCCTTCCCATACCTATGAGATAGTAAACTCTTCAAGAAATATGTTTATCACTTTGAAAAGCAATCAGCCTAATAGTTAATATTTAGCAAAACCTCAATAGTGACTTCTGGATAATGAAGCCATGTCAAGACTTTGAAACTTGTTGTTGAACATGTTCAAATATCCATAATTTAACAAATTTTAAGTTGAAAACCTAGTGATATAATCGATCTAATTACATTTCATTCTTGTTAGAAAATGTTCCCAATCCAAACATTTAACTTAAGGAGAAAGATTTTGGCAACTCCATTATGCAAATTATTAGATATATAGGAGAGTCAAAAGGCAGGGGCTTTATCATTTCCAGTCAATCTCGGCTAAGTCCTGTCAGGAAGAAGTTCAAAAATCTTTCTTCAAGGGCTGAGAAGGTGGCTCAGTGGTAGAGTGCTTGCCTTGCATGCATGAAGCCCTGGGTTCGATTCCTCAGCAATACATAAGCAAAAAGAAAAAGAGCTGGAAGTGGAGCTGTGGCTCAAGTGGTAGAGTGCTAGCCTTGAGCTGAAGAGCTGAGGCACAGCGCCCAGGCACAGAGTTCAGGCCCTATGACAGGACCCAAAAAAAAAAGAGTGGTTTATACAAGTTGTCATGTCGAAAAGGAACTTTACAACTTTGGTGGTGGTGGTGAGGAGGACTGGCGAGGGGGGGGGGGGATGGGAAGGGATGGGTAGGGGAAACAAGGGAGGAGGCTACAATGCTTGCTAAGAAATGTACTCATTATCTTGCCCATGTAATTGTAACCCCTCTTGTACAGTATTTTCACAATAAAAAATAAATAAAAATTTTAAAAAATCTTTCTTCATAAATCTTCTATCATTTTCTCCCATTTGTTGTTGTTGTTGTTGTTGTTGTTGTTGTTGTGTGTGTGTGTGTGTGTGTGTGTGTGTGTGTGTGTAGCTGAACTCTAGAAGTTTAATTCTGTTTAGCAATTTACACTGCAAGATGCTCAGGAGGACAAACTATTTGGAATTTACCTCTCTGTAGTTGACATATCTCTGCAATAGATGTTTGATAACGCAACAATTGTAGCAAAAAGAAAGCATAAGAACACTGATTTTCTGTAACATGTCTTGAAACAATTGGATCTCCTAACCCTTTTCAATAGAGTGATAGGAGTTTTGAGTTGTTTTTAAAAAAAAAAACACAATAATTATTTACTGCTAAGCTAAATATAAAAGGTTTTTACTTCTTTTTTTTTTCAAAGATTATCTTCAGCAATGGGATGATTATTGTAAGAATAAGACCAGGCCATATTGGGTAGTCTGGCTATTTTCCTAATTATTCTTCATAGTCACCAACACTGAATCTACAGAATCCATTTGTAACCTAAGCAGAAAGAGAGAGCTATATTTCTGTAAGGGCTCCACTCTGTGAAGTCACACTGAAGCAACGATGTAATTTAACTATATTATAGGAAATTACTAAAATTGCCCCCATTTGCTGCTTCACAAGTATTGAAGAGATGAAGCTGGCACAGGATATCTATAATCTAAGTTTTCTTATGCATGAATGGAAAAGGATTCTTGTCTATAAAATGCATTTATGACTCATTTAAATGAACATTACAGGATTCTCTGAGAAAATTAATTGAGTAAATATAGGTGAATCTCTATTAATATAAAAATAAACTCAAATATGATACAATCAAAATTAGAAAGATTAAATGTATATATAATCCAGTCAATAATCTCTAAGAGTATTTCTCAAAAGTATTTTAAAAATCACTTGTAATTAAAATGAAATGACTGATCAGAAACCAGTGACTTATGCCTGTAATCCTAGCTACTCAAGAAGCTAAAATCTGAGGAATCTCGTTCAAAGCCCATCAGGCAGAAAAGTCTATGAGACTCTTATCTCCAATTACAACCCACCAGAGGTGGAGCCATGGCTTAATTGGTAGAGCACCAATCTTGAAAAAAAAAAAAAATCTAAGAGACAGACCCTACATTCAAGCCCCAGGATATACACAAACACACACAAGATAAAATTGCTGAATATGAAATATAATTGAGAATTATGAAAATAAGAAAAACTAAGTCTGGTTCTGTTGTGTTTTTTGAAAAACCTTCTACTTCCAAGTAGTGTTAATCTACAAATCAATAAATGGATTTTCCTGTCATTATGAAAATGTAAGATAAGTAAAAAAATAATTGCTCAATGTTCTTTCTAGATAAAATATTATAAGGGTTGATGGAAAATGTCAATCTGAAAAGTTTTGAAGGAAATAAGTGGAATTCACATCTGGCTACACCAGATAAATAAAATGCAAATTAGGAATTCTCCTTATTTTTTATCTCTGAAACTCCATTTACAAGATTTAAAACTATACCAAAATATAGCCTGAAAAGATTTTTCAGTTTCTAGATTAGCCAGTTTTAAGTGGGCATCAAAGATTCACAAAAGAATTAACTTTACAGTGTTCCTTCTCAATAAAGTTTTTCTGTCCCAGATAATAACATATTCCTAACAAGATTTTCTTTGGGGGAGGGGGCCTGGGCGCTGTCCCTCAGCTCTTCAGCTCAAGGCTAGCGCTCTACCACTTGAGCCACAGCACCACTTCCGGCTTTTTTCTTTTTTGCTTATGTGATGCTGAGGAAACGAACCCAGGGCCTCAGGCATGCAAGGCAAGCGCTCTACCACTGAGCCACCTTCTCAGCCCCAACAAGATTTCTTTCATAAAGATACTGTAATTTTTTTAAGTCTTCCAGCTGATTAGGATATATTCCACTTCTAACAAAACTGGAGTATCAATAATTTGACCTATTCTAGTGCCCCACAATAAAATAAAGCAAAAATATATAAACAACTGTGTTTAAGACATCAGTAAATGAAGCAAATGATCTATGAGAGACAACAGATTAAAACCAGTGAGTGCTTTATCTCAGCTTAAATCCTTGAAAATTCCCAGTTCTTAAATTAGAGAATGTAACCCACCATTAAGATGACACAAGAGAAAGTAGAATGTGGAGAGGATCCTAGAGACCTTCTCTCTGTATCTCCAAAGGGATTTTCCAGTACTCACTCTGGCTCTGACCAGCAAATAAATGTGAAGAAATGACCTGATGGACCAATGGGACCATTACGTTTGAAAGGCAAATCTCTAATGTAATCTTTCCAAGGAACTTGTGTCTCAGAATAAAGTTATAAATATTTATAAAAATACAAGCAAATCCAAATCAAATGGGACAAAAATTCAAATGTCTCCAAAACCAAAAACTTTTTTTAAACTAAATCAAAATAAACACAATTTATCAAAATTTGTGGGCTTCATTAGTCTATGCTTCCACCTTAAGAAACTAGAAAAAGAGAAAATTAAATACAAGGTTAAAAGAAGAAAATAAGTAAATTTTTTTAAATTAATGAAATTAAAAACAGGAAACCAATAGAAAAACCAAAAGTTTTGAATAACCAAAGTTGATTCTTGGAAAAGATCAATAAATGTGATAATAAGCCTGTAGCCAGGTTAAGACATGTAGTATATTTGATGTATATTTGGGGGAAAACACACAAATGACTGCTACTTGAAAGGCAAGAAGGGTTATTACTGAGATCCCAGAGATATAAAAGAATAAAAGAAGGGTAATATAAACAACTTACGACCACAGCTTGAATATCCAAGACTAAACAGACCAATTACTTTAAAGACATATTCTTCCAATCCTCACACAAGAATAAAACAATAATCTAAATAGTCATATATAACTTTTAAAGAAATTCAATAAAATCTCAAAACTAAAAGAACTACTAATAAATTCTATCAAACACTTAAGGAAGGAATTATACTAATGTTCTAGAAGATAGGTTGTCTTTTCAGAAGACAGACACAGAGGGCAAGTTCTCCATTCTACTCTAGAAAGCCAACCATACCGTAATACCAAACTTTAGAAAGTAATGATCGCAAGAATGAGGTAAGTATGTTGAGAAAAATTTAGGAAAAATCCAGCTCCCTGAGCAAACAAGATGGAAGAATTTTTTGGAAATAAGATAATTACACATGAAAATTTAGGTGAATTATAATACATAAAAATACTTGACTATTTCTGTCTTTTTTTTTTCTTTTTTGGTACTGGGGATCGAACCCAGGACGTTGCACTTGCTACACAAGCGCTTTTGCCACTGAGCTACATCCCAGCCCCCCTGAGCTACATCCCAGCCCCCTTGACTATTTCTATGTCAGTATGTTTATGCTTGAATTGTATGCATACTTCTATCTTCTTAATATTCATGACATGACACATATTACGTTTTTTTTGGGGGGGAGGATCCGGTCATGGGGCCTGAACTCTGGGCCTGGGCGCTGTCCCTCAGCTCTTCAGCTCAAGGCTAGCACTCTACCACTTGAGCCACAGCACCACTTCTGGCTTTTTTCTTTTTGCTTATGTGGTGCTGAGGAATTGAACCCAGGGCCTCTGGCATGCAAGGCATGTACTCTACCACTGAGCCACCTTCCCAGCCCCATATTACTTTTTTCTCTTTTCCAAAAACAATTTTGCATCTGAAAGTAATTTACCTGTTTCTTTTAAAATATTTTTATTATCTTTAAGTGCTTGTATGCAGCACTTGCCGTTCAACAAACCAAGTTATTACTACAACGCATCTTGATCAATGTCATCCCTTTCAACATTCTCATTCATCCCTCCCAACCCACCATTTCTTTTCTTTCAAATGTATTTTTACAATATTGTGCCATCATTGGAATATGATTCATATTTGCAGAAAAATGTATATTTTGTATTTTGCTGCACTTTATATTATTGATATATTTAAAAGGTATAGTATTGTAACTTCTTTGTAACTAGAAATTTTGCTACTAAGGATTAAGTACCAATAGCTACATCTCCAGCTTTTTTACACTAGGGACAAGGTCTTTCTAAGTTTTCCAAGCTGACCTAGAACTCCTTCCTTAGTTATCCTTGAAGATGAGATTACAGGTGTGACACTTGGTCCCTGATGTATTGTTTAATGTTTAATTAGGACAACAGAAAAACTAAGTAAACCATTACATCATTTTGCTAAAAATTTCAGTGCTAGAATTATTATATGAAGTTATTACACATAAACTCCATGAGAGTAAGACCCTAATCTTTATATGTTTTTTGTATATATGTTTTATTATTAATTTTTATTGGAAAAATGTTGTACAGAGGGGTTAGAGTTACATGAGTAGCATAATGAGTACATTTCATAGCGAGCATTGTTACCACCTCCTTTAGTTTCCCGCTACCATCACTTCCCTCCCCACTTCCCCAAGTCCTCCCGACCCCTCCCCCTACATTGTAAAGTTCGTTTGTGTGTGTGTGTGTGTGTGTGTGTGTGTGTGTGTGTGTGTGTGTGTGTGTGTTTATTGTGAAAATACCGTACAGAGTGGTTACAATTACATGGGCAAGGTAATGAGTACATTTCTTATCAAGCATTGTTGCCTCTTCTTTGTTTCCCCTTACCATCCCTTCCCATCTCCCCCACCCTCCCTGCCCAAAGTTGTAAAGTTTGTTTTTCGACATAACGTCTTGTACATCTCATTGTTGCAATGGGTCCACCTTCCCTTCACAAATTATACGAACATCAAATACAGTGAAAACAGGGGTTATCATGGGGGAGGGACATACATACAAAGGAACAAAGAAATCATCTTATAAATATGTTAGAAACAATAGCAAGAAAGAAAAACATTTGAGTCCTTATCTTAGGTTCATTTCACCTAACATCAACTTATCTGACCGTTTCTGCTTGTCTCAGATATATACTAGTTATTGCAAATAAGGGAAACCATGGGACCTATGTTTCTTTGGGCCTGGCTTATTTCACTTCATATAATTTTTTCCAAGTCTTTTCATTTCCTAACAAATAGGGCAATGTCATTCTTTCTGATGGAGGCATAGAATTCTACATTTTCTTGATCCATTCATCTACTGAGGGGCATCTAGGTTGGTTCCATATCTTAGCTGTGGTAAATAATGCTACAATAAACATAGTTGAGCTGATAGCTTTAGTATGGTCTTATTTGTGATCATTTGGGTCAATGCCCAAAAGTGGGATTGCTGGGTCATAGGGGAGCTCTATGTGGAGTCTTTGAGGAACCTCCATACTACTTTCCAAAGTGGTTGAACAAGTTTACACTCCCACCAACAATGAAGTAAAGTTCCCTTCTGTCCACATCCCCTCCAGCATCTGTTGTTGTTAGAGTTCTTGATTTTTGCCGTTCTAACTGGGGTAAGGTGGTATCTCAATGTTGTTTTGATTTGCATTTCTTTTATGGCTAGAGAGGTTGAGCATTTCTTCATGTGTCTATTGGCCCTCCTTCTTTCCTCTTCAGAGAAGTTTCTCTTTAAGTCTTTGGCCCACTTATTTATTGGGCAGTTGTTTCTTTGAGGATTTGTTGTTGGGGGATTTAATTTTTTGAGTTCCAGGTATATTTTAGATATGAGACCCTTTTCCATTGTATGGCTAGTGAAGATCTTCTCCCAATTCTTGGGCTTTCTATTGATCTTGCTAGCTATTTCCTTTGCCATGTAGAAGCGCTGTAGTTTCATGCAATCTAATTTGTCCAACTGTAAAGTTTGTTTTCAATATAGTGTCCTGTACATCTCATCATCATAATGGGCCAGACTGAATCCTCATTTAAGCATCCTGCAATATCCCCTCCCCTCCCCAAATTACAAAAATATATACAAGATGCAGAGCACCAGCATCAAATCCAGTGAAAATAGGGGTTATACCATAGGGGAAGAACATACAATAGAAACAAAAGAGTCCCACAGTGTATTGTAAGTACATTAAAAACTCTAGCAAGAAAGAGAAGAAAAAAAACCAACCGCTTGTGTCCCTGTCTTGGGGTACATTTTGCTTAACATTATCTCATATAGTCGTATGTACATAGCCTTTGACCTAATCTGCTTGTCCTAGACATGTACTAGTCACTGCAAACAAGGGAAACCATGGGACCTATGTTTCTTTGGGGCTGGCTTACTTCACTTAATATGATTTTTTTCCAAGTCTTTCCATTTCCTAACAAAAGAGGCAATGTCATTTTTTTCTGACGGAGATGTAGAATTCCATTGTATATATGTACCACATTTTCTTGATCCATTCACCTACTGAGGGGCATCTGGGTTGGTTCCATATTTTAGCTATGGAAAATAATGCTGCAATAAACATGGTTGCGCTGATAGCTTTGCTATGACCTTGTTTGTGATACTTTGGGTAAATGCCTAAAAGTGGGAGTGCTGGGTCTTAAGGGAACTAACTCTATGTGGAGTCTTTTGAGGAATCTTCATACTGCCTTCCATGTGGGTGAACAAGTTTACACGCTCACCAACAATGCAGTAGGGCTCCCTTTTGGCCACATCCCTCCAGTATCTGTTGTTATTAGATTTCTTGATTATAACCATTCTAGCTGAGGTGAGGTGGAATCTCAGCGTTGTCTTAATTTCCATTTCTTTTATGGCTAGAGAGGTTGATCATTTCTTCATGTGTCTATTGGCCATTCTTATTTCCTCTTCAGAGAAGTCTCTCTTTAAGTCTTTAGCCCTTTTTTAATTGGGCAGTTGTTTCTTTGAGGATTTGTTGTTGGGGGATTTAGTTTTTTGAGTTCTAAGTATATTTTAGATATGAGACCCTTGTCCATTGTATGACTGGTGAGGACACCACAAGGTAAGGTAAGGTTCCCTAGCCAGAATGGCAACACTTCAAGGAATCCTGCGGGCTCTGACTTCTTTCACACTAGCATTTGAACCATGAGTCAATAATAACAATGTCAAAACAGATAAATTACAAAAGAAAGTGCTTTTAACATGCCAAAAAAATGTGCAGGGCACTCAAACACTCAGATTTTGAGATGACCGTTAGTAAGCCAATAGCAGAAACTGTAGGTGTGGGTTTATTTAACTTGGTTCTCTGTCATATGAGAAAAGGAAGAGAGAAAATTGGTGAGAAGTAAGAGCTTACAGATGACTTTGGAGAAATGCTTTTCTTTAAAAGACCATAAATGATTACCATAACTGTGTATTACTAATCAATGTTTAGTCACTTATGACACCTACTGGAATATAATTTTTACAAAGGATAATTGTTTACTGAGACAGAGTCATATAGGTTTTGATTTCTAGCTTACTCTGTATGCCATAAGAGAAGTTGTGTTATTCTTAACAATTGTGGGGGGGAAAAAAGATAAACCTTAATTTCCATTGTGTTCATGCCATGTCCCTATAGTCACATGGCCTCTCACACAATCTATAGTTTCTCAGCAAAAATGGAGCAAAAATAAATAAATGAGCCAGGATAACTGTACTATGCTCTTGCCCCTAGTCAGGACACTGTACGTAGGCCCTACTTCTGCTTCCTATTCCTTGAATTCTTGGCATGGCCATTCTCTAAGAATTCTCTTTAGTTATCTTTCCCTTCCTTTGGATTTCTCCAGCCTGTCATCATCCTCAGAAAAAAACTGGAACCTGCAATATGGAGCCGGTGGAAGCTATCCAGCATGAATTCTTAACACTGCCTCTTCAAAAATCTTTATCATCCACACCTTACATACATTAAGTGCACATTTGGGAGATCCCAGAGCAAAAGTAGAAATAGAGATCTATATTCATATTGCATATGCTTAGGAGTTATTGATGCATTCAACAAGCGACTAAAATAATGTACTTTCCTACCTTGAGAATAATATATTCAAAGTAACTTGACAGACTATGTTGAAATTTAGAAGACTATGTGTCTGAGTTCCAAAACAAAATGTGGCATCACGATTAGAATAGTCCAAGAGCCTCCAGGCATCAAACTTTTACTCTTTGTCCCAATTTTTTCCTTACTCCAGCTGCTTCTGATCATCAAGCAGCTCTGTGCTTTGCACTTCTGGGTACTCAATCCCAAACAAATTCCAAACAAATCCCAAAACAAAACCCCGTGGCCATCTCCTCAGCTTACACATATCCCACATGAATGATAATGTGTGGAGAGGGGACCCTGTCAGCGCTGGACTCAGCTCGCAGCCTTTCTGGAGCATGGGCTTAGTGTCATATCCTCTTGACACAATATATTAACTCCTGTCTCTGTGGGAAAGAATTTAGCTAAAAGCGGAAGGCGAATCCCAGTGGGAGAACAAAAAAGGAGGGGGGTAACAATGCTCGACAAGAAACACTCATTAGCTTACTCATGTTAACTGTAACCCTTCTGTGCAGCATCTTTACAATAAAATAAAATATAAAGAAACAAACAAACCATGGAGCCCAGGGCAGGGACATCTTTTTTTTGAATCATAGGCCAATACTGCCTTAGACCTCATCTCAAGAAGTGAATGCTCTCAGCCGGGTGCCAGTGGCTCATGCCTGTAATCCTAGCTACTCAGGAGGCTGAAATCTGAGGATCACAATTCAAAGCCAGCCCAGGCAAGAAAGTCCGTGAGACTCTTAGCTCCAATAAACCACTAGAAAACCAAAAGTGGGGCTGTGGCTCAAGCAGTAGAGCTCTCGCCTTGAGCTGAAGAGCTGAGGGACAGCGCAAAGGCCCACAACGAACCAAAAACAAAAAACAAAAAAAGAAATGAATATTCTCTCTCCTTTAGCACCTAGTCTCTGGTAACAGATGAATAAATGTTGACTGCTCTCAACATCTGCTTCACCATTCATCATTTCTCTGCTTAGAACTTCAATATCTCTCCATTTCTTCCTTACCCCCGTCCACAAGAATACTATCTCTCTGTTCCATTCTGATCTTTGGTCATGTATCTCTACTGGGACCTCAAGTGACAGCTTTAATTCATTCCCTCTGGAAAATTAAAAACAACTCCCAAATCCTCACTCTGAAAAAAATCATTGTCAACTGTTGGTAAATTGTTTTAAATCTTTCTTTCTTTCTTTCCTTCCTTCTTTCTTTCTTTCCTCCTTTCTTTCTTTCTTTATGTATGTATGTGTGTATGTGTATGCAGATAACTAGCATGCATGTTTTTAATTAAAATTGTGTCCTATATGGTAATTAATTAGAAAGTCAAAATTAATTTTTTATTAGTTCAATTATAAAGAAATTGAAATGAAACAATCAGAATTACTCTGTTACAATTAAACATTTATTTATAGGTCAATATTGGATCCTAAAGGATACAACTAAATATCATAAAGAAAAAGGAAGCCTTCTGTCCTTGTTTTAATGAGCTTGCTGGTGTGGACAAGATGAATTAGACTGCCTCAGACAGTAGCATCTGGAAGTAGAATACTGTAGCTTTTTGCCTACAGACTTCCCAAAGAACCTGTGGGTAGAAATTAGGCCTTTATGTCTGTGTGTATAAAACAAAATTATATTTTTCCTAATGTTTAAGTGTCGTTGAAAATTTTTCCCAGTTAGGAAGTTGGGCAACCAATCACAATGGTGTTAGAAATCCTTACCTATGAGGGTTTTTTAAATATTCATAGCCATCTTTTATTGAAAAAAAAGTTGAATTTTTCTTAACATTATTTTTATTTTTATTTTTATTTTTATTTTATGTAAACGTGATGTACAGAGGGGTTATAATTACATAAGTAAGGTAATGCATATATTTCTTTTTTTTTTTAGACCGCATCTTCCTTTTTTTATTTTTATTTTTATTTTTTTTTTGCTTATATGGTGCTGAGGAATCGAACCCAGGGCCTCTGGCATGCAAGGCAAGCGCTCTACCACTGAGCCACCTTCCCAGCCCCTGCATATATTTCTTGTAGAACACCATTGCCCCTCCTTCATTTTCTCCCACTTTCCCTCACTCTGACTCTCCTTCCCTTCATGTTGTAAAGTTCATTTCCAACATAGTGTCTTATGAGTATCTCTGTTGAAGTGGTTCACCCTTTATCCTTTGTCTCACCATTTTGTTATTCCTTTCCCCTTCCCCAATGTTTAGCTTATTTTCCTGAGTTTTTCACCATCAGAAATATAGATCTACCCTTGCAGATCTTAAAATAGTGTTTCACAGTTACCCATACCTCCTTAATAGAAAAGAACATATTTCTTCAATACAAATTCATTAGTGTACACTGTATAATTATTTAAATATAGTTGGTTTCATCTATAACCTTGCATATTATATTTTATGCTCTTAAAACACAAAGTAAGCATCCACAAGCTTCAACTATTTGCAAGTGGGTAAAGGTATTTTGCAAGTGTTTTTTAGATTCTTCCCTTCCCCAATTCTCTTTACCTGAATTATTAGAAACAAGATAGACATTCCCTTGGTTAAGTAGAAATTGATTAAGAGAAAAGGTACAATAGCCACAATCCCCTGTCAGACAAATTCAGCTTTCACCATTTCTATGGACACTGCTTCTTTATTCTCAGCAAAAAAAAAAAAATCACATTCCATGTGCCAGATCCCCGTATCACTGGCTTACAGATGGGTTTCCTGCCAGTCAACAAATGCAGTTGCCAGGACTTCAGCTCTGACATTCTGATAAGGTTGGAGTCATGCCTTAGAAAGTAATGACATTCTTAAGGCAAATGATTGTTTCACCATGGCCTTCTGACACTCTCCATATGCAATGAAGTAGTTAAGTCAATTAAATCTGAATCATAGGGTGATTCTACTTACTTCAGTCAATAATACAACCACTTATCACCTGCTGCTTTCTATATCTTATGATAGCAGTGGTTTTGTTGTGTGGTATTACTACATTCTCTCTGCAGAGCTTTTTAGAAAGCCTAAAGCAATAGGTTGAATATTTATCAGATATTCAAGTACATGTGAATATACTCGTGTTTAATATACATATCATATTGCAGTTGGTACTCTCCAGAATTTCTAAGGCTATAAATATACATACACAGTTTATGTGTAGTACACATATTGTCGATAAATATTGTGGATTTTTTAATGTTTAGAGTTTACATAATTATATACACAACTTTTCTGTGAAAGATGAAAATGGCACTACTAGTAGCATCCTAGCAGGTAAATGTCTATGCTTCTAGTATTCATGTCAACCTTAGTTGTTTTCAACTGCAAAACTCAGCATGCATCCCAATGCACTCCAAAAACCATAGCCATATTAAAGAGCAAAATTACCACCTACCCTCATCTTGCTGTGCAAACATAAAAAAGAGAAAATATTACTTCATATGTGTGTGTAACTAGTAATCAAAGGCTAGTAGATTACTTAAGACGGTTTTATAGGCACAAAAGTGTCCTTGAAATCAGTGGGTGTTTTGCTCAAGAAAAGAAGAGAAGACATATTGTCCTGTACCCTAGCTTCGAAATGAATTTTTTGTTCCTTGCTTTGCTAGTATTTATCACTAGGTTTTCCTTTAACAAGCATAGGCATGTTTCTACCCACAGACTTTATAAAACTGAGAGCCAAGAGGCTGAAAGAAGAAAAATTCTGAAATAGAATTCAGAGAATGTCTTCTACATATAGTTCTGGCAATTATTCTGGTGACATTTTTATAATATTAGTCCATTTATTTATAAAATGGAAGATACTGACATACTCAAAAGGTTGGTGTTTATATTCACTGAAATATCACACAAGTATTATACCTGGCAGAAAGTAACTGGCCAATAAATATTAATTCTGTTATCTTTTCCACCTTTAAGTGACTTCTCTATGTATTATAACGGACAGTGTTCAATGAAACATCAGCTTTAGTCAAAGCCCTTAAATAAATGACTACAAAATAAAATACCCCCAGAACCTGGAAAGCAATTGTAAGCTCCGTAGTAAAATAATACAATATTGGCCAAATAAAGCACCAAGAAGGCAGCATTCACTCTGATTGGCAAATCAGCTATAATTAATAAGAGGTCAAGAAAATTCCTCAGCTATGGAGCTTTACTATTTGATAAGGAAGACTTCTAAAAGGTATTAGCAAGATCACATCATAAAATACTACTCTAGTGGTATCAACATTCGTTGATGTCAGTAGTTTTTATTAGTGAACCAATAGCAGTTCTGATGCTAAGGAATCTATATATGCACGGAAGTCCAGGTGGAAAAAAGGTCCTTCCTGGCAATGACCATTTTCTTTTGTGATACTTCTCTGTTTGAGATAAAAAAAGGAAAAGAAAACTGAAATAAATAAGAATTAAAAAGTTCAAAATCTCTACTGTCTTCCATGGTCTTGTTCCCTACCCAGAGGCACAAATACATCTCAAGTAGAGCCTTGTAATGCTTTCTTTCGTGGATATTTTTATACCCTTTAATTAGAACATTCAGTTTTTGTTTGCTGAAATATTCTACCTAAAAGAAATTGGTTTATGTGAGTAACAGATTCTCTTAGTCATTCTGATCTTCTCTTTTACAAGTTAGAAAATATACACCATGTATCCATCCTTTATTACTATTAATGCCACCTAGCTTGGGAGTTCAGGTTTGTGATGAAAAGGTTAAATGAACTTGATTCATCTGCTCTCTGTGACTGTCATGTTGGGAATACTGAGTTCCTATAGCAAAGTAAAATTTAAGCTACCTTTCCCAGATGGGACTCCCAACCACTTAAAATGAGTGTCAATCCTCTGATCTATGAATATCTGCCTGGACTTATGGCAAATGAGAATCAACATCTGGTGAATATAGAAATTCACAGTGCATGAGCAGCTCTGAAGTTAATACACTGGCAGACTCAGGATCTGCTAGGGATATTAAGAATTGACAGAATGTTAATAATGGGACATGAAGGCAGAAATGACTGAGTCAGCCTTACATGCATTCTCTCTGTGGGACAAGACAGGTAGTAAGCTGAGGTTATACAAGAATAACCAAAGAAGAGAGAAAGGTAGCAGAAATCAAATTATCCCTCACTGGTGAACATCTGCCAAACCAGATTCAGGCAACAACCTGCTAGTCTGTTGGACACATGAAATAGATTGTTGTCACTGGTCACTGTATGGGCTGCCATGTAATAAACAAACTAGGCTTATTTACAAATAAAAACACAATGCAAACTATGAACTGCCAAAGAAGATGTTATTCCAGGAGTCAATAAAGATTCTCAACATCAAGTCTCCTGGCTTTGGTTGTGCTTACAGTCAGGCGTTAGGTCAGTTTCATGATTCCAGGGACTCTACCAATTTTATAGGAAGAACTCAGCCAGCAGATAGAAGAACAGAGGCTATGATCTGACTTTCTAGGTCTGAGCCACTGACAAACATTATCTGGCAACACCCAGCTTTGCAAGGTTAAATTTAATCACTTATCAAGATAAAATTGCAGTCACACAAACTGTCTAAATGCAGCTAGAGACTTTGGTTCCATGGACACAAAGCTTTCCAGAACTCATGCAAGCATACTACCTCCAGGATTGCAGCTGCAAAACCTTTGTCATTCACATACCCTTATTCTTTGTACAAAAGGACAGATACGTTTACCAATCATGGCAAAGTTGTTTGCCTGTCTACCAATGATGCTGGTTCCCCATAGAAGGCTGCCAAGAAGCAGATGTCAAGAATCACATCCTTAGGCATCTTGCTTTGAATAGAATCATGCCTGGGTCTCACCAAGCAAGTGTTCTTTCTCTGTCTCTCATTCTCCATTAGTCACCATAATGTAGAAGACCTGCAGCACTAGGGGAAGATTGAGTCACAGGATGAAGCATGCTTAGGTCCCTGAGTCATTATGAAGGAGGCAGCCCAGTGTCCAGGAACACAAATGTTGAATGCCAATATGAGTGGTATTCAAACTTCCATCGTGTAAAGTCAGTGAGAGGTTTTAGAGGCAGAAAGCATGGCTTGAATGAATCCACTGATACCACACAATTAAAGTTAGAAAATCAGGGGAAAACGAAAACATATAAAACCAAAGTTTAATGCTACTACACAAAAGTATATGATTAAAAGTTTATAGCGCTTCCCTCAAATGTAAATAAGCCAGATGCTAGGATACAATTAATATGGTTTGAAGAGTTTCTCATAGGGAAGGCTGTGATGTGAATAACTCAAGGATGCATTCAAAAGTGTGATTCAATGTCAGAGAGTCTGGCTTCAAGTTCAAATTCTGGCTCTGCAACTTCCTGGCTGTGTAAACTCAGTCAACCTATTTAAACTTTCAAAGCTTTCCTTTTCTTAACAATAAAATGAAGAGAATAAAAATACTTCCTAGGACTGTTATAAGAATGAAATGAAGGAATCAAGGTAAAATGCTTGAAAAGTGCCATTTATGCAGTGCTAAATGAGTTTTCAGAATGATGCCAAGCCATTCTCAATATTTCTATGTTTAAAAAAAGTTAAGAAAATGATCATGACTTCTGAGTCACAGAATGCCCCTAAAGTATTAGAATAAAGAAATCCAGATCCTAACTGACATCACCTGCCACCTGGGAGGGATTAGAAGGCAGGCTGCCAATCAGATGTCATAACTCTGAGCTGCTTTGTGGTGTGTCAGAAATTGAGTCCGTTACTCATCTCCCCCATCATGTATGTGTGTCAGGGCTCCAAATTCCACCTGCTGGTGCAGATATAGGTCCTGACACCGGGTTCCTGCATAACTCAAGATGAACCCAGAGCTGGGTTAAAGCTGAGCCTATGCGAGCCATTCAGGCCTGAAAATGAGTAGAATTAGGGACAACAGTGCCTAATACCAATGGACCATCAAGGATAAGAATTTGAGATCCTTTAACAATATGTTTAATCTGCCCACAAATGACAAAATACATCAAATTGCTTTAGAGTCTAATCATTCCATCAGTGCTATGAATTTTGCTTCTTTTCAGAGAACATTACATTATACTCTAATAACCTGAAAAAAAAGTCCTAACCATGTATCATAGAGGACATATGGTTTCTTCCTACATACATGACCCTATGAAAACCCCTCACCTTTCAACTAATTAGGCACACACACACACACACACACACACACACACACACACACACACACACACACGCACACACACACACATGCTCACAGTCCAAGGTCCAACTCACTTATCATCATCCCTCAGAATGTGAGATTTTGTTCAGCATTTAACTGTCTCCCCTTGAAGAACAAATTATGCTATCCTGAAATAAATGCTAATCTTTAGTCCACAGAGAAAAGGCAACGAACAGCCAAATATCTGCTCATCACAATGAGCTTAAATGAAGCATGGATTTAAGCTGCTCTTTTGTGTATAACCCATGATCTTTATTAGAGTTTACTTTGCGTAATTACCTCAGGGAACTATGAGAAGCCCAGAGCTGTTTTTTAGTCTCGATTCGTTATGTGCTGCTATACCCAAGGAAGTAAATATAAACTGGAGAGTTTTGCCAAGCTCCCTGGATTCTTCCATTATTATTCCCCACAAAGTAAGAATCGTCGTGTCCTGGGATCCTTTGGGTATCTGACAATACACTCCAAGCCAAAGAAAAAAATCAACAGACTATTTCTCTGCCTAGGAGGGATAATAGAAAGATGCTGAGGGGGCAGTTAAGATTATGACAGTGGGTATACGCAGATTTGCTTCCCCAAAGCTGATCTACATTACTCACAACAGTGTCCTTAAAAGAGCTGTTATTTGAAAGAACAATAGTCTGAAAGAGCTATGGAAAAGGCACATTATCTTAGAGTCTTGTAGGGACTTGGCTATAGATTATCCTCTGGGCTAGTCATGGGGAGTAAGAGAAGGCTCTAAGACCTAAGTGACACACAGGAATTAAAGGGAAGGACCTGAAAAAGTGAACATTTGAGAAGATAGCAAATCCAAGAAAGAGAAACCCCAAGAAAATGACAACTTAGCCCAAGACTTAGAGACAGATTCATTAAATAACATGGATTTTTAAATTCCAAAAATCCTGGCACAAATTCAAATTACAGGATTAGAAAAGACACATCAGGAATCATGGGTTAACATGGTTCTCTTTGATAAAGCAGAATTACCCTACTGAATTCCTTTATTTATTTTTTTTGGGGGTCCGGTCATGGAGCCTGAATTCTGGGCCTGGGCGCTGTCCTTCAGCTCTTCAGCTCAAGGCTAGCGCTCTACCACTTGAGCCACAGCACCACTTCCAGCTTTTTTCTTTTTGCTTATGTGGTGCTGAGGAATCGAACCCAGGGCCTCAGGCATGCAAGGCAAGCGCTCTACCACTGAGCTATCTTCCCAGCCCTAAATCCTATTTTTCATTTCTAAGAGGAAGGCATGTCTAAAATGTAATGGGTTTGGAGAAGCTAGGAAAAAAAGTAAAAACTCATCTAATTTGGTTGTTTAAATAATATTTCACCATTCAGTTTGTTTCTCATGTCCTATATGGTTGGGTTTTTTTCACATATTATTTTTCCCAGAGTTATTTATCCAGATTCTCAAATTCTAAGCCTAACAAGAATATTCAGAGTATACAAGATTGCAGTTGGATATATCTCATAACTATTGAAGAAAATTTGGAAGAACTTTGCCTATATCCAAGAGGGAAAAAGGTCAGAGAGATAGTTTCACAATCTAGATCCTAACAGGAATTTTCTCTAGCTTAATCTTGTGGTATCTCATAAAGAAGTAGGACTGGTTATTGTATATGTAATTAGAACTCATATTTATGTTCCTGTTCCAAATCATCTCCATTATTCAAGCAATAACTTAGCATTCTTAGAGAATAAGGCAATCCTCACAGATTTCCTGGGAAGAACCAAATACTCATGATGCCTTTTACTGGATTAACATCTCAAATCAACCAATTGTCATAAAATAAAAGAAAGACGGGGAGCCATGCTGGTACATATGACCATAAGGGAAAGGAAATGAGGGATATTTATACATTTTATGGGTGAAAATTGAATGAGTGAATGAGTATAGCTCAAAAAAAGGAGAACAGAGAAACATCTGAGTTCCTCACAATTGAAACCAAGAGCAAATCCATACACTAAACCTGATATGTGGCTTAGACATCATATCCAAATTGACATACATGAGCAGAAAAGACGAAGTAGAAACCAAGGCTCTTCCTTCACTTGTTTTTATTCTTTCTGGGCCTGGATTGCCTGTGTCTGTGTTTAAAGCTTAAATCACTGTCATGACTGTTGTACCTAAAACCACTATGACATTATTAAATGTGGATATAAAGTATGATGTGTGTATATATACATGTACATGTACACACATATGTTATCTTAATTTGCAGTATTTCTTTTCTAAGATGGTAGTTCTTTATTAATGAGAATTTGACAGTCTATCTATCTATCTATCTCTCTCTCTATATATATACGGTATGAATCAATGGCAAGGTACTTATATTTTTCTGTCTCCATATGTAGCATTGTTAATGACTTTGAAAATAATCCTCCATCTATTCAATTATTTTCATATCCTCAATACAGCTTTCTGAAATCCTTAAATAATATACACATTGATTGTTGGTTTCCCCTACAAAACCTTTGGTGATTTCCATAGTTGTCAGTCAGTCTGGGTAATGTGATTAACAGTGGCTTCTTAGTATAACAGCCTTTGGGTGTCAAAGGCTCAAACCATGGTCATGCTCCTGCATTAAAAAATGAACTCAAAGCTTTGTTGGAAGTTCTTTCTGCCAGCTTCTTCGTTTATTTGTCAGATTTCATTTAAAAAACCTTTTTACCCATGCCTCATTTTTCTTTCTCTTTGCATCTTTTTTCCTTTTACCCATGCAAATTGTTTGAAGGAATTTGTGTGTGCATGCGTGTGCGTGCGTGTGTGTGTGTGTGTGTGTGTGTGTGTGTGTGTGTGTGTGTGAGAGAGAGAGAGAGAGAGAGAGAGAGAGAGAGAAAGATGTCTAACAGTACAAAGCAAGGTTGAAATATATGACATTGTTAATGTCACTTTGACGGGTAATAGCTCTTGCTGTGTTTCTTTATGGCTCTGAACATTTCTCAAAGAAACCTCTCAGTGTTCCACCTCCACATCATGATGGTGGCTCATATTTGAGAGCAATAGTCGGAGTCAAATTCTTTCCTTTCCTCTTGAAAACCAATGTTTGAAAATCTTTAGTTATCTAGAATGGCTGACTGCTATAATTAGCATACTCTATTTGGCATACCACACTTACACATCCTAAAATCAGCCTCTGCATTATTGTACATTTTTGGATATCATTGTATATTAACACATTGTCAGTGGATCACTCAATTTAAATTGAACTGCCTTCTCACAATTTATAATCTATGATAAAAGATACTATTTAAATTGTTAAAGACATCGTGCAAATGGACATTAGCAGAAATTCTATGTGTGCTAGCCAAGTGAAGTGAAATCTTTCCTTTCAAAAAGGAAGAAAAAAAGCAGTGATGTAATTTTTCACAAGAAGAATGTTCTGCTGCAATTTGCTCGAGTGAGAATTTCTAAAAGCTTGCCTCATAGGAAGGCTTACTTTAGAAAAGCAAAATTTCACTAACTTAACAGGCTTGCAAGCCCACGGAGACATAATTACATTTTTTCTCCTTCAATTTCTAATTTCCTTAGACTCTCAGGTTGTTACAGCGGTGCTATAGAGGTCTGGCATATCCAAAAATGGGCTTCCATTTGGTACCTTCTAAGTTGCTTTTTATTTGCAGCAGCAGAAGCCCAGTGTAAGCCAATGAAGCTGATGCCAGGAGTTCTGCCTGGATAAAGCTCTGGAATAACCTATATCTTAAGTGTAATTCTCATTTGATCCAGAATGTAAAAGCCTTTGTATCCATTCAAAAGCAAATTGATTAAAATTTGTACTTGTAGACCTGGTATGTTTGGATTTAGGGCCTTATAAAGAAGGTTAATAACCAGTATGAATTCCTCTTAGAATTGGGAAAAAATTCATCCCAGCTAAGGAAATGTGTCAGTGCATTATATGTTCCTGTGTACCATTGAAGTGGTTTCCTTAGGAAACAAAACATTTTGTTCATTAACTCCATCACTCAGGCAAGGACAAAAATGCTTTTTTTCAGCTGGTTGATGAGATTCAAGTGTCTTTGTGCCTGCAGAATTCAATAGAACAGAGATGCTGATGAAATTCTACTTTTTGTAAGAGGTACACCTCAGGTTGTGTGAGCCTTTTGTGTGTGTGTGTGTGTGTGTGTGTGTGTGTGTGTGTGTGTGTGTGTGTGTGTGTGTGTGTGTGGTGTGTACAAAAGCTTGCCAAATTCCAGAAGCTTCCGTACCTTCAAACGGAAAATTGAATTGGTACAGTAAAGGTTTTGTCAATTGTGTCTTTTAAACATAAAATGGGTTAGACATATTCTACACAGAACATTCAAAGAGATCAAGTACTCAGGAGTGAATAGGACAGATCAAAAAAGAACACTCTCCTTTATAACCATAGGACAACTCCTAATTCCACAGCAAACCTGTGTTGCTCATCAAAATTACCCCAGAATTGTGGCATTTGTGGGCTAAAAGATATCTCTAGAATATTTCTTGACTTGCATAAGGTGAGTGATTGTTAAACTATTAGATTTAAGGGGGAAAAGGAAGATAGGTTGCGCTTAAAGACCATACATTTATTACTAAAATGACCCTAAAAGATCAAATGAAAACAATCTTTCTTTGATTAATTGATGGCACTATTCAAAATCCAGTGATATTTTACAGGAAAGCTTAGCTCCATTCAGGCTCAAGCCACAAGCAATGGATTCTTTGACCAGATCACATGCTTTAAGACCTCAGCAAACTCATTTAACTGATGTTTTATCACATAAAACTGAAATTTCTTATGAAAAGTTCAACTCATCACCTCCTGTGAGCAATGCCTTCTGATGAACATCCATTGATGACAGATGGATACAAAGTCCTTGGGAGGGGAAAAGATGTGTCATATTGAAATAAAACAGCCCTGAAGGAAAGTATAATTGTAGATCCAAGAGTCCATTTTTCTGATTTATTAAATTATAAAGGAAATGAATATTAATTTCAGTAATTGTGTTAACAAAGTAACAAGATATATGCCTTTTGCCAAGGCAAGAGAAAAATCATGTATTATTTCATGGAAAGAATGGAAAAAGAATGAATATATTCTTAAATCATTGCTCAAGTAATTGATGTATATTTTCTAGCATCAAATAGGAATAACCAACAGCATAATAGACCTTCAATTGTTTCAGCACTGTTGCAAAAACATCTGCAAACATAGTTGGTAAATGCCATCAGGAGGTTGGCTTAGAAAGGAAAAGGGAAACCATCTTTTAAAAGTATTTTCACTGTGTTTGATGTTGGTATAATTTGTGGAGGGGAAGGGAAAAAGCAAATTGTTTAAATAGGGATACAGGTGGACCCATTGCAACAATGAGATGTACAAGATCTTACGTCAAAAATGAACTATCTATGTTTGGTGCAGCAGAGGGGGAAGTGGTGGTGGGGAGCAGATGGGAAAGGATGGGAAGGGGAAACAAAGGAGGAGGCAATAATGCTTGATAAGAAATGCACTCATTATCTTGCCCATGTAATTGTAACCCCTCTGTATGGTATTTTCACAATAAAAAAAGAATGATGTTATCAAAAAAACTTATTAATAAAAAAATAAAAGTATCTGTTCAAGTGTTTTAGAACATAACTTCCTATACCAAAAGAAAACAGAATAGCTTTTCCCTTCTTGAGTGAACAATCTTTTTCTCACTAGGAAACTAACCCTATGCATGGCAGAAATATCAAAAAGAATAGAATTTTCAGAAAGGAAGTTATGGTGTCTCTGAACTCCACGATTCAACTAAAAGTTTGGTTTACTTCATTTATTTTTTCAGGATTTAATTTTTTGTTCATTTGTTTGTTTGTATTCATTGGGTTGCAAGGGGATCAATTCAAATTCAGTCCAAAATTGGTTGGCAGTTATCAAGTTTGCTGAAGTTGAATGCCAGAATAATTCTCTAAAATCTGGAAGCATGTGTATAACAGCAGCTGAGAAGGTGCCATATACCTGTTGTAGGTAATTCAGCTTGAAACAAAGAGAAAAAAATTTGACTCTAAGAGTTCTAAAGCCAGTTCCAAATAGGCATTCTGAACATATTTTATATAACATAAGTCTAATTGGAATGCATGGATATGTTTCCCATAATAAAAGGTCCTAATAAATGTTTTTTTTTTAATTATCCCCAAGAAAACCAATCAACCTTTAGTAATAGAGTGCTTACATTATTCCTCTTCCAACATTGAAGGAGTATTGATGTGTCCTTTCTGGGAGGTATAGATATTCAGATACACATCTACATGGACATATACATGTGCCTTTAACAATAGATGGTATGAGCTGTTACATGCCTAGTTATATGTCTCCAGTGCAGTCCAAATCTACCCTCAGAACTCTAGACCTTTATATCCAACCAATCAATCAAACTATCTCCTTAGAAATCAGCAATATAACTTAGATGAACACCTAAGATCAAATTCATTCTTTTCTCCAAAACCTAGTACTTAATTCAGTAAGTAGGACTGCTATCAATTAGGGTCTCCAGGGAAAAATAAAATGTAATCTCTATTGCCTTCCTCTAACACTTTATTTCTAGTACAGATATAGCCTGGATATTTCTACTTGAGAGCTGATCTTTTTCACTCCTGTTCAGAGAGCTTTGTTTTACTCTTTTACTTCCATTCTAACCAAGTGAGAGTGATTAGGTGTTTGCCTAAATTTCTACAGCAATCTCCTGATTGTACCTTAATACCTGCCTTGTATCTTTATAATGTGTTCTTCTCTAAGGCAAAAAGTATCCTTTTATAATGCAAATTTAATCACATGATTCAAAATTCTTCAATGAGTTTTACTGCTGCTAGATTTAAAGCAAACAGAACCACAAGGTTTTTTTTCAAATCTGAGCCCTATTTGATAGAGTTTATTTTTTAAGTACCAACTGAACTTCACTGGGGGTTTTTAATTATTTTTTCTATTATTATCTTCAAGTGTTTGTATTAGACTAGCAAGTGCAACATCTTAGCCTTTTCATAAACCTCAACTAACAGTCATCATTTCTGCCACAGAATCTCGATAAATACTAGTTTTATGTCTGGAATGAGATTTTCATTTGTGTACACACACACACACACACACACACACACACTTGCACACACGCCTAATTAACTCCTATTTGTGCTATTAAATTTAAGTGGTCCTTCCTCAAGGTCTTAGTGAGATAAAGATGTTTCTTGTCATGCCTTCTCATCTTGTATGTTTACCTCTCATAACTTTTCATTAAATAATCACTTTTGTGCTTCTCTTGTTTTCAGTTCTATCTCTAAGGGAGTGTTAACCCCTGAACAGAAGAACCACGGTGATGTGGCTGATCTGATCTTCCCCATTTAGCTAAGTGCTAAGAAATAATCAGCTACTGAGGTACTCTTTCTTTCAGTCAAGATGACTGAGAATTGACCACCCCGTGTACCTTCTTCAGAAACCTCATAAACTTGTGGCTGAGAAAACAGGACTGTGGTAGACTAGTCAAAGCCCACAGGATTCTATATCCAATCATAATCCTGATTACTTCATGAACACAATTAAGCCTCCAATGGATTTGTACTTAAAATCATCCTCTAGGGCTGGGAAGGTGGCTCAGTGGTAGAGCGCTTGCCTTGCATGCTCGAGGCCCTGGGTTCGATTCCTCAGCACCGCATAAGCAAAAAGAAAAAAGCCGGAAGTGGCACTGTGGCTCAAGTGATAGAGCGCTAGCCTTGAGCTGAAGAGCTGAGGGACAGTGCCCAGGCCCAGAGTTCAGGCCCCACGACCGGACCCAAAAAAAAAAAATTAAAAAAAAATCATCCTCTAATATGAATCATTGCTATAGTCAATTTTAATAAGGGCCACTTATAGAGAAATTAAAAACTCAATCCAGGGAAACCATTCACCATTAAAATTATTATTGGTAAAATGCCTGTATTTGGAGCTTTTCTAGGTGGATCTGTGGAAATCATAGCAATTCTTGAAACTAAGTAAAACAGAAAGGTACTTTCCTGTATAAAGAAAATCATTTGTGTAGGATTTTCATCTATTTACTTAAGGTCTTTCTAATTTCTAAAGCTTTCTCCTCTATTGTGAGGAAATTTACACGTGATAGCTATAAAACATTAATTTACTCAGACATAACATAGCATACTTTCTATATTTTGCCAGTATTACTCTTCCCAAAGTTTACCAATTGTTTATGAACTAATTTGCATTAAGAAACACACATTCCAGCAGAACAAATTGTATGCTATTTATTTCATTTAGTTATTTCTGAGTTGAATGGAATTGTCAAGCTTATTTCATTATAGAAATTTTACTTCATTATTGAGAGTGGGTCTGTTAAACTCACTACTATTTGTAGAATCAAAAAATTCATACTCTAACACCAATGGATCTTTCTTGCCTATCGAGATGTTTTATAAATGGCAGCCAAGCATAAAGCACTTATCAAAAAAGAAGACATCATTAAATTGCTGGCTCTTTTCCTCCTCTAAATGTTCAGTGCTGTTTTGACAGTCATATAACTCAATAAACATAAAACAAACACCATTAGGATAAGATTATCTGGGTCACAGATTAAAAGACCCCAATTTGATCTTACTAAAATTCAGTCTGGCTTATGAGGCAAGTATCTTCAAAATAATATCATACACTTAAAATCTGAGCCTAACCGGTATGTTTTACAGTGTGGAGCTGTCATCCATTTGACAAATAATAAAAATCACACCAACTAGAACATTTCCCCGTGACCACAGTAGAACACAAACTGAAGGTCAAAAATCTCTCTGCAAGATATTGTCATGTGCTCAGACATTTTGCTTGACATATGACTTACCCTTGAAGAAAATAGAGGGTATTTTGCTGCACTTATTCTGCTGAAATTTTGTGATGTACCCTAAAATTGAATTCTACTTCGTGAGATCTTAAAAAAAAGAAAATATGCATTTTCCCTTTATTTTTTTTCTTTAAGCAAGGCAGAGGAAAATGAATTCTGAAATATATGTGTAGATTTCATTCTTTTTAATGCCAACATAAACAAATTTTCTATATTTCACAACTTCATGACAATTTACAAGAAATAGTAAATTCAAGATATCTATTTTCAGCCGGGCACCTGTAATCCTAGCTACTCAGGAGGCTGAGATCTGAGGATCATGGTTCATAGCCAGACCAGGCAGGAAGGTCCGTGAGACTCTTATCTCCAATAAACCACTAAAAACCGGAAGTGGCGCTGTGGTTCAAGCAGTAGAGCGTTCACCTTGAGCTGAAGAGCTGAGGGACAGCGCCCAAATCCAGAGTTCAAGCCCCACGACCGACCAAAAAAAAAAAAAAAAAGGTATCTATTTTTCCCTAGTGAGCCACAAAATAATAAGTATATCTGCAACAAATTACAATAGTTATCAAACTAAAAAGCTTTAAAAAAGTGTGGCAATGTTAATAAAAACAACACTGATTCAAAACCCATATTGTTGGTGGCTCTGAAGAGTACAAAGGACCACCGTCAGTGTGTGTGGAGGGGGAAGGGGGTACATACAGCTGTTCACTTCCTGTGGGAGAAGAGCAGGTCTAAAGTGTGAATGCACAATGATTAATAGGAAGAGCTGACTAGAAGAGCCCAACCAGTCTTCCAAAGAAAAATCAATGAAGATTAATGATAAGAAGGCTTGAGAAAGAAAGTTTTAAATGAGCCTCATAGAATGGAAAAAGAATGTTAAAATATTTATGTTGTATTAATAGGTATGTAGACTCTCACCAAAGTACAAAGCAAATGGAAAGATGAGCTTTCCTGTAGAAGTCAGTCATGTTTTCAGTATTGAGACAAGGGGAGGAGTAAACGTGGCAATGAGTGAAGTGAGTAGAGTCAATGAATAGGATCCACTCTGTAGGTTTCCAGTTATCATTGCTCTCCTTGTTCACCATGACTAGACAGTGCTATTTACCAGCATAACAAACAATAGTGACACTTCCACAATGATCTAGACATCTGCTAGTCAGGTAACTATAATAAGATCATATTAATACCTTTCATCATATAAAGCACTTTGTCAGCATTGCAATCAATCTGCCAGTAATACCATGTATATATTTATTAAATAACTTTATTACCTTGCCATTATTGAAGTACTGATAATATTCCAATCGGCTTTTTTTCTGACAAAAGACATTATGATTTTAAAAATTAGCCAGACACAGTAGCTTATGCATACAATCCTAACTACTCAGGAAGTGAGGTTTGAGAATGTCAGGTTCAAGGCCAGCCTAGGCAAAAAGCAAGACCTTGTCCAGCCAATGGGACAGAGGTGGTGGTAGTACACACTGTAATCTCAACAATGTGAGAGGTGTAAATCTGAGAATCACAGTGGGCCAGTTGAAACAAACATCAGACCCTGTTTGAAAAACAAAGCAAAAAGTATTACCATTTTCATAATGTTGATCCTTCCAATCCAGGAGCATGGGAGGTTTTTGCGCTTCCTAAGTACTGCTTTTATTTACTTTCTCAGGTTTTTAAAGTTTTCATCTTAGAGGTCCTTCACTTCTTTAGTTAATTCCTAGATATTTTATTTTTTTGTGGGGCTATTACAAAAGGAGTTGCTTTCCTGCTTTCAGCCATGCTCTTCTCATGGTTTCCCTTATTTGCAATAACTAGTACATGTGTAGGACAAGTAGAAAAGGTCAAAAACTATGAACATATGACCATATAAAATAATGTTAAGTGAAATGAACCTCAAGATAGGGACACAAATTTTTTTTCTTTCTTGCTATTGTTTCTAGCATATTTATAATGTACCATGTGATTTTTTTGTTTCTTTGTATGTTCCTCCCCCACGGTACAACCCCTGTTTTTCACTGTATTTGATGTTGGTGCCCTGCATCCTGTATATACACTTCTCTAATTTGGGGAGTGTAGCGACCGTCTACTCGACCAGCGAGAAAAAACGACCACCACACCAGGAGTCTTCTCAGATCACGCTTTATTGGAGAGCCTTTTAGTTGTAGGAGAGCTTGGGTGCGAGAGAGCGTGCACCCGAAACATGGCCACTTATATAGGGAATAGGAACACGGGTCTTTCTATTGTTGGTCGCCTGCCTTTCACCATCACCAGGTGTCATGGGATTGGCTGGGGACTCTACCTGGCTCGCCCACGCGCACAGCCCAGGCCTCCCGCCAAGCACCGTCTGGGGTGGTTACCTCAAAGCTGCAAGGGAGTGGGCGGAGTCTCGCCTCGGCTCCCTACAGGGGAGGGGAAGAGAAAAAACAAAATGCTAAATAGGGGTACAGGTTGACCCATTGTAACAATAATATGTGCAAGACACTGTTGAACAATGAACTTTACAATTTAGGCAGGGGGTGGGGAGTGTAGTTGTGGAAGTGAGAGGGAAGGGATGGATGGTAGGGGAAAAACAAAGGAGGAGATAATAATGCTTGATAAGAAATGTACTCATTACCTTCCTCATGTAACTGTAACCCATCTGTACAGTATTTTCACAATAAAAAAGTATAAAAAAAACAAACTTTACAACTTGGGGGGGGTAGTTGTGGAAGTGGGAGGGGAAGGTATGGTAGGGGAAAAACAAAGGAGGAGGCAACAATGCTTGATAAGGAATGTACTCATTACCTTGCTCATGTAAATGTAACCCCTCTGTACAGTATTTTTACAATAAAAATGTACAAAAAAGAAGAAAAAATTTAAAAAACAAAGCAAAAAGGGCTAGAATAGTAGATCAAGTGGTAAAGCACCTGTCTAGCATGCACAAGCTGAAACTCCAGTATTATTTTTTATAAGAAGGAAGAGGGGAGGGAAGGAGGAAAGGAGGGAAGGAAGGAGGGAGGGAAGGAGGGAAGGAAAAAAGGAAGGAAGGCAGAAGGAAGGAAAAAAGGAGATGATTTATACACTTGTGAGGTTGTATTAAATCAAATCAAGGTTGTGGACAATCAATAAACATCACTCAGTTAATATAGTAACTGAAGAGATTTTAGCTCTTTTCCTTTTCAGGAAAGATTTCACATGTGTGAAGAGCAATTTCAGTTAGGCAAGAGCATGCTGCTGTTGCTCTGCAAAAGTTTTCTTTTTTTCAAAATGCTTATAATTCATATCAGGGACCTTGTCACTTTACCCATTCTATATCTAGAATATACCCAGCATGATTCATCCCAGCCCATTAGCAGGAGTTCAATAAGTATTAAAGGAATGTCAATATGGAAGCCAGATCAGTTTGAGGCTTGGGGGTGGAGCTGGGGGTAACTATAGGGATTTATGATCCCATAAGCAAATTGAGATGTCTGTTGCAGACATACCCTGCTCTAGGTATGTAGCCACAAAACTGAGCTCTCTAAGCTAGAACTTACATGTGTCATCAGTTGCTGAGTACTCTCTGTCTGCTTGGTACATCCACTGCCTTAATATGGGAACAGAGTCAGCTCTGGCTTATGCATCTGTTTGAATTTGCTTTACCCTACAATTTTGTTACATATTAGACCATACTACTCAATTGTCCTCCTGAATGTCCAGCAGCTTCCTCAGGCTTTTGAGTTCTGGCTCCCTCTTAGGCCCATTACTTTGTTTGTTAATATGATGCCTCAAAGACCTCAGGCAAAATTTCCCCTCCTGGCTCACCAAGCAAGTCTATAGAAATAAAAACTGAGAGTAAGATGTTGTTAACCAAAACAGAAAAAAGAGGCTCCAAAAATAGAATGGACAATCAAAAGATACAATGGTATTCATAATAAAGGTAAGAACAGTCTGAGTCTGATGAGATAGAAGACCAGTGGATTAAGGTATATGAGAAACTAAGGTGGGCTATTTACTAGAAATTTGATTGCTATTCATAAAATATGAAAGAGAAACTCTATAATACATATGTGTGTATATATATATATATATATATATATATATCAGAAATTTACTCAATAGAAAGTTCCTCTGGACCCAATACCTTTACTCTTATTTTCTATCTCTAACAAGTATGATTATTCAATTTCTCACTTTGTATAGAATTATAATGAATAACTCATAAGGAAGAACACATTGAAGACAGTAAATATGGCATACAATTGGACAGAACAGAAAAAACAGGTGGAAAAATCAGACAATGGATCTTGAACAGAATAATCCCATCTCTCTAGTGAGAACATAAAGCCTACAGAGGGAAAAACATTGTTTCAATATATATATAATAAGCAAAATTCTCTAGACAACCTTTTGTTCTCAAGAAAATACTAAATGGCATTCTGTGGACTCCGTTTTAAAAGATTATAAAGTGAGTAGTTCTTTCCTGAATTTTTCTGAGAAGTGTTACTCCTTAAAATGTTAGTCTCCAAACCCAGAAAGTCACACATAAATAACATGTCATTATCCAATGATGCTGAACTGAGCAAAGAAGATTGAATCCAACATAACACTGGAATGGTAACCACTTACCAAACTCAAGACTATAAATGAGTATTGAATAAGTTTGAGACAATCCATAAAAATGCCTTCTGCTTATTATTTTCTTCATTGCTGAATTTTCAGTTAAACTAGTTTTCTGCATGTGGTGATTTTATTCTTCAGATAACTTCTACCTTTCATTACTATTACGAAAAGAATATTCTATATGGAATTTTGAGAGCAATGCTATTCTATGAAATAGCCTTTATTTTCTCTGAAGTGCTAATACTAAGTCCATAAGTGGACTCATAAATACTGATAGCTAGGAAGCCCACTGCAGTAACATACCCCTGACTCATTGTTTATAATGTTCCCCATCAGTATACCATCAGTACTGGCTACCTGCTCCCACCTGCTGGGATTGCTTTACCACCTGCCCCTCACTCTAAGTTAGCAGCTGAAATCCTACCTGAAGCCAGTTCCAGTCATGAAAATGAGAGCAATAGAAAATGGTAGCATATTAGTGCCTGCTGAAAACAGAGTACTTGCTGTAGTTCTTGCTTTGGGAGTCTGGTGCTGTTGGCTTGTGACTATGATCCTAGATACTTGGGAAACTGAGATAAGAAAGGTT
The DNA here is from genome assembly GCF_024711535.1 of Dipodomys merriami. NCBI lineage: Eukaryota > Metazoa > Chordata > Mammalia > Rodentia > Heteromyidae > Dipodomys > Dipodomys merriami. The sequence continues at coordinate 48,676,924 of NW_027206179.1, forward strand.
TCAGTTTAAAACTAAGGTAAAAAGCTCTTGAAAACCCTTCCCTTATTCTAAGTCTCTATCTCAGAAATAGTGCATGAAAAGGCTGGTGGTGGGCTCCACAGTAGAGCACCTGCCACGCAACTATGAGGCCCTAAGTTCAAATTCAGGTACTAAGAAAAAAAAACTTGGAAAAGAAAAATCTGTACTTCTTTGGGGTTGGTTGTAGTGCTTGAACTCAGGGGCTAGGTACTATCCCTAAACTCTTTTGCTCAAGAATAGCACTCTACCACTTTGAGCTATCAAACTACTTCAGTTTTTGAGTGGTTAATTGGAGATAAGAGTCTCATGGAGACTTTTCTGCCTGGACTGAACTGTGATCCTCAGATCTTAGCCTCCTTATTTTCTAGGATAACAAGCATTAGCCACCACACTCAGCTGAAAAATAGTATTTTTATAAAAGAAAACCTCTTAGGAAGTAAGGCTTTCTGCTTTATTAATGCTATGCAGGTAAAAACAAATAGATTATTGACTTTTTAAATTCCTGCACCTTATACAAAGCATTTATCTATCTTATATTTAAAATGCATTCAGAGAGAAGAGGCATGCAGGAATTAGCAAAACACTCACTTGTTATATTCATAGTTTCTACTGAGTGCAGTAATCTCAAATGTGGTTTTCAAGGTCTTTTCCTTTATTGTGAAATGGCTGATCACTTGAATAACTCTCTTTAAACACATTCAGTCTCCGCTCCATGCTGAGCCGGTAGAACTGCCTGGGAATTACAACTTGTACAATTTTCAAAACGAATCTCCAGGGCTCTGGGTGCAGTTGAAGAGTTGTCTGAGGTGGGCGCCACAGAGAAGGATGCTGAGGAGAGGTGAAAGACAGGGAAGGGATATACCCAGGAGACATGGCATCAGGGAAATGAAACCCACTTCACTATAGAGCCATAAACAGCCCCATTAATATTTGACTAGCCAGACAAAAGGCCTTACAACTGTGGGCATGTTGGTTTCATCTCTGCCTTCCCCAGGTTCCAATTGCTTTGGTGCCTACATAAAGCTGTCCAATCGAAAAAGTATTACTGCTAAGCCCCTTTAACATATTGTACTTTTCAAGGTTGCCTGCCACAGTTATGTTCTCCAGTTGCCATATCTCAAGTGAATTACACTGTTTCTGTTCCCTCTCTCCCTCCTGCCATTTTGCCTCTTCCATACAGGGTCATTCATGGTCCCAATATGCTCTGGATTAGATCGCTGCCTTCAATCGGACACAAAGAAATAGAATTCTAACTGTAATAAAAGGTAGGTACTTATGAATCAATGGAACCAAGGATTTTTTTTATCCATAAGTATTTTAGCCAGAAAAGCCATTATTAACATACAAATTTAATATCAATAGGCAAATATAAAGAAGTGTATTAGAAAAGATATCCAAGGAGGTTGTCAGGGAAAATAAAACCACAATAGCAGCAAGGAGAGGTATTGCTATGCATAGTGGTAATTCTAGTACTCAAGAAACGTATGCAAGAGTATTGTGTGTGTGTGTGTGTATGTGTGTGTGTGTGTGTGTGTGTGTGTGTGTGTGTGTGTGTGTGTGCATGTGTGTGTGTCAGTATTGGGGATTGAAATCAGGCCTGAGCACTGTCTTTTAGCTTTTGGCTCGAAGTTGGTGCTCTACCACTTAGATAAAGCTCTACTACTTGATTTTTGGTGGCTAGTTGGAAATAAGAGCCTCAAAGACTTCCTTGGCTGGGCTGGTTAACTCCCATTCTCCAATCGCAACCTCCTTAGTAGCTCAGATTACAGGCATAAAGAGGAACAAGAGTATTTTAAGTTCAGGTTATAGAGTTTTGACAGTTTTATCAATGAAAAAAAAGGAGAAGGAGAAAGGGAGGAAAACAGAAAGAAAGAAGATGGGAGGGAAGAAGAAGGGAGGGAGGGGAGAGGAAGGAGTCTGCTGTAATCACTAATCACATTGAACTAACAACATGCTAACACTGAATTTGAATTCCTACTTAATGTATAAAAATTCTGTTTGGTTTTATTTTATTCTGCATTTCAATCATGTCAGGTGTGCCTCGCTCTTTTCTCCTCCACCAATCCTCTATTTTCATCCATTAATTTTATCTAACTAAATTTCTCTGACCATATTTCTTTTTCCTGAGAAAAAGACTATTAACATTTAGAAAACACACACAAAAAGAAGTTCCTTATATTCTCAACCTACAGAATTGTTATTCTGGTCTATTCACTTGTATTTTCACATTTGCATGTATAAAGTTCTTCAACATATAAGCTATAGAGTAAATTTGCTTTTAAAATAAATAGATCACAAATAAAACTAGAGTCATACTTCAGTATAAAACTATAAGTAAAGTCCCCTGTGACTATCACACCAATTACCCATTTGAATTGAAGCCTAGTTTCTAGGATATTAGGAGTTTACTATACATCCTCTTAGCCCACTTTTATATTTTACACAAATACACTGAATAACATAGAATATTTTGTGGGCCATCCTGAATATAAAATAAATCATAGTGAATTCACTAATTTGTAGTTTTCTTTCTCATTGGACGATTCTCCTTCAAGTAATTTCACTCTTGGTTAGGTTTATTTTTATATATATATCGAATGTGCTGCAATTTTAAGTGAGGTGCTTTCTTCTGTTCCATGATGAGTTATTGTTAGGAAACAGGAAAGCAATTGATTCTCATATACTGATCTTACATCCATCAACCTTGCTGTACCTTCCTCTTAACTTCAAATAAGGTAGATCTTTTATACTTTTTGATGATCTCCAGGGGAATAGGATGTCACATATCATCTGTATTCCTGAAAAGTAGATAATTTTAGCAAGTCTCTGAACATAACAAAATTCCACTACAATGAAATTGTGATGTCCCATAAGGGTCTTGATAATGGGAATTGGCCTGTCATGCTCTGCTGATTTATAGCTCAGTCATATATTACACACCTTCGGTGGCTGCCTGTCTTCATATATATTTACAAGATAGTTATGCTGACTTTCTTTCTGTAGGATTTTTTTTCAGTGCCAGAACACAAAGCTATAGTTATAATCACTTTTGTAAGTAATAGTGGTAATAATGACAAAGATAAGCTTCTTAGGGCTCACCTGTGGCCATGAGAGAAACTGTCTATTGATGAGTTCAATGTTCTTAAATGTGTATCTCTAAGTGATTCCAAAACAAAACAGTAAGAAAAACTAAATAAAAAGCAAATTGAAAATGAGATAATTTCTGTTGAAGAGAAGTAATACCCTACAGGCCAGAAGCTGAAGCCTCTCCCCACAAACTTAGTTACAAAACAAAAGGTATTTTCTTACATTCTATTTTTGTGCTTTAATAATCAAGTATCAAAATTATCTACTTCTTCATACATGGATCTTTTCAAAAACATGCACCTGTATAAAAACATAATTAATAGAGTCCCAAGAAGGATATTAAAACATATCATGAAAAGGACAAGAGAATAAATTATATCCCTTCATGGCAAATCTTGGTGAAATACAATAGATTTAACTCCAAAGAGTTCTTAAGAGTAGAAAGAGAGAATAATTTTTACAAGTGTGTTGTTGAAATGATTCAAAAGTGATTAAACCATTGGACTAAGAGACAGATCAAACATATAATTTCCTTCTTTCCATGAGTAGGAGTTTTAAAGTATTCTATCATTAGCCCTACATTTCTACATTTTCTTCATGTTCAACTTGCTATTGGCAGAAGTAGTTCTGAATGTAAATGGATTAGGAGTGAATCTTCTCCTAACTTCTTTCTGAGAAACAACCTATTGAAAAACTCAAGTCAGAAATATTTTTTAATGAGGGACTACATAGAAAGGACTAGGAAGTTTAAATAAGATCTGATAGGTTTTCTGGAACCACTGAAACAGGTAAAATATTGAGAAGTCACAAGCAAAGACTTCCTGAAGGTGAAGAAACTGCTTTGTTCTAAGGTGTTGAGGATACCTGAGAGCCTGCAGAACTTGGCTTAGTCCACTTTGCAAAAGGTGAAAAGAACTTTGATCAATAATTTTGCATCAATGAAGTATGGGAGGTCCTAAGATCAATTGAGAACTTTTTGAAAGTATGTCTTTGTGATCCTATTAGCCTGTGTGTGTGTGTGTGTGTGTGTGTGTGTGTGTGTGTGTGTTTGTGTGTGTATGCCAGATTGCAAAACACTATATGATCAAAATAGCATGTCATTATCCAATGAACCTCCAGGAGTTAAAAAAAATACAAAAACTAAAAGAAAAATCAAATCCTATAGAAACAAACATTTGTCAGTAACTTCTCTCTTAAAATTCTGTCAAAAGTCTCTTCCTTTTAACAGCATTGCCAGATTAGAGGCAAAACTGAACATCTTTGCCCTCACGAAATCAGAGTAAAGGCTTAGACTTCCCCAGTTCTTCAATTCAGCACTTTAGAAATTGAGTCAATAGTTTCTCAATCCTTTTGAAAGTTGTTGTGTTTTCGCTGGTTTTGAAGGAAATGAAAAAAATGGGAGAAGCATATCATCATTCTGTCAAAATTATTTAGGTGCAAAGGTCCATTATTTTTAATACGTATTCATCACACACTCTATGATAATTCAAATGCCATGGCAAGAGAATGTAGACTATTGTTAGTATGCACTGGAGCTCCGCCTTGCCAACTTCATTAATTGTAATTAACTGACAGGTTGACAGCTACATATTGATGAACTGTGTAGGGAAAGCTCCTCTACTGTTGCTATGTATAGTAGAGATGCATATTCACAGAATAAATAATTAGCATCTTTCTGGCTGATCACAGCTAGCTTTGAATTTTTCTTATTTTACAAATACAACAGTGTAATAAAGTATCCTTGCACAGATTAAGAATAACTACGTGAGCAATAACCATTTTCCCTGCCATTTATATTCCTCACTGTTTTAAAGTAGAAAATCAGTAAGTCATCTATTCTAAAAACTAATAATACATGACACTAACTTTTAAATAGGAAAGTTTTTTATTACACACAAAAAATATCCTAGAGTAAGAGGGATTCAAAGAAAGCATACTATTGTCCTGATTTCTACTATTGGGCAGCTTGTTTTTTCAGGTAGAAACTTCGGACAATTGGAATTACATGGATTGTAGAGTTAAGCCAACATGGGATAAAAAAATGATCCATGCTAGGTGTCCATGGCTCATGTCTATAACCCTAATTAATTAAGAGTCCAGGATCAAAGAATTAAGGTTCAAACCCAGCCTGGGAACACAAATCCACAAGACTCTTACCTCCAATTAACCATCAATAAGTCAGGAGCAGACCACTAACCATTATTGAAAAGAGTTCAAGCCCCATACTAGCACACACACACACACACACACACACACACACACACACACACACACACACACACACAACACACACACACACACACACTAGTTTGTCATTTGTTAGTAATGAGTTTCTACAAACTATTCACTTGATTATTCACTTTACTCAGTTAAAAAAACTACAATGTATATATCTAAGTTTAATTTTTAGATCCGAGAATGATTTTTTTTTAATTTAATTTAATTTTATTTGAGAACATACTGTACAGAGGGGCTACAATTACATGGGCAGGATAATGCATACATTTCTTACCAAGCATTGCAGCCTCCTCCTTTGTTTACCCTTCACCTCCCTTCCCAGCCTCCCCCCTCCCCCCACCCAATTATACCCCCCCCCCCCCCCCCACACACCAACATTGTAAAGTTGGTTTTGACATGACATTTTGTACTTCTCATTGTTGCAACAGGTCCACCTGAATCCTTAAACGACTTGTTTGTCCCCATCTCCTCCACATGTTATACTGACATCAAATATAGTGAAAGCGGGGGTTACACTGTGGGGGAGGGACATACAAAGCAACAAAGAAATAATCTTATAAATGCGTTAGAAACACATGCATGAAAGAAACGAAAACATTAAAATACATATTTAAGGGTTCATTTTCCTAACATCACATTATCTGACCTTTTCCGCTTGACTCATACCTATACTAGATATTGCAAATAAGGGAAACCATGGGACCTATGCTTCTTTGGGCCTGGCTTACTTCACTTAATATAATTTTTTCCAAACCTTTCCATTTCCTAACAAATGGGGAAATGTCATTCTTTCTGATGGAGGCATAGAATTCCATTGTGTATATATACCACATTTTCTTGATCCATTCATCTACTGAGGGGCATCTGGGTTGGTTCCATATCTTAGCTATGGTAAATAATGCTGCAATAAACATAGTTGTGCTGGTAGCTTTAGTGTGGTCTTGTTTGTAAACATTTGGGTAAATGCCCAAAAGTGGGATTGCTGGATCATAGGGGAGATCTATGTGAAGACTTTTGAGGAACCTCCATACTGCTTTCCAAAGTGGTTGAACAAGTTTACATTCCCACCAACAAAGGAAGCACTCATTCTAGTGCTTAATACATAGCAATTATTATATAAATAACAGTTACTATTGGTTGTTAGAATTAATAAACAAGATTTCTGACAATACAGAAATTAAGGATTTTAAAAAGTAATGAAAGATAGACACTGTCCAGTCTCAGTGAACAATCAATGAAGAATATGAATTTAAGTTCTTTATTCCCACAACCTTTTTCAGTTCTGTACAATTCTCATTATACTTTTGTTAATTCCTGCGTTTCGCCTTCCTTCATCAAAGAGATCCTGAGGTTGTCAAGAGAACAACTAACAACTCATCCCCTACAAATGTGTTTAATCTTCCTATGAGATAGGAATTGTGTACTGGTTTTACTTTGCTCTAGAACAAGGCTTGTGTTTCATTCCTAATACACTAGACTTTTACAAGGAAAATGGTTGCTGGTATGACAATGTAGTTGCAATACAGTATTCTGTCACTCTAGAAATTTTATTAACAAGGACGTAGAGCAAATCAAGGCATATTATAGATTCCTTGCTACTTTTAATTAGAAAACATTCCAAAATCTATAGCTTGCATAATCCAAGGCTCTCCCGAGGCTGTTTTGTTCCAGACAGCATACAAGAGAATTGGAATGTCTTACAATGCATACTAATGAACTATGAGATTCAGTGGTCCAGGCTAGCACACAGGCAATCAAAGATATGTCATTTGCTTAATTATACAGATCACTGGGAAATAGTGAGGAGGGAGTTTTTCCAGTACTCTTATCAAGCTCTCTTGTGCACCCTATAGATTGAAGTGCTCTAAATTCTGAGGTTAACAATGATGTAAACTTAATCAGTTTTCATTGATAAACTGTAAACTCTTGTAAGTTGGTTAATTATGATTGATTTGCCTTATTTTTCCATAGCTCTGGTCTTATTATCATGAAGTCTAGTTTTTTATAATCCCAGATGTGGCCATGGTTTTGGAATTAAAGTTTTTGCTTTGAAGACAGGTCCTGATTGAAAGAGTGTGAGAGCAAGAGAGAGAGAAAAAGAGAGGGAGAGAGAGAAAAAGAGAGAGAGTTCTATTGTGTTTCCTACAAAGCATTCTTCAGATGACTTCTCTGCTGCTAAATAGGTAGTTTAATATATAGACATTCCCCACAGTCTCCATTTTATTTTCTGTGGACTCTCAAATCCTGACAGTATTATAAAGTGATGGCTTTGTTCATTTCAAAGTACAAGGAGGAAAATAAAATCTATCAACAAATATTTCATCTGAGATTTTTTTCTGAATTCCAGCTGTGTTGTGTTCTTCCACATAAAAGCAAACAGAATTGCACGTCATCTCAGACAAGTTTGACAAACAAATCAGAAGGTCATGCAGTACATTCCCCATAGCTTTTAAACAGCAGTACCAGTCAAGCTCGTATTTATGCTGTGATTGCCCTTCCTGAGTGCTAAAACAACACAACTTAGAGGCCTATCAGTGTCCTTGTAGAAATGCCATGAGATTAATTCTGGAAGAATGAGAAGAGATGATTCAGAGCATGTGTGATTCATTGCTTGTAAGATCTATGTTGTATTTTTCATCACTTGGAATGGCATCGTCAAAAGAGGAAACCACGACAATTGTGAAAACAATAACTTAAAAGCGATTCATTCATCTCACATGAGAGATGAATACATTTTGAAGTATTCTGGAATACCTGTGTATGCTTGTCAAGAATTATCAGCAAGGCAAAAGTCTAGAAATCTAGTGGCTATTTGTGGTATGATAGATAAGATGTCCTAAGAGGTCACCTTCAATATGCAGAGCAGAGGAAGACATTGTCCTCAGAGGAAATGGTCTAACCTGCTTCAGCTTTCTCTCTGAGACTATACGTAAAGCAATAGAATAATCTATCAAAATGAATTTAAATGTCACAAGGATTCTGTGACTTGTAATCCATGCAAAAATAAATAAATAAAATCCTAACTCTCCACTATTGTATCTCTGCTTACTTGAGAAAGACATTAATAACCTTCCCATTACTACCATTTGGCCATGAGTTATAGCTGTGAGGCTGAGATATGGGAAGTCCTAGCTTTGCTACCTAAAGACCATGAACTAAATTGATGACCAATATGGTTTGCATTAGAACAAGAATGTTTCCTCAGTTTGTTCATACATAAAGTCAAAATAATGAGATATTGTTTTCTTGCTTAGAGAATTTAGGGCAACACGATAATACTGATGGTGAAGAAATAAATATAAATAAATTTAAACATGCTACCCATTCCTAAACTGTATGATGAATTTTGAACCCTACTCTAAAATCAGGAAAATGACTTTTTGAGCAGGCTGACATTTTTCACCTCATCAATTCTTACTGCTAATTAAGACATGATTAACTGATCATTGGAGTCTCATTTCTTTTAATTCTCTTATCTTCTCTTGCTCAGCACTTCTCTGAATTAGTGCTTCATTTCAAACTAATAGCCACTGTAAGTACTAATAGTCTGTACCCCTCTGGCTCCTTTACTTCTTTCATTAATTCCTAAACTTTATACATGATCCCTAATGCAGTAGGAAAAGGTGGCTATCTGATAGAATTATAGAAAGCTTTGGGATTTCTCTCTCTCTCTCTACTAATACACACCTCCCCCCTCTCTACTGGAGCAAGGCTGCCAATATCACTCTGGTTTAATCAGTAAACTACAATTAAAATTTTCCATGAAGAGCAACACAGTAGGATTATATCTTTACTATGAATAAGTAAATGTTTCTTGTCTTCAATACATATGAGAGGAGAAATAAGCTAAGGGCTCAACAAAATAATGCATAGCGCTAAAGTGGGAATCTAACACATTTCAACAAAGGTCCCAAATTTCCCAAGAACTACATATATACACAAACTACATAATCAAATCAGTTGAATTCATGTCTCTGCCCCATAATTCTAGGGGCCTTTTACTTGACTCTACAACAAACCTACAGTATTATTACATTGAAGACCACTTACATGCATGGTTTTATCACAGGACTAAAGATGGCTGAAAAAGTCATAGTGTCTTAATTTGGTCAATGTTTGCTTCTTCACTAAACACTAATCACAGTTGACAGAATTATGTAGAGTTGAAAAAAATAATGCAGATTTCCACATCCCTCTCCATCCCCACCGAATCATTAACCAAGGAACTAGAGCTGAGCAGCTTTATTTCCCATATTTCTGGAAAGAATTTTGTTAAGACATAGGTTAAAATGATTAAAACAAATATCTGTTGAGTAGAAGAAGTAATTTCTATCATGTCTGCTTACTGTTATCAATTTAGAGATGTCAATTTAGTAGAGACAATATGTATCTTTCTATAGGGCATCAAACATAAACTATGTGAATGAGAGACCATGGAGTTATATGGCCATAGTAGCCTTCAAAGACACACAAAAGTTCTGAGCATACAAAATCCATAGAGAAAAGTTTACTGATGTGTCCAGTCTCTATAATTTCAAAAAGTTAACACTGCAAGACTCTGCATCTCCAAGAATTTCATTCATAGTCCCAAGGACCATCACAGTACAGTTCATCAACCCTTATAAAGAAAATTGGGGCCCAAATAAGACTAATACATCCACTGAAGAGAAGAAGGTATACTTGACAAAACAATAAAAATGATAATTATAGGATTAATTGAAGCTGAGAGGGAAGAGCAGAGTGTAAGGGTTCTAGCAGAGTGTAAGGGTTCTAGCAGAGTGTAAGGGTTCTAGCATAGCATAAGGGTTATAAGTGTTATTCATGTTTCTGGCTCTAATCACATGTTCACAGGGTCATCCTCTTCTTTCATACAGTCAATTTATGTTAATTATACATTATAAAACATAATATATATATACATATATACAAAGGAATCCTCTACACATAATTAGTGAGTCTGGCCATTGGTGGCTCATGCTTGTAATACCAGCTACTCAGGAGACTGAGATCTGAGGATCACAGTTCAAAGCCAGCCCACACAGGAAAGTCTTTGAGACTCTTATCTCCAATTAACCACTAAAACCTAAAAAACCTAGAAGTGAAGCTGTGGCTCAAGCAAGAAAGCTCAGAGGACAGCACCTAGGCCTTGAATTCAAACCCCAGACTAGCACACTAGTGCGCGCGTGCACATACACATAACACACACACACACACACACACACACACACACACACACAAAATGAGGTTGCTGAGACAGAAAGGACTACAGCACTCCTTGTAAAGCTCTGAAGGTATAATCAAGAATCCCTCTTTATAGGAGGTTAAAGTTCCAAACAAAAATTCTTAAAGACACATATGAAGCTGGGAGCCAGTGGCTCACGCCTGTAATCCTACTCAGAAGGCTGGGATCTGAGGATCGCGGTTCAAAGCCAGCCCAGGCAGGAAAGTCCATGAAACTCTTTTCTTCAATAAACCACCAGAAAACCAGAAGTGGAGCTATAGCTCAAGTGATAGAGTGCTTGCCTTGAGCTGAAGAGCTGAGGGACAGGCCCAGAGTTCAAGCCCCATAACCGACAAAAAAAAAAAAAAAGACACATATGATACATAATCCTTAAACATATAGTATGCCTTAGAATCCTTATCATAGTCCAGAAGCTAACTAGCCCACAAAAGAACCCAAAATTCTTTTCATTCAATACATGTGAAAAGGTCTAATCTTAACCTAAATCTCAAAATTCAATTTTCCTGAGATTCTTCAGTCCTTATTTCCACACAGATCCACACAAAAAAATTATCTTCTCTTCGAAATAGTCATGCGACATTGGCAACACAGGTTCCTTATTCTAATCCTAAATACTAATATTAACTCTCAGATTAACATGACACTTCACACAATAACAATATATAGGTTATGTAATAGATATGAAACAGTTTTAAAAAGCTGTAGAGTTCAGAAGGGTTAGACTAAAGACATACCTACAGACAAAAGAAGTCTCTATACTAGAGACCAGATAAGTTTTATGAACCAAGGGCACAGAACATTGATTGGCAAGCCATTTTGAGTATCAGTGTGTGGTGGGTTTTATGTTATGGGCAAAGGAAGAAGTGTTCAAATTAGAACTTGGGCACAGGCTGAGGTGCTTTACTTTGGCAATCTTCCTGGATAAAGCACATAATAATTGACCACGTAGTGGGTCAGTGTGCCTACCATGTTTCAGTCTTGGAGTGCTCCCCTTTCTAGTCCCAATGAAGGGTGATATCTGCTGTGATTGATAGGTTCTTGTGTCCACTGTTTCTGATTTCATTCTGCTTTGTACTCATTTATATTCAAATTAGAGTAACTCAGAGCTAAGTATAGTCTTACTCTTAACCTAGAACAAGCCTAGCCTGTTCTCCTTATGTGGGCATTGTTTGCTGAACTCTCATCTATGAAAATTCAGCTTTGTACATATGCCCTTTCTTTTCCTGTAGAAGACTGGCAGTCATGCTAAGTTGAACCCTAACAGATAGCTTTGTGGTGCTGTGAGCTAGCTTGGAGAAGTGATCATATGTTATTCCAATCCATCCATCCAGATCTTCTAAACATGCACACCTGCTTGCCCCATAATTCACCAGCCAAATCCTGACAGAGCATTTCATTTTCAGCCCCTGTCACCGTGTTCCATTCACAGAGCAAGCTACGCATTGAAAAGAAATAATTCACTTGAGTTTTCTGTAAAATAACTGGGCCTCCTGGTGTTGGGTCAGCAGCTATAAGTTTTCCATTTCAGCTGCCACTCTGCTTCACTGGATTGGTCCCTGACAGCACAAGATGCCTTTAATCTCTTCTCAGGTAGTTCTAATCTTATATCAGACAAGGAAAGCCAAGGGCTTGTGATTACTTGTCTGACACCAAAGTATTTTGGCTTCTTAAGAGGGAGAGTCTGAAAAATATCATTCATTGTCATTTGAGGTGATCAGAGAATCTAATTGGATAAAGCAACAGAAAAGGTTAATTTTTTAGGCAGTAATACTAGACTTCTAGAAGCCAAAAATATTCTCATCATCATTTTTGTCAATTGACATCCTAAAGAGGCCCACAAGATAGTGTTTGCTGAAGGGTTCTGTAATAGGCAAAGTAAAGCTCTGTCAAGGTCATTCTAACCTGTAAAAGAACAAAGGGCTTTGACTGTTCCAGAAGGATCTGCCTTACATAAGGTTGTATGCTATACTAACATTCTTGTATATATAATGATGCTTGTTCTGCACTGATCAATTAGAAAAGAGATAACATACAATAAAGAAAAAGAACCCTGCTTGGATCCTTAAGTGCCTATTTTATGACACATAAAAAAATGAGCACACAACCAAGATAAAGCCCTAAGATATATTAAACTTCATTTTGAGATTTGTAGCAATTTTCCTTGTTACTATGCTCTATATTTTTATCATGAGAGCATTAAATCATTCATTTAAGCTTATTTTAATTTTATTTATAACCTGTATATATTTATGCTCTGATTTGAGTCCATGCATACTCTTCATTGTGCCACACGTGGGGTTCTTATCTGTATGCCTATCTCTTGTCATTGGCTTTAGGTTGGCACCATACACAAGACTGAGTGCAGTGTAAGTCTTAGTGTTTACCCTTTAACCCCTAAGATGGTATAAAGGATATAAGCACACTTGAAGCAAATGTAAGAGTAGCAAAGCATTTGGATGCTCTGATATATATATTGCCTGTCCTTTTCACATGAGGACGTGGTAATCTCTCATTTGTATTTTTAAATCAAAAATGTTATTCACTCTATTGTGAAACTGAGATCTGTATTTTCAGAGTCAACTGAGTATGGTAGTCAGAAACAGGAGGGTAAGAATAAGGTGCAGATGAGTTAGAATCCCAGCTTGGCAACTTGGTAATTTGTGAACTGAGTCAAGCTATTTAACTTTTTGGACCCTATTTTCTCTTAAAATCATTATAATATCATCTGTTCCATAAGTATTATAAGGACTGTAAAAAGAATATATATAAATCACTTATCATGGTGGCTGGCATATATCCCATGCTTCATAAGAAGATACAATGTATAAAGTTCATTACCTTTTTATAATTATTCAGTAAATGCAAATATGCAGCCAACATAAAAAATTATATGACCTTTATGGACATTTTTTTACTTAACACCTACTCTTCTTTAAATACTATTTTAATTATGTTAGCTATAAGGAACAATACAAGCTGCTTCCCCCCTTATATATTTTACAAGTCTATATAAAGGGTTCCTTGGAAGATATTGAGAATATTCTTACTTAATAAAGGCAGTGACTAAATAAATGCAATGACAAAATAGGGAAACCTGATTTTCTTTTTCAAAGATTCCCCATCGTTAATCCATGTATATTTTTTAGAAACTGAAAAATTTCATTAGTTATGGAAACTATGACTACTAACCAGTAATCTCTCAGCTCAGTGTTAAATTTGTGAAGTCCTGAAGAAACAATGACCTTAAAGAAATGGAGGAAATAAGGAATTCCATTAAACAAACTATAGCGTTCAGTGGCTATAGCTTTTTTCTTCATAAAATGTTGGGAAACACTCTGGCCCACTGGAGGAGCTTTCCAGGGGAGCCAATCCATCTCTCTTCTTTTTCTCCCTATTCTCTTTCTTTGAACACTGCTTTTCTTACCTATCTTGAAATGGTTTTACAATTACAAAAGAATGCCAAAAATGGAATGAAGACTTCCCATGTACCCATCAATCAGGTTCCCTAATTTAATATCTTACATAGTACAAATACCAAAACTTAGAAATTAGCATCAGTACAGTATCACTAACTGTACTACCAACTTAATTCAGATTCTGTCCATTTTTATGCTAATGTCCCTTTTTTTCTGAACATTCTAATTAGTCTTGCATGAAATAGCATCCAACGGATATCTCTACTACACAGAATTTATCTGTCACGTCTCTTTAGTTCCTCTAATCAATAGTACTTTTTCAATCTTTCTTTGTCTTAAATGACCTTGACACATTTGAAAAGCTTTTCTCAGTTATTGTATAAAATATCCCTCAATTTGGTTTTGTCTGAGGTTTTCTCATGACTGGATCAAAGTTATATAGAGCTGAAAGAGATGATGTGTCCTTTTCAGTGAATCATATTAAGGGGTACAGATGTCAATATGTCTTAACTGGTGATGTTAAGGTGGTTCCATCCTTCATTTCTTCCCTGAAAAAAATACCAATTTCACCCTTTGTATTTAAAGATAATTCGTTTGAATCTCACTTGTTATTTCTTTTTTGTTTAATTGTGAAAATACCGTACAGAGGGGTTACAATTACATGGGCAAGATAATGAGTACATTTCTTCTCAAGCATTGTTGCCTTCTTAGAAATTTCCACTTTTTTTCCTCTGAGTGTTAACTATGACCAATTATTACTCAGGTCAATGGGATTTGTTGAAGGCCAAAGTACCCTGCAATGAGACAACGGTCACTTGACTGTTACAGGAGCAAGGCTCAAACTTAAACAATATAGAGACTTGTACAAGTATGGTCAAACCTTTGGGCTCACACCATTAAGTGTCTTTCTTCTCTCAACTCAGCTTCTCAGTGCTCATTTCATTTGCAGAGGGCCTCCCGCCACACTGGCAGAAAGCCATCACCAACATCTTCAGATTCATATCCTTTCCACCTCGTACCTCTAAGGTCTTTTCCACTTGGGGACATCACATGCTAATTCAGCAAAGCATTCAACCTACCCTTTGAGGAACCATTGCTGAACCAATCTCTGTGGCTGGCCATGGAATGGTATACTCAGTTAGCTAATTCTTTTTCTTGAGATTTGTGATCTTTCACAATAAGCATCCATTCTTAAACCAATTTTATTAAGTGACAAATTAGTATACTTAAATTTAAAAAGTTCATTATAAAAACTCAATAATGATTTGAACTTCTCACATTAGAAGGTGTCTCAAAGAGTCCAATGAGTTGTCTGATAGTCTCTGAAGAGGTTAAAGACTCTATTGAGAATCTTTATTGCTTCGTTGTTTGTTTGTTTGTTTTTCTACTGGGAACTGCCAAAACAGAGGCTGCTGACAGAATTCCTGAAAGGTGATAGTTAGCATTAGCACTTCTAATGGAGCTCAGCTTGAGGTTTAATGTCCCCATGGGATCTTGGTGGCTTCTCTGAAACTTCCACTCCTCTCCTCCATTCTTTTGTCCCTTATCCGCAGAAGAAAAGTAAAACTACATGTACATACATAAACATACTCATATGCATAAATGCACGTATATATATAGAATTTTTACATTTAGTATTGATTTATGAGGTCACTCATTTCTGTCTGTAATATTCATTATTAAAATCATATCTACCTATCCATCAATCTAAGAAGAAACATGGGAAGCCAAAAAATGTAAATGGAATTTTCTTGCAATTTTATCTAGCTGTGAGGTGCTGAACATACTAAATTTTGTCTGTAAGTATACCACATGTAAAATTCTGATATTCTTTTATATCAGAATATTGACATTATAAGAATAATTCACGTTGGGGGTGGAGAGGGGAAAGGATGGTATGGGGAAACAAAAGAGGAGACAACAATGCTTGATAAGAAATGTACTCACTATCTTGCCCATGTAATTGTAACCCCTCTGTATGGTACTTTTACAATAATAAAAAAAAGAATAATTCACTGGGAATTCTCCCAACAAACAGAATGATATTCTTCAAAATTAGCAAAGCCAGGAAGTCAATAAGAGAACTTTTTAACAAGCACTGCCAATGTACAGGAAATGTTATATTTGTCCATATATCCAGTGACTTTTATTAAATCAAGACCAGGATTATAACAACTAAAGCCCAAGATTTTTCAGTTTAAAATTATATCTCCAAGTTAAAAAAAATCTAGATCTTTCCTAAAGTCAGACAGTTCTTAAAGCATCTGGTAAATTTAAATAATTCATGTGCAAAAAAAAGGACAATTTAGATTTTATAAACATAAACAGCATTGACTCTTAGACCTTTAATCCTCATTTACTTCATAACAGCAATTCTAAGTTTAAAGAAACCAAATCTAATACAATCCTATACTTTGGGGGAAGTACATAGTAGTATACTCTATGACATCATATGCACAACTTAGTTATTAGGATTCATTTTGTGTAATCAAAAGTATAACCTAGCTCCATTTTTCTATGCAGTATATACAGAGGTATTTTAGAACTTACAAAAACTAGTAGAATCTTTGATCCCCAGAGGCCAAACATATCTCTGTTATGGTTCATTCAAATTCCCCTGGCTAATTCCTTAATTACTCTAATGAAACATAATTAACAATTACTTAAAATAACTTCAATGAAACCACCATAATTAAGCTGAAAGGGCACTGTGATTTTTTTAGGGGTCTCATAACAAATCTTTTGTTCTTACTCTAACTTCTCAGATACAGCAGGCTTATATAACTTCATATTTGAACTCTTCCTCTCCTCTGGGAAAGAAATGATACGAAGTTAATCACCATCATAAACCAACATTGAATTAACTTCCTTTTGTTACCCTGACTAGATGCTAAATTACAAGCAATTTCAGAAACAGTGAGTTTATTGACTTTTATGAACTTACATGAAACACATACAGTAAACAAAACTCCAAATGCAGAGGACAGACAATTAAAGCACAGAACTATGTTCTTACCTAGATGTTTAGCAGTAGTGATTTTGAGGGGTTTTTTTCTGTTTAAGTGGCTTGATTGGGTTTAAAAAGAAGAAGAAAAAACTGCCATACAAACAATTATATTCTTCTTACTCCAGAGATAATGGGTAGTGATTTAATCATTTCAGAAAAAGATAATTCTGGATTTATAAGTTCTCATGTTAACTAAGAGTGAAGCTGAGTAAAGTCTCTTGCCTTTACTTCAACTTTTGTTCTTTAAAATAATAATTATACTAGAAGAACAGGAGGGAAGGCCTGACATTGTCCAAAAAGAAATGTTGTCATTACTTGACTTATATAACGGTATCCCCTCTGTATATCAACTTTATCATAACAATAAAAATTTAAACTTAAAAATTAAAATGAAATAAGAATGGCACTTGGAAGGTGACTTGTAAGGCTCAATGAGATTAGATTTACCTCATATGAACAGGTCCCATATATGGCTTTTTATGATGGTCTTAGAATACATACATACCATTGTTTTACCAAATCTCATTATCATTGCCTGCCTGTGTGTCATAAAAGTTAGATGATTTTTTTTATCCTTGTGTCCATATTACCTAGTACACTGTAGGTACAAAGAAGCCATGCAATAAATATTTGTCACATGAATGAATGGCAATATGCCCCTGTCATTAAGAGCAATAATGCTTCAGTTTCACAAATATGGGTCTTGATTAGTTGATATATGCTTTGGGAAAGTCTCCTTTCTGAGTCTCAATTTCTTCTTTAATAACTAATAATTATATTACCCACCTAAAAGAAGATCATAGGCAACAATGCATATAATTTATGAGGTATTTAGCACATTCAGAAATAACAGAGGAAAGGTAGAATGTAAATGTATGTGCATACATATTTGTGATTTCATGCTCTACAAACAGACCAAAGGATAACAATGTTATCTGGGGAATTGACACTTTTTCTTTCTATGTCACAGAATTGATTGCTGCTTACTAGAAGATACTTAAGAAGAAATGTACATCTTGTGTCCCAGACAGGAACTAATGCAGAAGGGCAAGAAAAGCCTGGTATCAAATAGGTTTTAAATCCTAAAACCACTCTTTCTTAGCTGAACATGTGAACAGGCCAATACATTTTCATGAACTCTGTTTTACCCAATTAAATGATAATAACTAATTTCCATAGATTCAGAGACATTCCACACGGTTACCACACCCAGTAAGGTGTTTGCACCTGGCAGGCAATGAATGAGTAAGATCTTCCCTTCTCCTACCCATCCTTAAACTCAATTATGGGCTCCATAGTAACCACACTGAGCTCACCCTCCAGGAACACAGCCTCCCTGTTAGTGAGAAAAAGATGAGAGTAGCCTAAGGCTAATTCCAAGGCCCTAAAATACTGATTGCAGAAACCCCAAACCCATCTAGTTTATCATTCTTGTTTTGTTCAGGGTATTAGGTAACACTGAGAATGTTTGAAGAAAAACAAAGGAACAAAACTCTGCCAATCAGTGTAAGGAAATGCAAAGAACAGGAAAATCTGTGGTTTCCTATTATGATTTCTTCTCATGCAACAACACAGACAACATAACAGCCCTCAAATCAGTCCATCTATACCTGGATATCCCTACAGGATATACAACATCCAATGTTTTGTGAGTCCTTGATTTCTCAATTTCAAAATGTTTCAAAAGCCCTTTGAAACATTTTCCCATTACAGGTTTTAACAAGTGTGTCTTAATCATCAGCTTACAAACATCATGATAAAGTCTTTGTTTCATAGTCATTTCTCCCTGATTCCTTTCCTATATATAGTGACCAGGCACAGAAAACGAATGTCTGGAACTCTTTCCCCATTTTACTATTAAAAATGTAGAGCCTACTCCATATGTCTTCACAGGTCTCTGGCCCTGAGTTTACTTTCCCAACTTGCTGGAATCTGGACACCTGCAATGACACCCTCAGTTACTTTGCAAAACTTTAAAGTGCGGGCAATGGAGATGCAGAGCAGACATACAGATCTGTTCTCCAGTCTTGTCAGGAAGGAAGACAGCAACAAGTGCTACACTGCTAATACTACACTGCAGTAATATTGGGTGACTTTGTCCATGACAAAGCGAGTAGGTTCACAGAAAAGTCTCCTATGCTTTGACCTCAGTCTCTTGTGAGAAGTAGAACAAGGAAGAAGAGTCGTCAATAGGACTGTCTACTTGAGACTAATTCCCTGTGCCAATCTAGCCAGCCTGTGGTACTCAGGGAATCAAGTATAATCTAGGAGTTGTTATGAAGGTATGTATTTAGAGTGATTAGCATTTACAATCAGTGGCTTTAAGTAAAGCAAATAACCCTCTATGACAAGTGTAAGGCTCATTCAATCAGTGAAAGGACTTAGAAAAACAACTGATGTTTTCCAAAGGATTCTGCCTAACATATGCAACATAGAGATTGTACCTGTGCCCAGCCTACTTGCATAGCCTGTAAATCTCAGTCTTAAAACTCCAACATCAGCTTTTACTTGAATTTCTTGCCTGCTGTTCTTCCGTAAGAATTTTGGTGTTACTAGTTCCCATAATTACATGAGCCAATTTTATATCAGAGTTTTGCTTTTCTAGAGAACCATAATGTTACTCTTTCCCCAACACACATATGTATATCTTCACACCTACATATGTGCAAAAGCACACACACACACACACACACACACACACACACACACACACACACACACACACACACACAGCTCCAAACCCAAACCCCACTGCTTAATCACCAAATGCTGTTTATTCAGTGGCGACTTTTACTTTAGTCCCCAAAATGAATCATGACTTCTTTTACTGCTGGATTCTGAAAATCCTGAGAAAGCATCTTAGCATGTGGAACAGAAAAACTGAGCAGAAATTTTCCTGTTGTCTCACAAGTTTAGCTGAAGCCCTTAAAGCTAAGAACAAAAGTTGTAATGTACTCTAACCTGATATGTCACACCACCTATGTGTGATTTGCTAAAACTAGCCCAAAGCTAGTTATACAAATTGTACCCACACCGTCCCCTACTCTACTAGGAAATGAATGAGCAAAGTCTGTGGAGTTGAGAGTACTTCATAGAGAGTGTTAAAGGTGATTCATGCCGGGAACTTTTGACCCATTGCTACAGCAAGTAAAATGACAGCACCTCCAACGCAACTCTTCAGGGATGCTGACGTGTAATCCTCTTATTTGAAAGGTACAAGAAGCTATTCTCTGAAAACTCCAAAAAGAACAGGGAAACAAAGCATCAGTGAAGAGACAGGAGATAAAGTGGCAGTGACCCCCATTTCCAGGATTTAGCAGACCAGAGAGGCCAAAATGACACATAGGATAGAGTGCTTCACAAAGGGACCAGGAATGAGTCATCTTAAATAATTTCGGCAAAGCAATCTACCTGCTAGGGTTCAAGATTCACAGCAGGAAGTAGGCTATGAAGAACATAAATCAGAAAGTAGAGAAGTCCCCATAAGGTGCCAATCTAGAACTCAGAAGAGTGGTGTGGAATAAAAAGAGCCAGCTTTGGTTCTCATCGCACAGAGGTCCAGAGCCCTATGCAAGATCATACCATAGCACCCAACAAAAAAATCCTTGTCCGTTTATTCCCAGTTCCACTCTCCTTCCTTGCTGACCCAGAAGGACCAGAAAGAGCAGAGTAGAGAGGGAGTAGAACAAGGAAGCTTGGCCCCTTCCTTCTATAGGCTGCTGAGCCTTGGAAGAGGAGGAGCTAGAGTCAGATGGGATTTGGCTCATTGACACAAAAAATTCATGTATCTATTATATACTCAAAACAAAAATTGTTTGACAGAAACCTTACCACTCTTCCACCCAAAGAACAGCTGTGGCTTTTTCAATTCAAACTGAAGCGAAGTTTTTCAATTCCATTGTTTCTAATTCCTATGCATTTTTATTGTTTCTGCTTAATATGTGCCTCCATTTCTATTTTATGCAACCTCTCTAAATCAAATAACTTCCAGTTATAATTCTCTCTTACTCTAGTATAACTTTATTTTTAAAGCGCATTTAAATAAAACATGCTACCATTTTCAAATAGAAATCAAAGGTGCCTTTTCTAGCCAGGCACCAGCAGCTCACTCCTGTAATACTAGCTTCTAAGGAGGCTGAAATCTGATCATTGTAGTTCAAAGCCAGCCAAGGCAGGAAAGTGGTAGAAAAGGAGCCTTGAGCAAAACAAAGAGAGTACAGGGATAGAGTTCAGGACCTGAGTTCAGGCCCCACAATCTGCACACATACACAACACACACATACACACACTACATACACACACACAGCATGCATTATACATGTTCGCAAACTAAAAAGACTTTTACAAACTAATGATTCCATGTGAATAACTAGAAATGCTAATAAATAAAGAGAAGGTATTTTAATACTTTAAAAAAAATAACAGAAAACTGTATTTAAGTGACCATTAATTAAAATGCTTATATTATTGTATTTAATAAATTAAGATGTCTATGAAGGGGCTGGGAATGTGGCTTGTTGGTAGAGTGCTTGCCTAGCATACATGTAGCACTGGGTTTGATTCCTCAATACCACATAAACAGAAAAAGCCAAAATAGCACTGTGGCTCAAGTGGTAGAACACTAGCCTTGAGCATGAAGAAGCTCAAAAATAGCACTCAGGCCCCAGGACCAGCAAAAAAGAAAGAAAAGAAAAAGAAAGAAAGAAAAGAAAGAAAGAAAGAAAGAAAGAAAGAAAGAAAGAAAGAAAGAAAGAAAGAAAGAAGAAAGAAAGAAAAAAGAAAGAAAGAAAAAAGAAAGAAAGAAGCCTATAAACTTTTTCTAACAGAATCACACTTTATGAATCAGAAAAGGAATATTGTTACACAAATTAATAGGTAATTTATGCAATAATGGGATGATAGATAGATAGAAGCATTATTTTACACTATTACAGGTTCAGAATTCTAAAAACATGAAAACATTTGAGATAACAATGAAATGAATATACATGACAAATTTGAGAGTAGCAAGTCTTTTAATTAAAATATAATGATATTTACTTGTATAGCTCATTAAATATTTTCATGTGAAAAGTATCAGATAATGAAGCAGACAGTCTCGAAGTCCTGGATCTTAAATTTCTCCTTAAGACACTTTAGACAAGCTACTTAATGTTTCTGGGTCACCATCTTACCTATCTATAAAATACGTGGATTTAGGGGCTGAGAAGGTGACTCAGTGGTAGAGCACTTGCCTTGCCTGCATGAGACCCTGGGTTTCATTCCTCAGCACCACATAAGCAAAAAAAAAGGAAAGAAAGAAAGAAAGAAAGAAAGAAAGAAAGAAAGAAAGAAAGAAAGAAGGAAAGAAAGAAAGAAAGAAAGAAAGAAAGAAAGAAAGAAAGAAAGAAAGAAAGAAAGAAAGAAAGAAAGAAAGGAAAGAAAGAAAGAAAAGAAAAGAAAAGAAAAGAAAAGAAAAGAAAAGAAAAGAAAAGAAAGAAAGAAAGGAAAGAAAATAAAAGCCAGAAGTGGCACTGTGGTAGAGCGTTAGCCTTGAGCTGAGGAGCTGAGGGACAACACCCAGGCCCAGAGTTCAGGCCCCATGACTGAAAAATAATAATAATAATAACATGGATTTATAGTAGGTAATCTTTAAAAGTTATGTCTAGACAAAATATTCCACAAGCCAATTTGGTAGGCCACTTCTTTTCTTTTTAGGAAAGTTATATTCTGCTTCTCTAAACCCTTGCTCTGTCTCCCTATAGCAAAGAATATTATATTCAAAGAATGGAAATGAAGTCTTGTAGTACTGGTTTGTGCTAACTTTTTTATAGTTCTTACATTATCTTCTATTGAGGTGTTATGATCTGGGTATGAATTGTCCCTCCAAATATTTCATGCATAAAAGGCTTAGGTTCTAGCTGGTAGATCTATTCAATCTAAGGTGACTGGATGTTTCTGGTCTCATGAATGGCTTAATTCAGTAATGGATTCATAGTCTGATAGCACATTGTTGCACAGTGATGGAAGCTTTCCAGAGGCAGCACTTAGTTGGAGGATGTAGGTCTCTGGGACATGCATTTGGAAACTATATCTTCCTTGGCTCTTCTCCACTCCCCTAGCTCTCTGGTCTCCCCCATCTCTTCTCCTCCCTCCTTCTCTGCTCACATCTTTTCCCTTTCTGTCCTCTAATCTCTCCTTTTTCCTGCCTTTCCTCTCTCCTTTCCTCTCATATGCCTATCTGCTTTCCTCCCCTCTCTTTCCCTCCCTTCTCCTCTCCTCTCCTCTCTTCTCTTCTCCTCTTCTCTCTTCTCTGCTCTTCTCTTCCCTCTCTCCCCACCTCTACTCTTTTCTCCTCTCCTCCTCTCTCCTGTCTTCTTGTATCTTCTCCTGTCTTCCCTCACCTCCCTCCCTACACTCTTCTCCTTTCCTATCCTCTCTCTCTCTTGTGTCATTCCTCTCTCCTCTCCTCTCTTTACTTTCTTCTCTTCTATCTCCTTTGTGTCCCTTTCCCAGCCAGCCAGGGATGAAACACCAACTGCTATATGTTGGTGCTGCATGAGTTTCTGCTGTACCAGACTCAAGGAAACAGATCCATACAGCCCTGTTCTCAGATCTCCCAACCTGAGCTGAAATAGTTCTTTTTTTTCTTCCCCTCTAAGTTGTTTTCTCCATACCTGCTACAGTGACAGGAGGTGTCCCCCAGAAGAAATACTAGCTTGTTTTTTTTGTCTCTGGTGCTAACAAAAGAGTGCTAGAAAATGTTTAAAGCAGGGCTCTCATCACTGAAGGCATCTTGTCCCCAGAGGGCCTATGCACGGTGTTTAGGATATAAAAAAAATGTAATGTTTTCTAGATGCATAGGAAGGAAATTGAGTGCAATGATACCAGCTTCTTTTCTATACTTGATGGATGGGTTTATCTTGTCTGTGGTTTGACACACTGGTTCAATAGCTTTTATTAGGAGCAAAAAAGTAATAATAATTTTTGAAGGATGAGGAGAGACAATTCACTGTACCACATAGCAAGCCTTATTGTAAACTATATTGTTTAAGATAGCTAGATATTAAAGCAGAGAACAGGCAGCCCATAAATAGAAGTAGGCATATCTGCATCTTGCTATATGAAAGAAGTATTATTGCAGATCAGGCAAGAAAATATGAACAATGCAATAAATAGGGCTCAGACAATCAGACATATACAAAAAAAAAAAGATTCTCTGCTTCAACTCATGAACAAAACTGAGATAACTCAAAGAACTAAACATGAATATCAAAATGTTAGAACATTTGAAGGAAAAATATAATAGAATATTGCTTATTAAAGATCCAAAACTGAAACACAAAGAACAAGATTAGTAAATTAGACTACACTGAATTTAGGAATTTTTTTCTTCATTTTTATTTGGTGGGGGGGCATATTAGGGTTTTGAATACAGGATCCTTTGCTAGGCAAATGATTCACCATTTGGGCCAGGCCTATCCCTCTTTTGTTTGTTTTTAGTTACTTTTCAGATAGAGTTTCATAATTTCTATTTGGGCTGGGATTGAACTATGATTCTTCTACTTATGCCTCTTACATAACTCATATTAGAGATCTATACCACCAGGCCTGGCTTATTTTTTACGATAATCTAGGATCTCTCCCTTTTATCTTAGGCTAGATTCAAACAGAAATCTTTCCTAATCTCTCCTTCCCTAGTAGCTGAGATTGCAATCATGAGCCCTCATGCCTAACCCTGAAGCTAGGAATTTCCTATGGTGATAGTATTTTTTAAAAATTCAGAAAACAATTCTTAGTGGAAAAAATTGTAGCTCATTTAACCTCGTAGAGATCAGTGTCTAAGACACACATCTATTTTCTCTAGGAAAGTAATAGTGTTGTTGAGAAGGATACAGAATACTAGAAACTCACATGCTATTACTGGGAGTAAACCTATGATTAAAGAATAAAATTACATAGCTAATGAATTGGCATGTGCATGGATCTTTTAATTTAAGTAATCTACAGAGACAAAGTATCAGGAGCATGAGCAGGAGAGCAGAAAGGGTAGCAAACGTTTACTTTGTGAGCTCATGTGAAGATATGTTTGATGAAATACAATCTTTGGTTTCGCACATTATTGTCTCACCTGACTGCACACAACACTTTCCACTCTGATTCCATTCCATAAGGGAATGTAGATCACTGAAGACTGATTTGCAGAAGGCTCAGAGCTTTGGGAATTCAAACATAGAGCAAGGAAATCTCTGAATGATTATCAGCTGAAGAGTGAAGGGATCCAATATACATTTGGAAAGATCACTGAATCTTAAAATGATTATTCTGCTTAAATATTTGCCAGAAAAACCGATGCTCAGTCACAGGGAGGGAAAGGACAAAGGGACAAATGACTGGCAAAAGTAGATGATGAGAGCACACTAGAAAAAGGAAAATGGTAAGATTGTTGGCATGAACACTTGACACAATGCAGATCTTATCGTTGGAGAGCAGACACTGTTAAATACAAGAAACTATCATGACTGCATTCATTCACCTTTGTTGGGATAAATGGCAGGGGAGAATGATGGAAGAGGTGACATTCATCAAGACACATTGGACTCATACACCGACATGTTGAAACTGCTTTGCATAACTACTTAAAGGTAATTTAAAATTATATATAAAATATATTACACTAAGAATGGGTGGTGCTCTGGGATATTCAGATACTGCATCAGTTTGTTCCCAACTTTTACTCTCTTTGAATAAAGGTTTCGTCTTCTGCCAACAGGTATAAAGAGAAGAGTTTCTACTGGAATTGCAGTCCTGGTCCAGGGTCAAGGAAGAGGGAACATCTTGCATTTTTGCTGACAGGCCTAAGAGAATACCAGAGATTCTGTAACAAAGATAGGGAATGCTAGCGACCTAGATGACATTGGAGCAAGCTCAATCTTGAGATAACAATTGATAGATAACTATTAATCCACTAATAACGTGGGTGAGTTAATCCACTCATAAGGATACTCATGAGCCCTATTATTTCTCAAAGGTCCCAACTGTAGCATTACTTTTTTATCTTTAAGAGACAGGGTCTTACTATGTTGGAAACAAAATTTACAACTTCTTGGAGGAGGGAGTGGTAAAGGTGCAGGAAGGGAAGGGATAGTAGGAGGAAAACAAAGGAAGGAGTGACAATGTTTGACAAGAAATGTACTCATTACCTATGTTTCTTTGGGCCTGGCTTACTTCACTTAATGTAATTTTTTCCAAGTTTTTCCATTTCCTAACAAATGGAGCAATGTCATTCTTTCTGATGGAGGCATAGAATTCCATTGTGTATGTATACCACATTTTCTTGATCCATTTCATATCTTAGCTGTGGTAAATAATGCTGCACTAAACATAATTGTGCTGGTAGCTTTAGTATGGTCTTGTTTGTGATCATTTGGGTAAATGATCAGAAGAGGGATTGCTGGGTCATAGGTGATCTCTATGTGGAGTCTTTTGAGGAACCTCCATACTGCTTTCCAAAGTGGTTGAACAAGTTTACACTCCCACCAACAATGCAGCAGAGTTCCCTTCTGTCCACATCCCCTCCAGCATCTCATTACCTTACTCGTGTAGCTGTAACCCCCTGTACAGCATCTTTACAATAAAAGATTTTTTTAAAAAAAAGAGAAACAGGGTTTTGCTATATTACTAGACTGGCCTCAGTTTTTGCATTCAAAGAACCATCGTGCCTCAGTTTCCCAAAGTTCTGGGAGTGTAGGCACGTGAAGAAGTAGCCAATGACACTACTAGTTCATCTTTCCTTATGAGGATCAGATTCCAACTTGAGTTTTGCAGAGAACAAACTAGAGTGATACTAAGAAGGATGCTTGGCTTGACGAATTTTGTTTGATGCCAAAACCACATTTACATTGCAAATGAGCAAGAAGGATGTCTTTTGCTGAGCCCTATTTATAAGCCGTCTCTCCATAGGCTATAGACAGAGGCTCCATTTCCCATAGCTGTATTTAAATCCTTTCATTGTGCATCCCTGAAATCTCCTTTAGGGAAAGGAAAGCTATCATTTTTCTCTTTTTATAAGTAACTCATGACCCTGATTTAATATATTTAAAATGAGGGCAAAACATTCAGATGATGCATCAGGTTTACAGGAGCCAACTCATGCTCTCAAGATGATGTTTAGAGCAGCTTCATAATGCTATGAATTAATCCTAGCACAATGTCAAGAAGAAACAAATAATTAAGTACCCATTGAAGCAAAACAAATACTCCAATTTCAATACAGCACATAAAACACCACAACTTGTCAGGTAATTTAGCATGTTGGAATTACTTCAATACAACTGACAGTAACAGCCCCAATTCTCAAGGTAATCTGGAAATTTTATCGTGTATTGAAATGCAATTCCTTTTAACTGTTGGATCCTGAACATTTTAACAGTTATTTCACAGCCTCATACATATTCTCATTTATTCTGCTGTCCAAAGCAAGCTAGGTCTTGAAGAAAGGACTAAAGAAATCCCAGAACTGCATTTTCTTCCCCTTCAAAAAATGTCCTAACTAAAAGTACGTAACGCTCCTAAAGATCTAAAAGGATCAAATAATAAGGAGCTTTTACTGACTTACATGATGATTGCAACCTAAAATTTTATGATGATGTCTCTCATTAACCAAAAAAAAATCAAAGATGAGTGAGTAGAAGTAGGATTAAAATTACACACAGCCTGAATTTTTTTGGTCCTTTTTTTTTAAAGTTATTGCCAGAATCTATAACAGTGTTTAATGATCATTGGCATTTATTGAATGAAAGAGTAAATGGATATATATGCACATAGGAACCATTCCCACAAAGAGACCTACAACAGGTAAAGGAAAGGGTACAAGGAGAGGCACAAATAGTTTGATTGACAGTTTATCATCTCCACCATGTATTTGCTCACCAGAAACATGAGATTTTTAGGCACCTGCTCTTGATTTTGACAACCTCAGGTTATTATGTGTCATAATTTGTTCAGATGGCTGGGAAACTAGAACACGATAGTAAGAGTCAGCTTTTTAATTTCTTGGAATGATTTTGTGATTGTAATTCATTTCCAGTTTATATTAACAATGAAGTAAGGGCAGACAGAATATCTAAACAAGTACCTACATCTGAGAAACATTGTATATCATAAACATAATCATATTAAAAATTAAATATCAAAATATCAAGATTAAAATATCAAAATTAAAATAGAAAGTTTTAGTTCTAGGAGTAAAAGTTTACAAGTTTTACTAAGGTAAAAGTTGTAATGATATCAGTCCTTGCCTCAAGCCCTGGTACTTTCATTGGCGATTCAAAGAGGATTGAGTGGCTCCCATGAAATAATTTGAACTCTTTCAAATGGTCAGTAATCTAGAATTGCACTGGTAAGACTAATGGATAAGGCATTTGAAATGTGTCCCTAGGGTATGCAGTCATAATTTATTAGTTATAACTAATCTGACCTATGCTTTATGAAAACCATCTACTGTAGGAAAAATGCAGAAACACATGCTTCTACTATTGAATAAAGTTGAAGAATAAAGTCAATTGAAACAGAAGCAATTTGGGGTAAAATATTTGTCATAGTAAGTGGTAAAAACAAGAAATAACTGCCAGGCTCTGGTGGTTCACGCCTGTGATCCTGGCTACTCAGGAGGCTGAGATCTGAGGATCACAGTTCAGAGCTGGCCCAGGCAGAAAATAAACCACCAGAAAACTGGAAGTGGCACTGTGGCTCAAGTGGTAGAGCATTTGCCTTGAACTGAAGAGATAAGGGACAGCACTCAGGCCCAGAGTTCAAGCCCCACGACCAACAGAAAAAAACACAAAACAGAAAAACAGAATAAGAAAACACAGGGAACTGCTCACTTCTTCATGTACAACACACATCACTCACCACTCTGTAAAACTATCAATTCATCTGGATTATATGCATATCATTGCAACAAGCTTATCTCTCTGAAATTCACAACAGCACAAAATCTATAGACCCACAATAGCATTTTGGAATTTAATTTAACAACAATTTGTTCAAGTATAATTGAGGACACCAAGAATGGGGAGGGGGGAAAGTGTATGTGTGCCACCAGAGCTGACAATGTGTTGAACATGGCAACCTGGACCAATTTAACTTTGGATCACTAACAGTGCTTGAGAATAAAAAGGGAAAATATCAACTAAGTCAGTCTAAAATAACAGGAGCCACATTAACTTTGATCGACAATTTAACTTTAACCAGCCTACTGCTGGTCCGCACAAAGCTTACCACTCGCCATTTCATATTTTGTGACCTGAAAGAGAAATAGCATGGACAGATGCACTCTGCAGTGAATGGCAAATATTCCTAGGCAGACATCACGTACTGTGGATTTATTTTCACTTGTGAGGTTGGTCCAGCATCCACTACAGCGAAGCTTCCTGGGCACTCTCTAGGGACGCTCCACCAGCCCTCAGCAACCCTATCTACCCCTTTCAACATAACACATTATAGAGACAACAGAAGCTGATCCCCATAAGGTTACAGCAATATAAACTGGGAAACCTGTTTCTCTTCTCCATATTTACAATTCTGCTCCCTGGGATAGCATGACATGACACTCATTCTTGTTGGCCTCTCAGGGAAAAAAAATCATCCCATAATCTTGTTCTGCTCTGCTTTTCATGTTATATATAAATGCTATGCTCAGTCAGGTCTGGAGTAGTAGGGAGAATATAAGCAAGAATAGATTCTTGCTTAAAAGCTCTCTACATTATTTTGTTTGGATGAACAATAGGAAGTATTATTAAATATTCTGTGTAAACTCATTATTGAAACTAACAATCTTAATAAGGTAATTTAGTATCCTTGTTACTGTAAAAAAAAAAGTCCACATAGTAGATATATGATATGTCACACATAAACTCTAATTACACTAATTACAATGCAAAGCAAAACAAGCTTTATTTGTAAATGCCTAATAGAATTGAGCATCAGGGCATTTCTAACAAACCCTTTAGGCACTGGTTAAGAAACAACTTTCTTTGTCAGTTTGTTTACAGGAGCTAAGAGAAACAACCTTCTTCATACATTTCTTTTGGCCATAATTATCCTACCTGGCTGAAGACAGATATTTTAAACTAAGCTTAAATTTTAAACTAAGGTGAGAAAGCAGAACAAATTAATATATGTATTTATAGACCAAACCAATTCTATTTAATTATCTTTGACAAGGCTAATCAAATAAAGTCGCTATTTTATATCGTGAGGTACTTCACCGTCTCTACAAAAACAGATAGACTGAGTTAGGGAAAAGTACGCAGAAAATGTTTGTAGTTGTTTAGCAGGTGGTTCAACAGAAGCCTAAAGTTCCTAGAAGATGCATATAAAACCTACATGTAGAGCCAAGAAGAAAACCAGGATTCCTGATGTTAATCTGATATTTTCAAGATTTGTCTAATAAATGCTTTCCTAAAATATTTTTTAAGATAAGTGAGGAGGACTTCTTTTTTATTCTTTCACAGAACCATCATCTTTGGAGAAGCTAAATCTTTTGTACCCATAAATCAGGCAAGTTCAAATTCCTAGGATAGGAAGAATAGCAAGATTGTGCCACAGTCTTCATAGTCTCAGGACAAGGCAAACACCAGAGCACAAACACATATAAGTACTATGAGAGAAAAAAGCATAGAGATAATATAATATACGTATCACAGGGAAGAGTCCAAACAGAGTGTCAGAAATAAAGACAGAGCTTACTGAGGGGAAACAAATGAATTGTAAGCCAAGTAAAAATAGGAGAAAGGAAAACTTGGGTATGGCCATAAAGGGGCCAAATTCATAAGTTAAAATGGCACTTTTTGTGCTCAAGTAAACTTTGAGAATTGGGGATTGCTAAAGCATTCTGGCAAGATTTGGAGAATTAAGAGATTTAAGCAATGACCCTGTTATCTCAGTCTCTAAATGGGAAGTGTGATTTGATTGGATATGCAGTATTCTGCTCTAGTGGTAGCGGAGACGAGAGACAAGAAAGACAGGACTAGAGTCCAAGAGACCATTTTACAGGCTGGTGTAATGGTCCAGGACCATTGCTCCATGGACCAGAACTATAAAGTAGTAATAGGAATGGACAGGGGAAAAAATAGAAATCAAAAGAAAAAGAGAGACAAAAAGAAAAGCCCAAAATTAGTACTACTGCATTTGCTCTTTTTCCCTTGAGAAATTTTGTTCATTTGATACTAACATGAATTACATAATAACCTTTGATTGGTCAATGAATGAAGAAGAGAAAGAGTAAATCTGAATTTAAAAATAGCACGTGTTCTTAAGTAAGTCCCCAATATAGTCTTTGACTGTATTAACAGGGCTAAAATAGATGTTTGGTTATAAAGTAGGAGAGCTAGAGTTAAAATTTGACTTAGATACTTCATTTACCTCTGTAGTCAATGAAATCCATATTTTTAACATCTGTATATTCTTCTATCAAATAAGTTGGAAGATCAAGTGAGATAGTAAATTATCATCTTTTTTGTTCTACTTTTTGTGATTATTGTCTTTCAGTTTTTATACAAGGAATTTAAATTCAACATGTCATAATTAAAACATATATATATAACATATAACATAATTAACACATGTATATATTTATGGGTTATAGCATGATGTTTAAAAACATGTACATATTGAATAATGATCAAGTGATAGTACTTAGCATGCCCACATCTCAAATATTATTTCTTTGTGGTAAGAACATTCAGAGTGATCTTTACCAGTTGGTGTTAAATATAGACTATAATATTATTAACCTTCAGCTACAGACTATAATATTATTACTTTTAATGCTAAGATATTACAGAATAACAGAACTTGTTCTTCCTATCTAACTGTAATTCAATCTTCTCCATGATCCCCCCACACCCTCCTCTGCTTCTGGAAGCTGTGACATCAGCTTCTTTTAGCTTCCATATATGAGTGATATTTGTCTTTCTATGCCTGGCTTAGTTCATTTCTATTCATCTTAGTTACACATACACACAAAAGAAGAAAATACTCTATTTAAACTTTTCCCAGCTAAAGAAGCAGGAAATCATCAAAATTCTTTTTCAGAAACAAGAAAAACTTCTATATGTCTATCTGATTAAATATAATGGTTAACTTGATTAAGTACTCTTCTAAGCACTTTTCCTGAATTAGCACTAATCTTAATAATAGTCCCTAACTAACAAGGCTGGATACAAAGCCAGCTTGCCTCGTGCCAGCCTGTGAGATCTGAACCATCATAGTACAACCTCTAATTAACAATCACTGTAATGTGATTGGGGAAAATTCATATACAAATGAATAGTCTCTCTTTATTAAAAAATAAAAAAGCAACTAGCAACTACAAATAGAATAAAAGAGAAAACAGAGAAAATGGTCAAATATATTATAAGTTTAAAAAGAAATTTAAATGAATAATATTTTAATAGAAATTAAGAAACTAAAGGGAAAGTCTAAGTAAATTTAAACACATTTTAGGCAGGTGCTGGTGGCTTATGCCCATAATCCTAGTTACTCACTCAGGAGGCTGAGATCTAAAGCTCATAGTTTGAAGCCAGCCTGGGCAACAAAGTCTGTGAGACTCTTATTTCTAATTAATTAACAAAAAAAAGCTGGAAGTGGAGCTATGGTTCAAGTATATATGAATGAAGAGAGATCAATTCTAATGTTAATTTCATTAACTTATAAATATATATGATCTCAAAAAGTAATAGTGAGCTTCTTTAATAAACAACTTCTTAAGCTAATTTAAAATCAGAGTATTTTGATAAATATAGGGAAAAGCAGAACAAAGGAACATTCTGAATAATAGCTCTAAATAATAGTGGTATGTTCAGTAAACATGGAACCTTACTTAAATCCATAGTAAGTAAAAATATGTATGTAATAAAATGTCAAAGACTATGGATCTAGAAATAAACCCAACTACTTATAGGAGTACACATAGAAGTTAGCCTGTCAAAAAGATAACATTTCTTATGAACAAGGAAAATGAATTATTCACTGAATGATGTTGGAACATCAAGAAAACCCTCTTGTGAATTATACTATCCCTTATAACATAGCAGATTCCAAATAACAAGAATGTAGTTGTAAAAAGAAAGTGAACACAAGTAATGCCTTATAATATCACAGTGGAATAGAAAAAAGGACTTTTACTAAAGCTAATCCAAGATAAACAATGACATTAGAAAAATAAGGATAATAAGTTGATGTTAGGTGAAATGAACCCCAAGATAAGTATTCAAATGTTTTTTTTTCTTTTATGCGATTGTTTCTAACATATTTATAAGGTGATATTTTGTTGCTTTGTATGTCACTCCCCCACGGTATAACCCCTGCTTTCACTATATTTGATGTTGGTATAATTTGTGGAGGGGAAGGGAAAAAACAAATCGTTTA
Source organism: Dipodomys merriami (assembly GCF_024711535.1). NCBI lineage: Eukaryota > Metazoa > Chordata > Mammalia > Rodentia > Heteromyidae > Dipodomys > Dipodomys merriami. Next base: position 48,710,345 of record NW_027206179.1, read on the forward strand.
ACTAGGGATACAGGTGGACCCATTGCAACAATGAGATGTGCAAGTCGTTATGTGGAAAAATTAACTTTACAACTTTGGTGAGAGCGGGGGGATGAGGAGGGGGGAAGGAAAGGTAAGGGAAGGGAAGGGAAAACAAAGGAGGAGGCAACAATGCTTGATAAGAAATGTACTCATTATCTTGCCCATGTAATTGTAACCCCCTCTATACGGTATTTTCACAATAAAAAATAAATACATAATGAAAAAATAAATTTAAAAAGTGCATTTTCCAAAATGTAAAAAAAGAAAAGAAAAAGAAGGATAACTTACACTACAACTTCTTGAATGTAATGTATGGAAAATAAATAGATCACAATTAAAATCAAGAAAACAAATGAAACATTGTCCCCCAAGAAAGTATCATAAGCAAAGAGTTATTTCCTTAATATCATATAAAGATCTTCTCAAAATCAACAAAAGAAAAAATACTGTCCCAAAAGAACAATAAACAAAACACAGGGACTATCACTTTAAAAAAAAAAAAGTAGGTCTTTAATATATTCCTAGGCACACTATCGGTTCAGCTGAGCTTCTACCCATTAGTCATCATTAAAACAAACCAAAAATAAAGATGAGTCAAACTTTAGCCCTGAAGATTACCCCAGAAGCCACATACTAAATACAGTAAAGCCTCTGTCCATCAGTGCCTGTGACTCCAACCCCATCATTACGTACACACACATGATGAATAATTAAATCATCTTCTTTTAAATTTGGGGAATACCACCACTTAGGGTCAATTACTGTGACAGTGGCCTTAACAAATGAGGCAAGCTGTTGTTACATGTTTTCTGCCATTAAAAGAATTATTACTGTTTCTGTTGTTACCACATAATGTATCTCTGAAAGATAGATAAGACATAAATAATTGTTTGTGCCTCTGGCAAGAGGATTGTGAGACCTTCTACACCTGTTGAACTTTTGCTCTTCATATACATCTATCACATCTGTGTTAAGCAGACCATGCTGTATTACACTGGGATCAAACTGCAATCTCAAGACGGGAAGCCTGTTTCTCATTAGCATCAGAGTCTGATGCAAGCAAGGAGAATCTGCTACCTCAGCGCATCCATGATGTAGCTCAAGGATCCAAAGCATGAGCCAAGCCCTTCATTCATTGCAGTGCCCAGGGGAGAAACAGGGCAGCAACGAATGTCTGGTTTATCAGCCCGGATGCTCGCATTCCAATGATACTATTCCTTGGAGATGCTGGGACCTCACAAATGCAGTTCTGCCACGCTGAAATTCCTCTGGGAAATTAAACAGCTTGATGAACAAGTACCTGTGCTTCCTGCATGATGTCCTTGAGATTCTGGCAGTTCTGAGGTTACAGGCTGAAAGCACTTGCTTGGCTGGTTGCTACATGTCATTGCTTGCCTTTACTGGAAACATACCAGTTAGAAAGCTATCTATAAAAATATATACTATTGGAAGGCTTTGGCCATCTCATAAGCATCACCAAGCTGATATAAGATACAGTGAATAAATAATTGGAATTTGGGGGTTTTTTATACCTTGCTCTGTGTCATAGGGTTTTATGAACTTGAGATTTTAATGTCTCTGCTGCTTTAATAATTTGGATTCTGCTATTTTTATATAAATATAGCAGGCTAACAGTTAAATATAAATATTAGTCATTGGATCTTATTTTACTCTCTCTGCCTCCACATAGAAGCATTTCTGCTGTTCTCCCCACATTTGCCTGCCACCCACCCTCTCCCTCTTCAGCTGGAAAGTCTAACTAGTTCCTGCCAAAGGCCTGGGAGTAGTAGGATGTCACTTCCAGACCAACATTTGGAAGCCAAGGCCAAGCACTCTCTCTCTCTCTCTCTCTCTCTCTCTCTCTCTCTCTCTCTCTCTCTCTCTCTCTCTCTCTCTCTCTCTCTCTCTCTCTCTCTCTCTCTCTCTCTCTCTCTCTCTCTCTCTCTCTCTCTCTCTCTCTCTCTTTCTCTCTCTCTCTCTCTTTCCCTCCCCCTCCCTCTCTCTTTCTTTTGCATGACACAGAGACAAGACTCCAGAGGACTGGTTGTTGGAGTCATCATAGGAAAACACTTCTTTGGAGAGTCACTGAATCTGTGGTGCATTTTGCATGAATGAGACACAAACCTGCATGTGCTAAACCAATAACATTTAAAGTTAGTATTTTCTTACTGTGGCATACCCTCATTGCAACTGACTAAACTAATTCCAACTTCTTAATACATCTGAAGAACCAATTCCAGCCTAATTGATTAACCAGTTATCTATTATATATATTATCTACTATATATAGTAACCAGTTATCTATTATATACTCTATATTATATATTCTATATATAATATAGAATATATATATACTGTATATCCACGATGCATAAATAGGATAGAATGGTGAGTAAAAAAAACAGTGTTTTCCAAATGCAATAGAAGTATTAAAAGCCAGCTGTGGGTATACTAAGACAATTAAAGAAATTATTTCTCCAAAAGTTTCCAAACTAGTTTAAATTACCTTTATTTTACTTCAATAACCACTTCCTGAATGTCTATTATACACTAAGCATGTGCTAGACAGAAGGCTGCAAAAATGATTAAAGACCAGTAAAGAAAATGCTCCTTGGCAATTACAAGACCAGGCAGAGGACTGGATCAGACATGAGGCTGAGCTGCTGTGAGAGCTGGAAGCTCTAGCTGAGCCTGGGAAAATGATGGGAGGCTTCCCTAAGGAAGTGTGTTTCCTTTGCAGCCACGGCCAGGTTTTTGCTTTTTACGAGGAAGAGAACTATCAGATCTAGACATTGTCCCTTTTCTACTCAGTTGAAATTTAGTATGAATAAAGTAGCTAGCTCTTGAAGAAAATGAGACCAAAATACTGGATCACAGTTCTTGACATTTTATTTTTTTTTAATATGGAACGCTTCGCGAATTTGCGTGTCATCCTTGTGCAGGGGCCATGCTAATCTTCTCTGTATCGTTCCAATTTTAGTATATGTGCTGCCAAAGTGAGCACCAGTTCTTGACATTTTAGTTTGCTGTAGGAAATTAAGGGTAGAAATAAAACTTTGGTCAACTCTTACTAAGAAACCCAACCACTGTGAATCCTAAATGCGATATGCACTTAACCTAAGTTTAATCTTTCCCTCCATATTTAAAAACTGTACTTGTAAAGCACCTCTATACTCTTGCTATTCCTTTCAACTTGAAGCATGATTTGGAATGTTGGTGGCATATCAAATTATGGCCCAACAGTTTAATATAGTGGCCCAAGAACATGGCTTGAGAATGACTTTTCCTAATTCATTCACAACTAGCTAAGTGACCATGGACAGATAATAAACTCACTGGGCTTCTGTTTCTCAGTGATAAAAAGGACATTTTAATTGTAAAACCTTTATGAGAATTCAGTAAGTTGATATAGATGGATCGATGGATGGATAGATAGATAGATAGATAGATAGATAGATAGATAGATAGATAGATAGATAGATAGATAGATAGATAGATAGATAGATAGATAGGTAGGTAGATAGATAGATAGATAGATAGATAGATAGATAGATAGATAGATAGATAGATAGATAGATAGATAGATAGATAGATAGATAGATAGATAGATACACAGATACACAGATACACAGATTGATTGATTAATAATCTACCTAGAATGTGGGCTGAACCAGCTAGCATTCTGAGTGTTGTTGCTTTGTTGTTAATTTTACAGAGAATTTTTTATTAAGAATTTATAGTTCTAGCCTAAAATTACTTTTTTTTTTTACTGGTCCTAGAGCTTGAACTCTGGGCCTGATTGCTGTTCCCGAGCTTCTTTCACTCAAGATAAGCCCTCTATCACTTGAACCACAGTGCCATTTCTGGCTTTTTTTGAGTAATTTATTGGAGATAAAAGTCTCACAGACTTTCCTGCCTGGGCTGGCTTCAAAGCACACTCCTCAGATCTTAGTCTCCTGAGTAGCTGGGAGTATGGGCATGAACCACTGGCACCCAGCTTAACCTACTTAATTTTGCATGGCAGTAAGGCAATAAAATTAATGAAGTTACATGTCTGAGAAATTATAAAGCTTAAAAAGAGTAGTTATTGAGTAGTAATAGTGAGACAAAAATAATTCCACAGAAATTTTATGAAGGAATTAAGAATGGAGTTGGATCCCAGGTCACAAAGTAAATACAAAGCAAAACAACACTAAGATATCTCACTACAGTAAGAATGGACATCATAAAGTATACAAACAACGAAGACTTTCAAGAATACAAGGGAAAAGGAATTCTTATATAGTATGGATATTTAGTATAACCACTGTGGTAACCAGTATGGAAATACCTCACAAAACTAAAAGCCAACTATGAGATGATCCAGCAATACTACTCTTGGGTATATATCCAAAGGAATCATACCACAGCAGAAGTACTTGTCCATTGCCATACTATTCACACTAGCAAAGCTATGGAAGCAGCCTAGATGCCCTCGTGACTAATAGATCAAGAAAATGTGGTATACACAATGGAGTATTTTCTAACCATAAAGAAGCAAAAATAATGACTTTTCCATGGAAATAGGTGGAACTAGAGATTCTGATGTTACACAAAATAAACCAGGTTCAGAAGGGAAAAGGTCCATTATATATATATATATATATATATATATATATACATACATATATATATGTATATATATACACACATACACACAAATACACACAATTACATATATTACATTTTATTACATATATGTGCATATATGTATATGTGTGTGCATATATATATATATATGTAAAGAGAGAGAAAACATGTCTGTAATTATAAGAGTATTTGAGAAGATTAAAGGGAAAGGAAAGAGAAAAAGAATATTAGAGGGTGAATGGTATCAAAATGCATCTGAATAAAGATGGAAAAATACAACTAACTGAAAGCTGTTGAATAATACAGCACAAGTAAAATGGGGAAAGAAAGAGTAAGTGAGGGGGGCTGGGAAGGTGGCTCAGTGGTAGAGCGCTTACCTTGCATGCATGAGACCCTGGGTTCGATTCCTCAGCACCCCATAAGCAAAAAAAAAGCCAGGAGTGGCTCTGTGGCTCAAGTGGTAGAGCACTAGCCTTGAGCTGAAGAGCTGAGGGACAACGCCCAGGCCCAGAGTTCAGGACCTCAAGACCAGAATAAAAAAAAAAAAGAGTAAGTGAGGGAGGTCAGTTTGGTTACAATAGCATATATGCATGTTTAAAACATCAAGGACCCTTGGATCCGTTACTATACATCAAGAAAAAAATTAATAAATAAATAATAAATAAATAAATAAGTGACAAGAAGAGATAAAACATCTCTTATCAGATGTGGGGATACTAGTGAGAGGAAGGCAAAATGAAGAGGATAAAGAAGAGAGGATATGATTAAAATACTTTATGTACACATGTGAAAATGCAACAATGAAGTTTATTGATATTGGTTTGGGTAGGAGAGCAAAAGGATGAAGGATAATGACAGGAATGAGTTTAACTGCTCAAGGTAAATTACATGTATATATGGACATGACCAAAGAAACCTCCTTGTACAACTAATTAATAACCAATAAAAATTTAAGAGTAAAATAAAAAGGAGAAAAAAACAAAAAGTATGGAATTGAACCAGATGCTATGGAGTCATGCCTACCCAGGTACTTGATAAGTAGAGATAGTAATATCAGATGTCTTGACCAGCCCAGGGCAAAAGAAACAAATAAGATGGTGAGACCGCATCTCACAAAAGCACTGAGCACGGTGGAACACATGAATAATCACAACTGTGAAGAAGGTGTAGGTAGAAGGATCATTGTCCAAGGCTGTCTAGAAACAATGTGCCAAACTCTCCCTGAAAAAAAAAGGGCTGGAATTGTGGTTCAGTTGGTAGAGTGCTTGTCTAGCAAGTTCAAGGCCTTGAGTTCAAATCTCAGTACCTCCCCCCAAAACAAAGTACCTTTGGCACTGTCAAAGTGAATCCATTCAAAGTCTCTTTGTCTCTTTTATAAAATGGATTTGCTTCTCCTGTTTATGTAAAAATGTCTGTTGGAAAGAACATAATCATTAGCATCCTAGTTGTTTGAATCTGAGAGAGGCTCCTTCTCTGTTACATGGTCTTTTATGTCTGATAAAAATCATTGATTGTAAACTCTAAGGTAGGAAAGCATCAACAAGTGCCACTCCAAACTTTAGAAAATTAATTTTATAATCTCACGTTATAGCTAACACAACAGAATTCCAGAAATGTTAGTACTAAAGTGGGGTGGGGGGGAAACCTGTAGTGGGATGTCAAACTCAAAATTCCCAACCCTTGGTAAATTAGCCTTACTAGACTTAGCCTTCTCCTCTGCAGAGGTTATTATTACAAAGTGTAATACACCAGAACACTGGAAGAGAAAATAGATCAGCTGACTGACTATAATCCTAAAGAGTGAAAACATCTGAATTTTAAACATGATTCTGCCCTGATTTTCCCTCTGTTAACGTCCAAATCATTTGCCATTTTAAAATTCTTCAGACTGTGAAAACAGAAAACCAAAGCACTTTGTAAGGATATTAGTTCTACCTGCTGCTTTAGGATACAATAATAATCAGAAATTTCTTTGAAATGGCAAGTACTAAAAGAAAAAATTATGACTCAATATTCTATTTCCATTTCAATATCAAAGCCCAGTGATGTGACTTTGGGATAGAATAGAATCACCTGAAATCAAATGGTTGATGAAATTTGTCAAAGCTCAGCTAAATGTCATTATACTAGATCATTTAGTTACTACGTTATACAGCCATTACAGAAAAGATTACACTGCCTGGGGAGGGAAGGGATGGTAGGAGAAAAACAAAGGAGGGAGTAACAATGCTCTATTGGAAATGTACTCATCACCCTACTCATGTAACTGTAACCCCTCTGTACAGTATATTTATAATAAAAATATATTAAAAATATTACACTGCCTGTGCAGAAGGCAGATTGACATGCTTCCCTTCATTCTGTTTCAGCTTGCACATTTGCTTGCTAATTTTATTGCACACCTTCCTAGGTTAAATAATTGTGCGTGCGTGCGTGCGTGTGTGTGTGTGTGTGTGTGTGTGTGTGTGTGTGTGTGAGAAAGAGAGAGAGAGAGAGAGAGAGAAAGAGAGAGAAACAGGAGAATGGCATGATTAAATTTGTATTTCAACAGGTTTGCTCTGGTTGCATTTTAAAAAGACTTCAGGAGGGAAGAAAGACCAGAATCAGGAAAAATAATTAGGACTTGGGTGATAGTTTTCCAGGCAAGACATAGTAGCTGCTCAAACCAGCATGGCTACAATGATAGAGAGTACAATTCTGCATGTATTTTAGAGGTAAGATCAACAAAAATTGCTGATGCATTCAAGGCAAACTGTTATGTTTGAAGTGTAAAGTAGTCGTTTACTGTTAAGGAAAATGCTGTAAAAGGAAGATGAATTTGGTTTGGTACATGTTAAAGTTCTTGATAGACATCCAGATAAAGATGTCAAGTGGACACTTGAGAAAGGATTCTGGAGACCAGCATTGAAGCCAAGGCTGGAAGATCAAACTTTGGCACACAGAAAGTAAGTAAGAAGATAGCTAGATGTACTTGCATGAGAAGTGAGGGTACAAATAAAAGAGATGTCTAACAACTGAAACTAGGACATTCTAACAGTGACAGCTTCAAAAGAGAAGGAACATACAGAAAAGGACACAGAGAAGGAATAGTCAATGTGTGTGTGTGTTTGTGTGTGTGTGTGTGTTTGTGTGTGTGTGTTTGTGTGTGTGTGTGTGTGTGTGTGTGTGTGTGGTATGTGTGAGACAGAGAAAAAGGGAAAGCACCCCTGGACAAATAAAGAATTGTCAAAAGGAATGACTAATAACTAATAAGTGAGGTAAAGCAATAAGAAATTAGTGCTGCATCTTAAAATTAACAATGGGGAAGATAGTAAGAAATTGCAGAAGAACAAGATTGTAAGCAATGAGGCAAAACCTGACCAAAATGGGAGAAAATGAGTACCTTAGGAGTTTTACTATATAACTGAAAGGAAGTAAATATAGTTGTAGCTGAAAAGGATACAGGATTGAGAGGGTATTTAAATGAAAGAAAAAATATGCCTTGTAAAACTGGTGGGAATTATCTGCTCAAGAGGCAGTAATTTATGATACAGAGGAGGGGGGGACAATACCAGACAAATGTCCTTGAGTAAGGTCATGGTTTGGGTTCAGTCAGTGAAGCAGAGATACAGTGATTAGTAGGAAACAAGGAATTCATTACAGAAGTTAGAACTTAGTATAGGAGAAGCTGAGGAAGTGAAGGTTTTCAAGAGAAATTTACAGGGCCAGAGTTAGGAGTGACCATTACTCTACTTAGCTGGCCTGCATGGATAATTTGGAGCTTACAGTGGAACCCAAGAAGCCAGGATGTTCCAGCCAGCAAAACTAGACTTCAGTAAGGGAATTTACAGAGAAAACAATGGAACGTTTTCTTTTCTATGTATCTAGCTATCAGCTGTGTAGGTTTACAGCCAAACATCTGGTGGTAGGCTTGCAGTTACCTTTGGCTAACCTGGCCATTACTGAGGAAAAGAAGCTACACATGAAATGGAGGAGGGCATGAGCCAAATGAGACCCATTAGAAACATCCACATCAGACTGTGTAGTATCTGAGTGCGGCCACCCTCCAAAAGTAGGTTAGCTGACACCCTAAATTTTCCACACCCTAAATTTTGTTCAGCTTCCTCTGTTGGACACTTCTAATTAGCCTAAGTATAGTTAGGTTTGCCTACACTACTGCTTAATCTTCAAATGTCAGAGAGAGCAAGAGCAAGCTCTTATATCACTATTCCTGGATTTGGAGGTGTGGTTCAATTGGTAGAGCACTAGCCAAGGAGCAAAAGCATCAGGTCTGCAGTCCCAGCCTGGAACCTTAAAAAAATACTATTCCTGTCACAAAGGCTCTACTCTGACCTATTTTCCTTCCCCAAACCCCACCTCTTAGACGATTGAGTTAGGGATTAATATATCAACACATGTCTTCAGGGAAAGCCACGACATTCAGTCCATATCAACTCCCAAAGACAAGCATATATAGAGTACATAGATGGTATTGTAATTTAATGATAGAGGAGTGGTTCACAGAATGTCCAAAGAGTGCCCTTTAAGGAGCAATAATGGAGAGAAAAGTTAAAACACTCCCCCTGGGTAATGTCTGCCCAAGTTTCATTCCTTCTAATGATGTATTATATATGCTTACTTGACATTTCTTTCTCCCACTGGACCATAAGCCTCTAGAGCTAAGGTCTACATCTTATTAGTTGCTATTATTTACAGCCCTGTATGGAACATAGTAGAAGCTTAAATATATTTTGAATAAATTCACGATCACGTCATGACTATACAAATGACTATTTACAAACTCAGGAAAAGATCTCTGAGTGGAGATAATCCTCATCCTCTCCCACTTACAACCCCCAAATCGCCTTTCTCTTTCTCAAAGGCCATCCTGGTAAGGAGTAGACAGGGACATGTGTCCTTGTGCAATGGCAATTCTTAAGCCAATTATGCATATGGAAAGTTCCCAAGAAACACATATGGACTAATTCTTTTCCTCCTTTTTCTTCTACACCATTTATAGGTATTCACTTGAGTTCACTTTAGGACAAAACTGCTTGTAAATATAGTTCTTCAAGTCATCACTAACATCAGCACAAGGCCTCATCTCAAATTACTTTTCAAGTAAAACATGGCTGAGGTCCAAGGATTACACCCTAACTGATAAAATGTGTCAAAGAGGGAAAAAGAAGCAGAAATATTGCTATAAAATTGGATTTTCTGTGTCCCAAAGGCAGTGCTATTTTTGACAGGGTTCAATACAAAATTTTTCCACAAATGAAAATGTATGATTTCTAGCACTGCCTTTACCCTCCAGTCTGTGGTAGGATAACATCAAAAGGCCACTGGGTGCTCATTAAAGGGGGCCCTTGAAAATAAGGAATTGTTCTCCACCAGCCCACAGTAAATAGAAAGACAGAGCAATGTCTTCAAGGGTTTTAGAACAAGCAGTTACCCAGACAGCCGCTGCTTGCTGCCAACAACAACCAACCTCAAATGGGAATGTGCATTTGGCCTCAAATAAAGAGATTCTGTGTACTTGATGCAAGGAATCATATTATAGCACAAACATAGTTTTGGTGTTTATCTGCTTTTCTTTCTCAGAGAAGACAGGCTGGGGAAATGTAGGTGTAAAGCAATTAACCTTTTAATAAAACATGGTGGTTGATGCTAGAATTGACCTGGGATGGAGTTGAATCCATCACATTGGCAAGATGAGAAAAACCACAGAAGCATTACTAGCTCCTCTGTCCACAGGGAGGGAGGAGGGAGCAGCACAAGACATTCAGGATGGCCAGGACATGACAGGTGTCACATGGAAGGGCTATGGTCCCTTCAGCAATTTTTTCCCACGGAAGTTCTACATATGATGCCACTCTCACATCTGAGTAGGACCCAGGTTCAAGGAGAATAATTAGTCCAGGGCAATGTGAGTAGAATCCAAACTCCAGAGGAAGCACAGCTCCTCTGGTTTGAAAATGAAGGTGACAATGGTGAGAAGTAACCCCAAAAGGGCAGGGATAATAGAGAAGATTCACCCCTTTGTTCATCCAGTCTGTTGTAACAGAGACTATGTTTGCCATTAGCAGTGTAATGAGGAATGGGAAATTAAGAATTTTTAATGGTGTTTTTTTTTCTCCAGGGACTTGCAATGAGAGTGGGAGAGTTAAAAAGTAAACATTAACAACTAATGTCTTTTAAAAAGTGAAGAATGAAGTACATTAGGTGCTGTGACAAAAGATAAAGCCCTGAGCTCATAGGGAGCTTTATTTCATTGTTGTTATTGTTACTGCTTTTATTGAGCCCAAGGTCTCACTATGTACTCTGTATATAAGATGTTCTGGACTGAGTTTCCAACAGTGGGCAGGTAGTGGGCATAAGTGTACCAGATCTCATGATCTGACTTCTTCTGGGAAGAAGATCTGAGGATGGAGTTTCCCCTAGGTTTCTGTGGAGAAAATGGATGGGTAAGAGATGGAAAAATGTTTCCTACTAGAGCCCAGAGAAGCCCTGCTGCTTCCTGAAGAGAGGAGGCGATACACAGAAACTAAGAGTCAAGAGTGGCATTGCTTGGGATTCATGTATCTGTTAACTTTCTCCTTGCTATTCTAAATACCTGATAGAAACAATGTAAGGGAAGAAGAATTTAGTCAGTTTCAGAGATGCCAATCCATCAAGACAGAGAAGACTTGGAGGAGCAAAGCAGTTCACAGCCTGACAGCCAGGAGGTAGGTAAAGACAGGAAGGGACCAAAGCAAGGTGTAGCTACAAGGACAAATTCTCAGTGTCCTATTTCTACCAAAGAGACCCCACTTCCTACCTTTCAGTATCTCCCAATAATTTCTATCCTATTATGAATCCATCAATAGTGTAATTCATTATGTGCTATCTTTCATGATCTAATTGTGCCTGGAAATCATCCCAGACACACCCAGTTGTGCTTTAATTATTCCCTAAATATTTCTCAATCCAACCCAGATTAACCATACAACTCTGTCAAAAGGATAAGATTCAATATAACAGACAAATGGGGATCTCTTCCTTGAAGAACCAGCTTGTAGGAAACTGAGTCATGAGGGTACTAGAATAAAGAAAGAACAGAAAGTGAAATCAAGAGACTAGATAAACTTCATTGGAAAGTTGAAGAGGGACACCAGGGTGACCTAAAGAGAATCAGGAGACACAAGGAGTGTAAGGGACTTAAATAGGTGGAGAGGGTTGGGGAGTGGATTTTTGTATTTAGATTAAGATTCTAGGCTGGAGACTGGGTTGGAGAACTTTGGGAAGATCCTCTGGGGGAAGGGCAGTCAGTGGACCAAGCCATGGGAGTAATACTGAGTTATGAGAGCAAAGCAGATTACCAACACCACCTAGGTGAATGGGTATTCTGGGCATGCAGCACATAGCACAGCTCTCTGGGCACCCTCGTCTCTGCTATCATTCCTTTGAGACTCAGCTTGGGACTCCTCACTGTTCCCAGAGGACAGCACCAAAACAGGATACGGCAGGACTACCAGGAACTTTTGTAAGACATCTTCTGTTCTCCCAGATGTATACCATTTGCCGTGATTGTGGGCAAATCGGTGCTTATCATGAGACAAAACTCATGGAAGAGATTTAAATTTAATACATAGATGCTAGTAATACGTACCTGATGAATATCAAATACTGTGGAAGACTTTTTGCAAATGTCTCAACCTTCCAAACAAGTCTGTGATAGATTTCACTAAATAATAGTGAATTGCTTATTATTATTGTTTCTTCCTCACCCCCTAATCTCTTCACTTTTCCCTAACTTTGTTTTCTTTGTATGCAATAACAATCAAGTCCTTAATCTGAATCTACCTCCCATTTTATCTACCATCACACAGTGATTGATTATAAAAATTAGCAGATTTATAGGCATATTCTCTGGTTTGTTCTGTTAAATAGTAAGCTGGGAAGTGAAAAGATCACTTTATACAAAATAACCACTTGATCTACCACATAGGAAGCATGCAACCATTCTTAAATTTGAACTCTACCTATGAAGTTCAAGTGTTCATACATGAATAAAAATCTAAATAAAAACCTCTCAATTGTCTGTCCACACTCTTTTATGGTAATATTTTACTGTATATTTGTAGTGTCTAGAGTGACCCGTGTCATTTCTATGTTAATATAGATAAGGTCTAAACTTGAGTTTAAGTATCTCATTAAGAATGTACTTCTTGCTACAATCACACTTGATATGCTTTTACAGGTGTGAGACCTAAAATACACAAAATTATAGACATAAGCAAATTCTTTTGAAAATTGCATTTATATTATTCAACAATTTTTTTATCAAGAAAACACCTTGCAATGCAGAGTCTGGAAATTATATAGAGGTAGCTATTACCAAACGATTGAACATTTCATAAAATCAAAGCACTGAATTGCAGTTATTTTCAGGTAGTTGTTTTCTTTCTCTATACTTCCTAGTGAAATATATATTCCTTTGCCAGTATGTAATAGATAGGTGGATGGTGAACATGATAAGAGAAGAGAAATTATTACTGACTGCCAAAAAGATAAGAGATTCTTATTCAAGAATGAGTGCAATGACTATTATGTCTTGAATTCATGCACCAGATCACCACCAAATTATGTGACCAACTTGTCACATGAGAAATTCATTCTGCTGGTAACTCATGCCTGTAACCGTATCTATTAAGGAGGCTGAGATATTGGGATTGCAGTTCAAAGCCAGCCCCAGCTGTGAAATTCCTATCTCCAATTAACCATTAGAAAACCGGAAGTGATGCTGGTAGAGCACTAGCCTTGAGCAAAAAAGCTGAGCCAGTACTGCTCCCCCACACCCCCACCCCCCAGGCCCTGAGTTCAAGCCCTATGACTGAGCAAAAAACAAATAAAATTATAATTCAATTCAGAGGTAAGAATAGAATAATCTAGTAGCAGTTCACACATTTACTAAAAGCTCCTAGCAGAGAAAGATTCTGTAAATAATAATAGATTGAGGAAAAGAACAAAGTCGTAAAGTCAAGCAGTTCAGAAGCTCTGTTTCTTTTACCCTTTCCAGTGCCATCTGTAGTATTTCATCTGCCTCCACCACTTGAGTCATAGCACCACTTCTAGATTTTGTGGTGTTCAATTGGAGATATGAGGCATCTGTATGGGGCTTTACCCCTTGTCTTTCATCGGCAGCTCCAGGGGATCTCAGACCTGCACTAGTCTGTTCACTTCCTTGTTTTCTGGTATCCTACCCATGAATGCCAATTTATGCCCAAATCACTGTGGTATATACAAGGATGTTCTATTTGTATGTATTACCTAAATATTTTTCATCTAAAGGGATATTTTCATAGTCAATTCATATGTGCACAATTATTTATAATATGTTACTTTAAAAAGCAGCTAATGTTATACTCTTTTTGTATATTAGGTGAGAAGTTACTGATTTTGCCAATATCCTGTGTCTGCAACAGTTTCTTGACTACTCTAGTGCATAGACCATGCCTAGAACAAAGTAAAGTGTCAACAATACTGAATCGGATGGAATTCCATAGATGGGACACTGGACCTGCAGGTTGAAAACCTATGCTTCCCTCTTAGAGATCATTAGCAGAGTACTAATAACTGTTTCAGTCAAAGTAATATCAGTAGAATCAGCTTGAGTAGCAGAAACAATGTGCAAATTACATTTATTATAAACAGAATACTGGAATGGATTCATCAATTCATTCATTCAGTTGTTCCAGGAAAACCATATAATTAACTACATGCATGGATGGAAGATAGAGGCCCAAACCCAGAGAGCGGCAATTGCAAAAGAACACCAAACACTAGAATAAATGTTTTCTGACATGGATATACATGGATGTTGTCGCTGCATTTTTTTTTGTCAGAGTGGAATTATCCACTAATTCTCACACAAGGATAACTTCCACATAACCCTTTTTCTCCCATCTAGATCAGAACAAAAAATTCTTATTGTGAAAATACCATACAGAGGGGCAGAACAAATTTTTATCATGGATAACTTTTACTTCCTCTGTCATTCACCTAGGTCTTCTTTTAAGAAGCTATTTATTGATTTGCGTGCTCTTTGCTAAACCTTGGATTTCAAAGATAAAAAGATTCCTTAAAGCAAAGAAATTTTTCCCATTTCTAGGAAAGCAATAAAAAAAATTTTCCAAGGGACCACTTAGAACAAAGGTGTAACACCTCACTTTGTGACTAAAGACTCAGTATTGAAGAGTAGAATGTAATACCAAAAGCTTACATTCAAATGTTACAGCAAAAATATGAATGTATATACTAAGAGAGAAAGCAAGTGTGAAAACATGTTTACACAAGTTGAGTGTTGAAGGTTTGAGTTTATGATATTAATGCTTTAACTTTTCTTTGTGTTTGGAAATATTTCATTATGAAAAGTGAAGGGAAGGAATTAGAGTCAGATTGTTTTGGCTCTAAAACAGTCTGTCATCATGCATTTGAGTAAGTTATTAGCCCTTCTAAATTTCAGTCTTTTCATCTCTAAAATGAAAATAACCTATTCGCAAACCCAGAATGAGTTGCTACCCTTCTAAATTAAATAACAAATGTAAAACAATTAGCATAGTTCTGATGCTAAGAAAAATAAATGTGAGATCTTACTTTATGAATATTTTTGAGATATTATGTAGTATCTAAATATAAAGAGTGTCATGAATATGCTAGACTACATGTCTAGAAAGTTCTTTCTGTACAAGTCATTGAAAAACCATCTTTAAAATTTTTTTATTCAGCATTTT
Source organism: Dipodomys merriami (assembly GCF_024711535.1). Taxonomy (NCBI): domain Eukaryota; kingdom Metazoa; phylum Chordata; class Mammalia; order Rodentia; family Heteromyidae; genus Dipodomys; species Dipodomys merriami. The sequence continues at coordinate 48,725,746 of NW_027206179.1, forward strand.
AACATCATGGCAGATAAGAAAACTAAAGGATCCGGGCGCTGGTGGCTCACGCCTTTAATCCTAGCTACTCAGGAGGCTGAGATCTGAGAATCGCGGTTCAAAGCCAGCCCGGGCAGGAGAGACCGTGAGACTCCTATCTCCAATAAAACCACCAGAAAACCGGAAGTGGCGCTGTAGCTCAAGTGGTAGAGCGCTCGCCTTGAGCTGAAGAGCTAAGGGACAACGCCCAGGCCCAGAGTTCAAGCCCCACGACCGACCAAAAAAAAAAAAAAAGAAAACTAAAGGAAAAAATTCATGTGCTGGGGAAAAAAAAGAGAAAGTGTACTTCATGAGAAGTAGACAAATTCTGGAAAACCAAGATATGACTTAAGGTCATATATGGATGACCTTTGGGTGGATGTAATCAAGAGATTATATTGAGATCAGAAGATGCTTGCTGAGACCAAATTTTAAATTTGAGACAACTGAATGTGTTTGGGTTTGCATAGCACAACCATATCAGAGAGTAAAATCCCACTGGACAAAGTAGGATAGTTAAGCTGGTTAGTATCCTTTAGAATTCAACCACAACATACACACAAATATTCATTTTAGAAAACTTCCTACACAAGATTCCCCAGAAAACATATTTTCACTATTAAAATTAATTAAACACATGAGGATCAAGGTAACCTTGGCAGAAGTCAACAGAAGCAAACAAACTGCAATGCAGGATGCTAGTGAAAATTAATTTAAGACACTTAAAAAATAAGACAGCCATTAAAAGTGTGTCAATTGTACAGGACAGTACAATAATGTTTAAACTCTTATAAGAACACAACCTTTTACTACTAAAAATGAAAATCTATTAGTGAAATCAAAATTTTAATTATGGATTAAACAAAAGACACAATAGAAAATGATTTCATGAATTATGCCAAACACCAGAAGGTGTTACCCAAAGCTCAGAAGTAGATAGGATTTAGAACGGTAAGAATAAAAACAGGATAGAGCCATTGTTAAAAGAGAAAATGACAGAAATTCTATATATATATATATATGTATATTTATCAAGATTTAAACACAGTTAATATAAACAGGAAGTGACTAAAAGCTTTTCACTAAGATATAAGACAATACCGAAGTACCCATTCTCACCTTATCAATTTTCAATATTATACTGAAAGTACTAGAAAAAGCAATCAAAGAAGAAAAGCAACTAAATAAAAGGCTCCTCTCAATCTCCATTTTTAGCTGGCAAGATTTTATGATTCTACTCCCAAAGATTCACAAAACAACCATTAGGACCATAAATTCAGTAACAACAAATAAAGATCTAGGTTAAAATTTTTAACACATTTATGATAACATGAAAAGTAAAATAAAATGTTTAGTAATAAACTAAACATTTCAGTGAAATATTTGCACTTGAAGACTATAAAACATGGATGAAATATTGTAAAAAGTCAAAATAAATGGAAAAATATCTCCTGATACTTTTAGTATATTCATACTACCTAATATAACATATAGATATAATACAATCCCTATCAAGTACTATTCACAGAGAGAGGAAAGACATTCTTACATTTTTTTAAGGATGTAAAAATTATCTTTAAATACTTGAAAAATATAAGGTCAATTAATATTCCACAAAGACACAAGATGACATGACACATGCAAATGAATGAAATTGAAGTAATATTATAAACTATACATTCAAACTAACAAAAGATATAAGTCCTGAAATTACAAACTCCAAAAAGACAACTTCAAAAAGCAGGGAAGAAAATCCCTGTTTAAGAAGAGAACATAGGAGTAAAATTTTCCTTGGCATTGGTCTTTGCAGTAATTTTTTGGCTATCACACCCAAACCTCAGTCTATAAAACCAAAAATAAATAAATTGTGCTAAGTCCCACTATTAAGCTTTTTTATAGTAAAACAAAAAAATGAAAAGGCAACTTAGAATACTTGTAAAGACAATCAAAATCCATATAGATAACAAAGGAGTAATATTCAAATTTTACAAAGTATGTTTATAATTCAATAACAGCAAAAACTCATAACCCTACTAAAATTAGCAAAGAATTTGTGCACACCTTTCTCCACAGACCACATAAAAATGGCCAACAGGTTTGTAATAACTAGTATATGTCTGAGACAAGGAGAAATGGTCAGATAAGTTGATGTTAGATGAAATGAACCCCAAGATAAGGACTCAAATTTTTTTTCTTTCTTGCTATTGTTTCTAACACATTTATAAGATGATTTCTTTGTTGCTTTGTATGTCCCTCCCCCAAGGTATAACCCCTGTTTTCACTGTATTTGATGTTGCTATAATTTGTGGAGGGGAAGGGAAAAACCAATTCTTTAAATAGGGATACAGGTGGACCCATTGCAACAACGAAATATACAAGACATTATGTACTATACAACTTTGGCTTGGGGAGACAGGGGAGGATTGGGAAGGGTTGGGAAGGGGAAACAAAGGAGGAGGCAACAATGCTTGATAAGAAATGTACTCATTACCCTGCTCATGTAATTGTAACCCCTCTGTACAGTATTTTCAGAATAAAAAAGAAAGAAAAGGAAACAAACAAAAAAAGTGTCCAATATCATAATCATAGGAAAATGAATACTGAAGCCATTATCACCTCAAACTTATAAGGATAGCAAATGCTAAAAAGCATTTGAAGAGACAAAGGACAAGGCAGGAACCAAAGCAACAGCAATATACACAAGACAATATGTTGAAAATGATCTGTACAACTAGGAGGGGAGCTAGTGGGGGAGGGAAATTAGGAGAAAATTGAAGAAAGGGGTAACAATTTGACAAGAAATGTACTTATTACCTTACTTACATAACTGTAACCCCTCTGTACATCACCTGACAATTAAAAAAAAAGAATTTGAAGAAAATGGAATTCTAGTGTACTCTTTGTAGAACTGTATATCGGAACAGCCATCATAGAAAATACAGAGATTCCGCTGACATCAAAATAGACCAACTGATTAATGAAATGAACCCACGTATCTAAATTTCATGGTATTTGACAAAGGTGCCTACAATATATAATATATATATAATATATAATGGAAAAAGAACAGCTTCTGCAATAAATAGTGTTGTGAAAACTGGATATCAATATGCTGAATAATTAACCCTCATTAAATCTAAGATTAAAGACAAAAAGAAAAAAAAACTTAAATTTGCCAAACTAAGCCTGGCACTATCTACTCAAGAGGCTGAGATCTGAGATTGTGGTTCAAAGTCAGCCCAGGCCAGAAAGACTTTGTGACTCTTACCTCCAATTAAATCACAGAAAAAGCCAGAAGTGGTGCTGTGGATCAAATGAGAGTGTTAGTCTTGAGCAAAAACAGCTCAGGGACAGTGCCCAGGCCCAGAATATAAGCCTTAAGACCAGCAAAAATCAAAACAAAACAAACAAAAACAAAAACTGTCGAACTACTAGAAGAAAATACAGGAGGAATTTAATATTAAATTGCTGTTAGGAAAACATTTTTAGAGTTCACTTCAAAAGCACAGGCCAAAACAATGCAAGAATAGACAATGAGATAACATCAGAATTAAAGCTTCTAAACAGCAAAGAAAGTCATTACAGAATGCAGAGGCTATCTACATCATAAAAAATATTTTTTAAATGGTTGACTTAATGAGAAAAAAAATGCCACAAAGGCCCATTAAAACTGTGCATTTACCATGTGATTTTTTGTTTGTTTGTTTCTTTGTATGTTCCTCCCGGACAGGATAACCCCTGTTTTCACTGTATTTGATGTCAGTGCCCTGAATCTTGTATATACACTTCTCTAGCTTGGGGAGGGGAAGGGAAAAAGCAAAATAGGGATACAGATTGACCCATTGTAACAATGATATTTACAAGACACTAGGTTAAAAAAACAAACTTTACAATTTATGCGGGGAGGGGGATGGGGGAAGGGGGTAAGGGGGAGCGTAGTTGTGGATGTGGGAAGATAGGGGGAAAACAAAGGAGGAGGTAACAATGCTCAATAAGAAATGTACTCATTACCTTGCTTATGTAACTTTAACCCCTCTGTGTACAGTACTTTTACAATAAAAATGTATTTTTTAAAAACTATTTTAATTGTGACCAAGGGCGTGTTATGAGAATGTCTGATCATTTATCTCACAGATCTGAATTTCCTAAAATCATACCTATTAAATATTTCACTCTTAAAATCCTACAGAAACACAACATGCTTAGAAATATGACTGACAGGTAATTTTTGCATCCTTAAAAAAGTATAATAAATTATTAATTGATTTTATGTAGTGCTTTTGTTCTATCTCTTGGGATCATTTTTATTCCCTTTATTCCCTTTTTTACATAACAAATTTCAAATATTTAGAGTTTTTTTTTGTTGTTTTTTTTTTTTGGGGGGGGGTCCAGTCGTGGGGCCTGAACTCTGGGCCTGGGCACTGTCCCTCAGTTCTTCAGCTCAAGGCTAGCACTCTACCACTTGAGCCACAGCACCACTTCCGGCTTTTTTCTTTTTGCTTATGTGGTGCTGAGGAATCGAACCCAAGGCCACGAGCATGCAAGGCAAGCGCTCTACCACTGAGCCATCTTCCCAATGTTAAAGCAGCCTTGTCTTATTGAAATGATGTTGATTGTTGTATATTATTCTTGTTTATGTCTTACTTGATTTGCTCACACTTTAATACATTTTTCATTTTTTGGTAATGAAAATTCTCTTTTTACATATGGAAATTTAACTTTTCTTCTATTTTGAATTTCCATTTCATTTCTCCATGGAATTTTAATATATGAACAAGCATAAATATATTTTTGATTATTTATTAAGTAATCTCATATGACTTTGTAACCAGATAAATGCCCACTAAAATTGAAATATGTGTCCACCCTCTATGATCATAAGGTCTAGTTTATAAGATCTTTTTAATTGGATATTACTGTACTTATTATTAGCACAATATTGAATAAAATAACCCTGCTATTCTGGTAACTATCTAGAAATGTAAAATTTTAGTGGAAACATTTAATGAAATGGTAAAAAAAAAAAATAGTAATGTGCTAAAATGTATACAGTTCTCAATCTCCAGATGCTTCAGTTATTTGAATTAATTTCTCTGTAGTCTTCATAAAGCCCTATAAAAATTCGAACAGTAGAGGTAGAAGCAATTTGATTATTCATAATCCTGACAACAGTACCCTCCACTGCCATGCACACACCTTCTACCAGAGGAAAAATACAGACCAATCAAGAACATGTTAGAACTCATAAATTTCCAGTCCTAGAAACTGTGTGAAAACATGCTAGTATTTTATTCTTGAGCAGTCACACATTCTGATTCTTTACTACCATAGCCAAGTAGTCTGTGAGACCCTATTCCCAAACACATTGGTTGCACTCTGATACTGACAGCTAAAATAATAAACAAACGCTCCTGAATGCTTGGACACAGGACAGTTTAAAACACTGGTGAGAAGTTGCTAGCTTACCTGGTTTGGTAGAACATGTCTGTGATCCCAGTACTTGGGAAGTCGAAGCGGGAGGATTGAGTTTGAGGCCAGTGTTGACAGAGAAGCTCAGCCTCTATGTCTCACTTGGACTTAGGTCCAAAGCCTATAATGAATGGTGTAGCAGTCCAAAATCAGCAGTCTGCACAGTTTCTTAACCTTAGCACCACATTAAAATTACCCAGGCTGCTTCTTAAATGTTTATTCCAACCCCAGAGAATCTATGCATCAGTTCCTGGCTGGCATCTAGACACAAATCTCTCTGGTTAAATTTATGGAGTCTCTCAGCATCACAAGAGTCCTGTTTTTAGGCTTATTCCAAGAAAATCAAGCCCTTCAAGATGTCTTCATCCACGCAGACCACATAAGCATTGTGGTCAGAATTCCTCCCCTTCCTTCCTTAAGCCTAGCACAAGGAAGCCTATTACAAGCAAAGTAGAATGGGAAAGGCAGCTATCAAACTAGCCACAGCTGACAACTTCCTTCAGATTTAACTTGTTTCACACTAACATGTAAACACTCTTTGAAGGGGAATAAACAGTGCAGTATTTTCCATTGTAATTATGAATTAAACAAGAAGACAGCAAGTGGAGAAACTGAGTCCCTGGTGTGTTAGGCATTATACTTATTTTACTTTTAATCCTTCGGACAATCCTATATGTATTCCATTACTGAAAAAAACAAAAAAATAAAAACTGAGGCTCAAGGAGCTCATTAATGGATTCCCCAAGGTCACAGGGCTTCTGAGAGGAAACTGGGGAGTTGCTGTCTTTTTCACTATACCACACTGCCCCCTAGGGCCACAGGATCCTATTGCAGGTACTGGAAATTAAAAGAATTTTAAATACCACAGGCAAAAAAAAAAGGCTTGAAATCTTCCCTGGTGGACTTAATTGGCTATGGTTGCTCTTTCCTCCCAACACACACATACAGCACTTTTGTGGGCACCACTGGCTTGGCATGGATTTTTTTGCTGCCTTTTGTTAATTGCCAGTTCATATGCTTTCAGCTAATTGCCAAGAAAAGCAAGCTCAGGCAAGGCAAGGGCATTCCCAAGGTTTTTAATCCACCACAGAGCTCTAAATTACCTTGGAGCAGTGCTTCCTCAAGTGTGATTTACATATGAGTCACCTGTGGACCCGGTGAGGCTATGGATTTTAATTCAAAAGATCTGGGTGGGACTGGAGAGTATCACACAGGAACTAGCAAGGAGCTAATTATTCTAAATAAATGATTTCTTAAGTCATCTTCAGGGTGTAAGAAGCCATAGGTGTGGCTTGGAAAATTATATTTCACTACCTATCTATATTATAAATCTTAATCCCAATGTTTTCAAGTTTCTGTGTTACATGCAACGAAGCTAGTAAGACTGTTCATGAATTCCTTTCATACTAAATCAATATTTGTAGATTGATTGAAAGATAGGACAGCTCCACATGAAAATAAAGCACATAAAGATATTGCTGGCTCTCTTATGAATAAAACAAATGAATATTAACTGGGTGACTAATTTTCTTTTAATTAAGGATAGCAAGCTACCCCTTCCCATTGTTGCATCCATTAGCAGTGACTGGCACCACCAGCTGTGGCCATGATGATCCTAGGGCCAACAAAGTGACTTAGAGGATACTGATGAGACTCTTGTGTCTAACCTCCATTGATGCACTCTGGACATAACATAATCATTAAGAACATCCAATTCAGGGTCAGCAGACCAAGGTCAAGCCCCTGCTGACATTTTACTTTTCAAAGCTTTATTTCTTGGCCAGTAACTAGCCTAAAGCAAGACTTAGAAGTTCAACACAGTCCAAAAATAGACCAAATGCCAGCAGACCAACTTATTAACAAGAAAGAAATTCAGACATTCCACACAATAACTTCTCTCATTTGCAGTGAGATATTATACCATTGATTTTGTGATGAAACAACATTGCAATGACATAAAAATGTATTAAATGCTCTGGAGCATAGTGTGCTTTTTAAGGAGACAACTTTACCTAGTGCTCACTTGATGTACACACACACACACACACACACACACACACACACTGAAATAGAGCTTGGTACAAAGGTAACATCATCCTAAAGGCAGCCTTTGTTTTCTCAGGTATCAAAAGGGACTGATAATGCCCTCAATCAATGTTTTCACAAAATTATTCCTCTATTATTTCACAAAAATTTCCCTCTAAAAGTCCCTGGCAGTTGCTAGCCACCATTTCTCTTCCATAGACAGTTCCCTTCATCTTCTCTTTTCACCTCCATTTTCTTATATCTCTTTCTTTTGTAGAGAAACTTACGTACCTTTTGGCTTTTCCAATCAGGATCCACTCTCTTTCAATGATAGCAGAGAGAAAGAAACAAAGGATAATGTTACACCTGTGCATGCATGCACGAACACACACACACACACCAAATATTTTCTATAGCTATTGTTACATGAATAAATTAAACCAATCAATCCCAGTAGAGCTATACTATTATTTCCCTACCACTAGCCCAATTAGGTGAGAGAATAATAAATTCTCTTAAGTGGATTGTTCCAGCCTCCTTTCAAATGAGAAAGAAACAAATTTAGTATAGAACCAATACCTAGATAACATTCGAGAAGGGATCCAGCATCCAGGACAGTTAGTTGCCAAAAGTAAAATATTATTCAAATTTGTCTAAAGCTCAAATCACTCTATAATAGTTTTCATAAATGTACATAAAATGCACAGAAAACACCTTACTCCATAAAATGTATTACACTTGAAACATGTTAAGACTTCATCTAAATGCATTAATATTACTACCCCCAATTGATATTACTACTCTTTTTGTTATAAAGAGGAAACAAGCTGGGCATAGTGGCTGAGCCCTATAATCCTAGCTATTTGAGAGACAAAGATCAGAAGGAGCATGGTTTTAGTCCAGCCTAAGTAAAAAGTTCTCAAGAATCACATTGCAACCAAAAAAAAAAAAAAAAAAAAAGCTCAGCATGGTGGCAAGTACCAAATATGCCAGCTGTGAGGGAGATATTATAAACAGTAGGATAGAGGGTGAAGTTGACTCAAGCATGTACATACAAGATCTTAGTAAAGGAAGGGGAAACAAAGGAGGAGGCTACAATGCTTGATAAGAAATGTGCTCAAAACAAAGGAGGAGGCTGCAATGCTTGGTAAGAAATGTACGCATTATCCTGCCCATGTAATTGTAACCCCTCTGTACAGTATGTTCACAAATAAAATAAAATTAAATTTAAAAAAAAAAACGAAAAGATAGGTATGAGTCAAGCGGAAAAGGTCAGATAATGTGATGTTAGGAAAACGAACCCTTAAATATGTATTTTAATGTTTTCGTTTCTTTCATGCATGTGTTTCTAACGCATTTATAAGATTATTTCTTTGTTGCTTTGTATGTCCCTCCCCCACAGTGTAACCCCCGCTTTCACTTTATTTGATGTCAGTATAACATGTGGAGGAGATGGGGACAAACAAGTCGTTTAAGGATTCAGGTGGACCTGTTGCAACAAGGAGAATTACAAAATGTCATGTCAAAGCAAGCTTTACAATGTCGGTGTGGGGGGGGAGGGGGGTATGATTGGGTGGGGGGGAGGGGGGAGGCTGAGAAGGGAGGTGAAGGGTAAACAAAGGAGGAGGCTGCAATGCTTGGTAAGAAATGTATGCATTATCCTGCCAATGTAATTGTAACCCCTCTGTACAGTATGTTCTCAAATAAAATAAAATTAAATTAAAAAAAAAACGAAAAGAAAAGGCAAAGTTCAATTAAAAAAAAAAAAAAAAAAAAGAAATGTGCTCATTATCTTGCCCATATAATTGTAACCCCTCTCTACAGTATTTTCACACACACACAAAAAAAAGATCTTAGTAAATTTTACTAAAAACAAAATAAATAGTTGGGGTGTGGCCCAAGTGGCAGAGCACTGACCTAGGAAGGAGGAGGGGGGGAGGAGGGGAAGGAGGAGGGGGAGGAGGAGGAGGAGGAGGAAAGGGGAGGAGGGAAGAGGAGGAGGAGGGAAGAGAAGGGAAGAGAGAGGAGGAGGAAAGGGGAGGAGGAGGGAGGAGGGAGGAGAAGGAAAGGGGAGGAGGAGGAGGAGGAGGAGGAGCAGGAGAGGAGAGGAGGAGGGGGCAGGAGCAGAGGAGGGGGAGGAGGAAAAGGAGGAAGAAGAAGAGGAGAAGGAATAATTGCTTTTTTGTTTTTTTAGAAGTCAACACTTAGTAGATATTCAATAAAATTTCCAGTTAATCCTGGTAGCTATTTCAGTAACAGAGGCATGGAAAAAAGGAGGGCCAAATGCTTAGGTACTGTGCTCTTTGACTTATAAAAGAAAGAAAACTCTGACCATGGTAAACCTTTTATATGTTAGACAATCTTAGCTCTTATAGTCTTCCAAGATCTTATGAGATGTCAAGTTCTAAAACAAATAATTGTCTATGTACAATGAAATTACATTCACCTGGCAGAAAAAGAGAGAAAATGACAAAAATAAAACAATGATAGAAAGTCTCATCACTGCAACACCAACAAAAACTTTATAAGATCAAATCACAGTGCCAAAGAGAAGACACTAGTAAGTGACATTAAAGAGAAAGCTGCAAAGAAAAAGCTGAAAGAAAACGTCACCTAAGGAAAAATGAGAAAGTGAAAACTTAATAAATTAGTGAGACTGCAAAGATAGGATAAGAGGAGAACTTTATCAGAAAGAAAATTTTATTGAAGCTTAATTTACGTATAAGTTTCCAGTTGAGTGTTTAATCAACAAAATCTATAGCAAGATATCAAAGTTTAATGGTTCCATGGCAAAGTAGAACCAAAAGACAAGACAAAACATTACATATTTAATAAATATGTAGCATGCATTGCTTATAATATATATGTAATTACATTTCACATATTACATTATATATTTATCAATAAAATCACATTTTCTAGTCTTCTTTACATTGTTTAATATTCAACCAGCAATTGCCCTTGATGTACTGAGAAATTTATTCAATAGTCTGTTAATTAGGTTACACACAATAACTTCTATGAGCTACAGTGAATGCATTCCAAGTGAAGATGCTTGTTATAAAATCCTATTCCATGTTGATTACATTGCTAGGCCGGAGAGAAAGCTCAAAGGAATCAAGGCAATTTCCACATTTTATACATGTGTGAAATATGTCACACTTCCTCCTCCCTGGGAGTTTTCTGAGCAATGTCTTTCATTTCATTTGCAGACTAAGGCATGTTAGAACTCTCCAGGCGATTTGCCCTGTACACCTTACCTGCCCTCCCTACCGAGGCCTAGTGCTCTACCAACTGATAGAAATGACTATGCTTAAGAGTATCATCTAGTTTTATTTTAGAATTAGATTTTTTCCTTCTCAAATTCATATGCTCATTTTACTGATAATTACCTTCTTAGAGCTGTGATTTTTAACATACTTCCTCATTATCCCATGAGGGCTGTAGAAAACATTCTCAAACTTTAAATATATATATATATATATATATATATATATATATATATAATCATTAAGAGGGCTTAAGTCAACATATCAATGTATGAGTATAATGTATTCTCAAAGCTTGAGCTGCACAGTGTTAAGAACGGTTTTTCTTCCCCCAATCAGAGACATAGAACAGGCCAGCCCATTCATTCATATTTTCTGTAAAGCGAATGTTACAAGTCATACAAGAGCTCTACTTTTTAACTTAAAAAAAAATTGTGGTTAGCAAAATGATGTTTTATTTGACTTGGGGGTTCCTCCCGAACGGGGTTTGGTTTGAGGAATGGCATTTGATGGACAGATACAAGGGAGAGGAGCCATGTAGATGAACAGTGGGTTGGAGGGAGGGAGGCTGAACACGGAGAAGGGTCTGAGCAGAGAGACTATCAAGGGATCCAGGCGTCACCACAGAGCCAGCTGTGGTACTAGGAAGATACATGGCAGCAAGAGCCATGTCTGTGCGGACACGAGGGTAGTGTGGGGCTGAGCTGAGACAGTAGTCATCACAGCCACCGAAAAGTTCATGCGAGGCCGTGTGTGAATATGGTGCCGGAAAACCGCGAGCTTCTTGACTTTATTGATCCATTCCATGAAGTAGGCAACCCTGGTGAACACACTGGGGTAGATAGGATGCCGGCAGTCCAGGCCCCAGCTGGCTAGACCTACCAGAACCCAGACATTGGAGTGGAAGCACACCAGGGGCCCCCCAGAATCAACTGGGCAGATGGACTTTCCTGTGGAGAAGTCTCCTGCACACAGCATCTCTTCATGCACGAAGTCGTTGTCTTGGCCAGATCTTTGCCCAAATAGCGTATTACAGAACTTATTCTCCACCAGGGCCACCTTACCCTCCTGGAGTAAGAAGGGTGGCAACAGTTTCGTGTCTTCGGAGATCTTTCCCCAGCCGGTTATCCAGCAGGACGTCTGATGGAACAGGTGTAGGTCTGTGGATGGGAGGCAGACGGGAAGGACATACGACGTGAAATTCACAGCCCACTGCAGCTGCACCATGGCAATGTCGCTGCCATAGGGATGAAACTTCTCGAACGCTCTGTGGGGGATAATCTGACTCACGGCTATCTTTTGCGTATGCTGGGTTGGCTGGTACAGTTGGATGTTCCCCAACAGAACCCGATAGTCGTCTGGGTTCCTGGATTTGTTGAGGAAACAGTGGGCTGCAGAAGCCAGCCAGCGGTCCTCCAGGAGGACAGCTCCGCACAGGTGACGCTCCAAATAGAGCAGGCTGGCCTGCCAGGGCCACTGGCCCGCCGCTGCATTCTGGCCACCAAACACCTTAACTATCCCTTTGGGCTTTCCACACACTCGGCTGACGTCCTGGCTGGTGTGGGTAACATGTTCCAGGTGTACAGTATGGTGTGGATCATGGGCCTCGGACTCCACTTCCTCCAGTGCTCCCGGGTTTTCCCATTCGGCCGGCAGAGGAGACGTTGAGGAACTTAGCTTGGTAGGCTGCCTAGTGGAGGTGGCCTCTGGAGTCAGAGGCAGCAGCAAAAGCAGCAGTGGCCAGAACAGGTGACTGGTCCCACCTCCGGTCATCGGAGTTCTTGTGCTCATCCCAAACACCAGGATTTCCTGCCTTGACCCAGACCTGAACTTTGTCTACTTGAGTTGAGAGTAGATCTCACTCCATCTCAAACCCAGTCCCCTGAGTAAGACTTTGACTTCATAATGGATGTCATGACTCCCTGGAAAAGTTAAATCACCTACATGACAAGTTTCAAAATCATCCCTTTCCCAGTCACCTCCTCTTCCTACATGCACTAAAAATGTACTTTCTCTACCTCTTGGATGATGGTTGAAATTCCACTATTAGAGATTCTCCTCTTAACTTTAAATTGTCCTCTAAGTAAATGCAAACGGGTAATGCCATTAGCCTTTATCAGTTAGGTATATGGTCATGTACTCTCAGTTATCCATTCTTCTCCAAGACCTACTTCTGCAGGTGGCAGGAAGACTGGGGAAGACTATGAGATCCTATGTCTGGGGAAAAGCAGGGGCAGGAAAGTGTACATACTTGAATCAAGTTGATGAATTCACAAGTTCTGAAGGCTTCAACAGAAGAATCTTTGTATAACTGAAACCCAAACATTTCAAGTAGACAAGTCTAAGGCTGCTCTATTGGTGTTAAAGTTGGAGTCTGGATCTTTGCCTACTATAATTGTCTTCTCACACCAAGGGATAATCCAGAAAAACCTAGGGTTAGGAAAGATGGTTTGAAAAACATTCATGTATTGGGCATTGTCATTATGGAAAAGATGTCAAATTTCTGCCCATTGCTTCTTAATTCTATATTCAGTGATGTCATATTGAGAACTTGAAATCAACCATGATAGCAGTATTTATATCATGAAAACCAGCAGATGCTATATATCAGGACTTCATTTCCTTTTCAGACAACCAATTTACCAGCACACTACTGTCACATAAGTCTCCATGATTTGTGATAGGAGACAGTCACAACACCTACCCACATGTTGTAAAGTACTGTCATAACCTTAATAGTCTTTCCCTCATAAATATAGTCCTCTAGAAGGAACTCAATAGATGAGTTCACTCAGAAATATAAGAAAGAAGCACGTGGGAATTACCATTGGTGAAGTATAGAAAGTATTCCACACAAAGTATTTGTCCATCATATTATTACAAGTCTAGACATAGTCCAGAAGGATCTTAAGATTTATTCACACTCATGGCATAAATAAAAGCAATTAACAAGTGGAAAATATACAAAGCAGAAGATGTGCATAAATAGAAAGCATAAATATAATAGGATCAATAGATGTTTGGAAGGTTCAGAAAAGATGGAGGGGAGGCGACACAAGGAAAAGAGGAATGGAGGATAGAGGATATAAAGATAAATAAGACATCAACCAAGAGAGATAGCCCTCCATTGGAGATAACAGGCATAGTAAATAATAAACACAAAAGCATTTATTCATTCAACAAATGTATCAAGTGCTGAACGTATAGGAAGGACTAGGCATAAAATATTTACCAAAACAAGATTCATGCTTTAATCACTATATAGTTTAAGAGAGGAAAGACCCCAGTAAATTTCTTTCAATATTGGCAAATACTATCATTAATTAACCATTAAGAGATGTAGACCATAGAGAAGATTCTACCCCAACCTTGGGTGTCCTCAGACGTAACATCTAAAACAAGACCTGAAGAACAAACAAGCTGCTTGAATAAACAAGTCAAAAAACAGATAGAAAATGAATAAGAAGGGTCTGGTGGTAGGTGAAAAAAGACAACCATGAGTTCAAAGTTCAGGCTGGCTGATGATAGTGTCTAACAGAAAAAGGCAGAGAAATAAGTCAAGCCAGGTAATGCTGGTCTAACATAACATTCTTGGATCTGGACTCTGAGAGAAAAGAAGAGTCACCATTTTAAGAAGTTATGACTAGATAAAAATACCAAAGTTTAGGGAATTTGTTTGTTCATTTTATCCTCTGAATGGCTTTGGAATTGATCCTCATCTCTCTCTACCACCCTTATCCTCCCTCAACAGTATTAACACTGATGTCTCTAGCAGATCTCTCCACCTCTGCCCTGTCCCATTTAGAAACTGTTCCACAAGAATGATAGTAAGGCCAAATGGAGAGTGCAACAGTGATCATGTCCAACATATTGGTGTGGTGGAGAGGACAAATCAGTCCGTTTGAGAGCTATTCCAGGGACGAGATTAGCAAGATTCATAGGATGAAGAGGGCAAGAATTCAGGAGTCCCCAGGTTCCTGACATGGGCTGTTGGAAGGATGGTAGTGCTACTGAGTTTGAAAGGACATAAGTTGATTCTGGTGCAGGGTGATAGATAAGGATCTAGCTTTAGTTTTCTACAAGTGATTAACCAATTTTGCCAGTACCATTTACTGAAGAGGCTGTCTTTCTTCCATTCTATTTTTTTAGCTCCCTTATCGAAGATTAGGTGGCTATCGGTCTGTGGGTTCATTTCTGGGTTTTCATTTCCATTCCATTGGTCCTGAGGTTTCTTCTTGTGCCAGTACCAAGATGTTTTGATTATTATGGCTTTGTAGTAGAGTTTGAAATTTGGAATTGATATTCTTCCAGCACGGTTCTTTCTGTTAAGGATTGTTTTTGCTATTCGGGTCTTATATATCACCTTGCACCAGAATCAACTCCAAATGGATCAAAGACCGTCAAAGCAGACATCCTGAAAACATTACAGGACAAAATAGGAGAAACCCTAGGTCTCCTTGGCACAGGCTGAAATTTTCTTATAGAGACCCAGAAACACAACAAATCAAAGAAAGGTTGGACAAATGGGATTGCATGAAATTGCAGAGTTCTGCATGGCAAAGGACATAGCTAGCAGGATCAATAGAAAGCCCACTGATTGGGAGAAGATCTTCACTAGCCATACAACGAACAAGGGTCTCATATCTAAAATATACTTGGAACTCAAAAAATTAAATCCCCCAACAACAAGTCCTCAAAGAAACAACTGACCGATTAATATGTGGGCTAAAGAGAAACTTCTCTGAAGAGGAGAAAAGGATGGCCAATAGACACATGAAGAAATGTTCAACCTCTCTAGCCATAAAAGAAATGCAAATCAAAACAACATTGAGATACCACCTCACCCCAGTTAGAATGGCTATAATCAAGAACTCTAATAACAACAGATGCTGGAGGGGATGTGGACAGAAGGGAACCTTACTTCATTGTTGGTGGGAGTGTAAACTTGTTCAACCACTTTGGAAAGTAGTATGGAGGTTCCTCAAAAGACTCTACATAGAGCTCCCCTATGACCCCGCCAATCCCACTTTTGGGCATTTACCCAAATGATCACAAACAAGACCATACTAAATCTACCAGCACAACTATGTTTATCGCAGCATTATTTATCATAGCTAAGATATGGAACCAACCCAGATGCCCCTACAGTAGATGAATGGATAAAGAAAATGTGGTATATATACACAATGGAATTCTATGCCTCCATCAGAAAGAATGGCATTGCCCCATTTGTTAGGAAATAGAAAGACTTGGAAAAAATTATATTAAGTAAAGTTAGCCAGTCCCAAAGAAACATAGGTCCCATGGTTTCCCTTATTTGCAATAACTAGTATATGTCTGAGACAAGCAGAAAAGGTCAGAAAAGATGATGTTAAGTGAAATGAACCCCAAGATAAGGACACAAGTGTTCTTTTCTTTCTTCCTATTGTTTCTGATGTATTTTAAGGTACCATGTAATTTTTTTGATGCTTTGTCTGTCACTCCCTCATGGTATAACCTGTTTTCACTGTATTTGATGTTGGTATAATTTGAGAAGGGGAAGGGAAAAAATAAATTGTTTAAATAAGGATACAGGTTGACCCATTGCAACAATGAGATGTACAAGATGCTATGTCTAAAAACGAACTTTACTATTTAGGTGGTGGGGGGCGGTTGGAGGGGAGAGTATAGTTGTGATGGGAGGGAAAGGATGGTAGGGGAAAAACAAAGGAGGAGGCAACAATTCTTGATAAGAAATGTACTCATTACCTTGCTCATGTTATTGGAACCCCTCTGAACAGTATTTTCACAATAAAAAACTTATTTAAAAAATTAAAAAATAAAAACATCAAAAAAAGAAAAGAGGAAGTGGCGCTGTAGCTCAAGTGGTAGAGTGCTAGCCTTGAGCTGAAGAGCTGAGGGACAGTGCTCAGGCCCAGAGTTCAAGCCTCATGACTGACAAAAAAAAAAAAAGAAAAAGAAAAAGAAAAAGAAAGGACATGAAACAGAAACAGGTCTGGTAGGAGTGGATCAGAAGTTTAACTCTGAGCTGTAGTAAATCCTGGCAGAGATATGTAGTCAGGAATTTATTAGAAAAGCCCAAAGAGAAATTACCATGATGTCTAGTTTTTATACCGTGATCAGTAAATAATATTGCTTCTCTTCACCTAGTAAGTAATCAAGTGAGACACGAGCATAAGCCCACAGAAGTAAAATGTTCAATTTGGTCACAAACACTTAACAGAGTTGGGAAACATAGGGTGCTAATACTTCATTTCTGATTTGAAGAGAATAGGGTAGTCTGTCTCCAGGATGATTCCTAATGATTTTTGCCAGATGGTGCTCGTGTCTTGTTTAGCCCTCCCTTCCAATGAATGGAGATGAGTTGTGTGACTTCTAAGGACGATGAAACTTCTGCCCTCTTTTATCAACCTCCAGACCTGTCCCTCTGGGACAGCCAGCTGCCATACTGGGAAGTTAATGCTTATGGTGGGAATCGAATGCCATTTTTCAACAGCCAGGCAGGTTCTCCATCTTGGGAGCCAATCCTCCTGGCCTGCTCCAGCACTTCCAAATGTCTGACATGGCCAAATCTTAACTGCAACCACAAGAGAAAACCAGAGAAGAGCCGCTCAACTACACTGCTTCTAAACCCCCAATCCACAAAAACTAAGAGGTAGTAAACATGACTAGTTTAAGCCACTATATTTAGAAGCCTATGTATTGCACATCAACAGATAAAGTACACAGAAAATTACCTACCACGCTATGGATGGCACATATACTGGAGAGCTAAAAAAGGCCTCCCCCATGGTGCCCACCTCACAAAAGCTAAAGCCACAGCTCTCACACCTGAGCATGGAGCTGACTCATCTGAAGGCCTCATTAAAGTACAGACTGGATTCCACCCAAGTTTTTTTTACTGTGGGTCAGAGCTAGAACTCAGCCATTCGCCATTCTGGAAGGCATTCTGGGAACATGGGTGCTGATGAGTGAAGACGTGGCCATGAGATGGCAGTAACACCTAGCAAGGTTTACTTGGCTACATTTTGATGTCTGCATGAGACCATCTATAGGCTACTGTCTAGAAGCAGAGGAGGACAAGGGAAGGGAAGATAGATTACCTTTCTCAGCATCCAGCAGGTCAATGAGCTCCCAAGGGCAAGAGCAGCTCCCAGTCTTATTTATTGTAACAGGATTTCTCTTATCTATTGCCAACAGATGTAGAATGCAGTTTCACAGGGTATACAAAACAAACAAGCTCTAGGTAGCTAAGAATTGACTTATCTGAACTATGTTTAAAACAACTACAGAAACTAAGTTTGGAATGACAAGGTTTCTGAGTTCACTGGCCCCAGCCTCTTATGAGGAAATAAACAACACAGTCCATCACTGGCCTGTTGATGTGACAAAGTCTCCGAGTGATATAAATGCTTCCAATCCAAGAACACACTGACAACCACTGACCAGGAGGGATGAATAATAATATGGGTTTCTTGTGGGCAAGAGGACTCTGGAAAAGACCATAAACTCAATCTGCTCCAAAACTGCCATATCAAATGGAATCTCTTCCCTTAGAAACAAAATGAGGGAAAGGGAAGTGAATGCAACTGAGCCTCTGGCCACATGAAAGGAAGTGAGACAAAACTATCTGTTCCCTTTAAATCTAATCCAAGATAAAGATTTTGCATCTAAGAAACATAGTTTTCATTGGGACTTCCTTTCTATTACTGAGAAGGAAGTCCAGTGAGGAATTTCTGGTTTTCTCTATACAGAAACCAGTTCTACAACTGTGGTAGTTTGCCTGTGGATGGTGAAAGCTGCTAATACATCTTTACCTAATTAAGTAATTTCTGATGCACACACAAAAATGTTTCTCTTAAAGAACTCCAAGAAAGATGTTTTGTGTTGTAAAAGAAATGTAAATTTAGATCTAATATTGAAGTGATTTTCCTTAACCAAGATTTTAGTTGCTTTTATTTCCTCCTATGACATTCACATCTCCATAATCATCCCTTTGCTAGTCTTAATGACCATATGTTCTACACATTAAGAACAGTATTGGATGCCATGCCATAAGGTGAAGGTAAAGCTGGGAATAAAGCAAATATAAGATTTTTCTTCCTAAAAATAACTTACATAAAGAGAACCTGGTTAATAGGAGCATTTGATATATTAGTCTCAGCTATTTTCTTTTTCTTCCATTCACATTAGGGGATTTAGAAATAAATTAGCTTGAAAAATGCAAGAAGGAAGAAACAACAGGGCTACCCTCCCAACAAAGAAAGGCATTAGCCTAAGATTTAGTGATTTAGTAATATATCACTTTCTGGGGTAGTTTTACTGACAGAGGCTGAATCTTTTGTGGACCTCTTACTTCCTCTTGACTGAAATATCCAACTGGCCCAAAGAAGCTCCAGCCTCTTAATTCTATCAGGATTGACACAATTTGCATAAGTACCTGTCATTATCCCCCACCAAGTACCTCCTTTCCAACCTTGAGCATTTCTTTTGGATTCATTTTAATTAAATAGCTAATGTAGCTATTCAAGTTCACATTGTCAATGACCATGTAATCATCTTCCCTAGTGGCCAAAATTCTTTTCTCTTTATGAGGTTACAATTAAATTCCTTTCAGCCATAAGGTCAAAAGAATCTGGAACAGTTAGCCTTCCCTATGACTAATTTCACACCTGCGACTGTGACACAGATAAAATAAGACCTCTTAAATAGAAGGTGTCAAATTAAGAAATAATATACATTTGACTACATCTCAACTGAAGCTAATTAGATGTAAAAATTAAACACTGGATTCTTTTCCTGTTGCTGGAAGTGAAGGCTGACATTCTACTCATACATTTAAGACAAATCTGTGTCCCTTAGAAATTTAAAGTAATTTTTAGGTTAGAAGAGAATTAAAATAGCACAAAGAATGAGAGAGTATTATATGGGAGATGAAGAAAACACGCTCCTGTGTCTTTCTTGTAATAACTTTATTTCATTTCTTTCAAGGGATTTAAGTTCTTCCAAAGTGGATTTTTGTTGCTTTTCTGCTATTTAAGACATTCATATATTATAAATGATTTTGATTACTTGATCTCAATGTAGGGCTAAATGCCCTGAGCTGATGTAGCCAATAGCTTTTGAGATGAATCTCCAACCAATCAAACCTTCCTGCTTAGTCACCCTAAAATTAATGGAGGACCTACCTTCCTCTCCACCTAAGGTTTTCAATGATTCTTAATATCACTCTGCTCCTACTACCTGCTGCTACCAACTCTCCATGCCTTTGTCCTCCAAGAAGAGTAGCTGTCAGAAGTGAGATTACTAGAATGAAATCTATAAAATGTCAACAGCACATTCATTCTACATTGTAAAGGCTTTAAAACCCTAACCTGAGCCTTACTTGGGACTGATACTGCTATTCTGTCTTCCCTTTTCTCTTTTGGAAAGTGAAAAAATCTTTTGTTTTCTTGTTTTGTCTTCTGCCTCTTGGTGAATTCTTCTACACCAAGTGTATCAGCCAAAGCCCTCATACCTAACACCTAATTTGCTGTAAAACACTAGAACTTAATTGTCCAATTTGACTCTATTTTGGCACTAATTATCCAGCCTCACTTTTTCCTCACTATCTTACCCTTTCTATTTTCTAGTAATCACTATTCTCTTCTACTATGACATTCATTTGTTTAGAATCTACATGTAAAAAGCAGGCACTAGATAACCATTAGTATCATTGTGCTTCACAAAAAAAGTAGACAAATTCATTCACCAATGTCATATCTTAGGAGTCCATGGTAGACAGACAGTATGCTAAGTTCCTGGAAATTGACAACCAAACTCCGTCTCAGGTTAGGGATGGAGCTCAGTGTTAGAAATGACTGGCTAGCAAACCTGAGGACCTAGGTCTAATCCCCAGGACTAAGATTTAAAAAACAACAGAGAAGACTCAACTCTGCCCTCCCAGTCTATGGGGTATATATAACAGGATCCCCACTAAGCAGCACATGGTCCCAGTGAGCAACCAACAGCAAAGAGTAACATTCATTGCACAGGAAACCCAGAGACTTGGTTGCCAAGAAACAACAAACCAATTCATGATAAATAACTGGTTTTCCCAATATATTGAGGAAGCTGGCCCTAGAAAACAAAAAAATTGATAGTTGTTACATGTATATCAAGAATGACAAACAGATACATTTTGTTCTGTTCCCTTCAGGTCAGGGTAAAGGGATTTCATACCAAAGAAACCATTTTACTTATCTGGAGTCATTTTCAAGTCCTATATAACACATACATTGTTTTCCCCTGGGATTTTCCTGGCATTAAGCCTCACACAAAACCATACACACTAAACCCTAATAATGGAAAGAAAACACACAGTATATTTGATGGAACTTTTAGAAGATAATTAGATGTAATAATTTGCAAAGGCCGCAGAAGGACAGAAGAAAAATTACGAATGGCAAACACATGAATCTGTGTAATGAATTAACATTCAAATCAAAAACTTGTGAATAACATATTCTAGAGACTAATCACACAGTAGACAATAATGAGAATACTGAAATAAAAAGGGACCAAATTACACTATTCCCTGATATAAAGGATAACCATCTGGCTACTTTTAGATTCCAGGGATGCAGAAAATATGTTGAAAGGTCCCAGAGAGCCAAACAAAATTCCTTGGTAGCGTCTAGAGCAGCAATGGGGTTTTCTCAAATGTGAACCTGAATAGAATTTACAAGTAAAACAACAACAACAAAACTAGTTCTAGATCTGTATGCAAAATGAAAAGCTATTGATGAGAAAGGGACCAGAATTTCTCAGAGATTTTAAGGAAAGCTCTAATTCCTTGTATCAACCAGTGGCTTCACACAGAAGCAAGTATGAAAACCCACAAAACATGAGATTAAACAAGAAAAGAATTAAATATAAGGGAATGAAAGGAGACGAACATGCATGGTCTAATCAGGATTCATATAAGCTGCAAAGATTGCCTTTGCATAGCAGAGAAAGAGACGTTGGAAAACATGAGGAATGCATGTGTGGACATTACTCAATTTAGAAAGTCAACAAGAGCAAAGAGGATAGGTACTATCTTCTTTTAACTCCCTTCCACCTTTCACTCATACTTCTGTTTGAGAAAAAGAAAAGAAAAGAAAACCTTCCCTTCTCACATACCATGTGTTGAGGTAATGCAAAAAAAAAAAAAAAAGGTAAAACAGAGCAGGGGTTATGCCACTCAGCATGTTTTACTGGCAAGACTTTGAATTTTGAATCAGGGTAAAAGCGTAGCCCTTCTAATACCAGATGTAGTCTTTTTTTAAAGTTAATTTTTGTTTTTATTTTTTGTGAACATACTGTACAGAGGGGTTACAATTACATGGGCAAGATAATGAGTATATTTCTTATCAAGCATTGCAGCCTCCTCCTTTGTTTACCCTTCACATCCCTTCCCAGCCTCCCCTCGCCCCCCACCCCAACCACCCCCCCCCCAGATGTAGTCTTAAGCGAATCACCAACTGATCATACAAGAGGTTATGAATTCCAACATCCCTGGGCAGTTACTTAAATGATGTGAATTATTTAACATTGCTCTTGCCACATAATAGATGCTCAAATAAATGGTTTCTTGACTTTCCTCTTTAACCCACAGAACAGAGCAAATAATAGAAAATGAATTAACTACAGTAGTACAGGACAGCCTATGGTTCATGTAATGCTCTATTAAAGTTCTGTTTGTGATTATCACGTTTTGGGGAAGACAGACAAATGTTCATATTTGTTATATTTTGGTTATCAAGATTTGAATTCTTATAATAAACTGGAAAGCATTTTTGACCCAGACCAGGTGGTATTGTATTTTTAAATTCTTATGAGATAAAGTAATGGAACCAATAATAATCAATTGCCTGTCTCTGAATGGGTCTTAGAAGAAACTAATTTTATGAGAAGAAATGTAGCTTATCACAATTGACACCTTCAGACAAGAGTACTAGATAGGAGTCGTGTTGAAGATATTTTGAGACCTGACATGGTCTCTAAGACTTACTCTTGACCAAAACATGTTCCTGAATAAAAGGAACTATGTTCCTGAATAAAAAGGAACTAAGACACAACCCTCCTGCAGAAAGATGAGAGTGACAGAATTTCCTGATGTAGGACCAAGTGTTGAAGAGGGGGTAAGATTGGAGAAGAGGAAAAAGCCAGAGACATAAGAGCCATACCATTTTTTTCTTTCTCAGTAAGAGCATTGTTTTCAAATGATTTTAATCTCTCAAAATGAGCAAGAATCCATAGTAGGCTGCCAATTTATTTGTTCTTATTTCTAAATTGGTGTTATAATTGTTTCTGTGAGAGATAACCACATCAAATAAGCCCTTTAAACAAGTAGGGAGTTAATTGTGGGAAACCAAAATGAGTAAGATCTATTTGGGGTACAGAGCTCTCTTAACATGAGAAAAATGCTGGAGTTATCCAATAATCCTGGGTTAAACAGCTGCCCATATCAATAGAAAATGACTAGCTTGGTCTTCAAGTTTCTTAAGCCCAATTCTCTAATATGACCCAAATTTCTCTGTCTCTTTTGGAGGAATATCAGAGAAATCTTAATCCTATGAGACTTCACATGGTCCCTGGTTTGTTCAGCTAGAGTGACTGTTACTTCCCTAGAAGTTTGCTAGACTTTCCCCAAGTTTAGCACTGAAGGTCTAGCATCATGAGATACCTCCTAGTCCCAGGGAAACTGGGGTGGTTGATCATACTACACCATAGAATGTATTCAAGGCCTTCTCCTAAGATCCTGCTGAAGGGGGAACCCTGGGTTCCCACACGTTGGGACATGAGAGCAGAATAGACTCCCTGAGCAACAGCCAAGTCTCCATTCTCATTCTTGCCCCTTTGTAAATGTCGGGTAGGAGAAGCATTGCCTCATAAAAGGTTTGCTGAGCTGGTGAGGACATGCTGGTTCTCCTCTGTGGAAGATGGGGAAAGAATTTGTCCAGAAGCTCAGTTAATTAGACCGCCATAGCAATTTAGTTTTGCAATGAAACAGATATCTTCTGCAGCTGAAAGACAAGTGTTGAGGCAAAGCATCTGCTTCACAGTCAGCACAACTCTAAGCCTGAATTCAGTGGTGCCTGTTGAAGACAAAAGGCAGCCACCTAGCCACAGAGAGGAATTCATTAACAAGGAACGGGTCAGATTCCATTACCTTGAACTTCAACCTGCACAAAAACAAGATAAGCATTAAGTCTTTTAAATCTTCTGATTTCATGGAGATTTTCAACATGAAAGTGTTTGTTACTATTTCATCTACTGGACCCAGTTACACCAGACAGATTAGTAATGCTGGTGTATTTGTTTCTGAATGAAAAAAAAATGGATGTGGGGGACTGGGAAGGTGGCTCAGTGGTAGAGCACTTGCCTTGCATGCCAGAGGCCCTGGGTTCGATTCCTCAGCACTACATAAGCAAAAAGAAAAAAGCTGAAAGTGGCGCTGTGGCTCAAGTGGTAGAGCGCTAGCCTTGAGCTGAAGAGCTGAGGGACAGCGCCCAGGCCCAGAGTTCAGGCCCCATGACCAGATCCCCCCCCCCAAAAAATGGATGTGGATGTCATGATCAAAGATTTTTTTTTGGCCTGATCTGTGTTTTTGTGTAAGATATTAAAACAAGTTAATGGAGAGAATAGGTAAGAGATCCATAAAAACAAAGAAATACTGTAAGACTATTAAAACCTCTAGATTCCAATGTGTGTTACTTGTATACTTGAGAACAAAAACTTGATACTTGATAACAAAAACTGACAGGCCACAAGATAAAGAGGACCAGATAGTGTGTAGAGTTGCTTTTTTGTTGCTTCTTTTATCATGCTCTATTTTCTATTACATATAGAGTTAAATATGGCAGAATGAACACAGCGGTATCTCCACTCTCAAGAAATGTCATTCTAAATAGTAAAGTAATAAAAATAATACTATGATTTTAGTTTCTGAAGTTTCAGATATTCCAGACAACTATAGTTCAAAAATATTAGATGGAAAGTTTTAGAAATACCAACCAACTTTTACTATGCCCAGTTTCTCTACAGTGTGATGAATTTCATGCTATCTCAAATTCTGCAAGTATAATCTCTCACACATTTTGTCTGATAGGACCACATGACATACATTACTTGCCAGTTAATCACTCCATAGCCATCTCAGTTGTTAGGTCAACTGTCAAAGTATTGACTATGTTCCAGTAGTACTTATTTTATTCTAAGATTTGTGGTCCCAAAGCTCAAAAGTAATGATGCAGTAATGGCAGCTGTGCTTAAGACAAACACAATTGATTCTGGTGCTCTATAGTGAAGCTGCAAGGCATGTAGGAAAAATATCATATAAACAAGGTATAGTACTATGCATGTATCCAATGAAACATATCCCCCAAAGACAAGGAGGGACTTACTCTTTGCAAACTCACTGATGATGAAGACAGGAAAGGAAGTGGCACACTATGAGAAATATGAATAAAATTCTGGAAGACAGAAATAAATTAAGGAAAGGGAAGTAACCTAGAAGAGAAAATAGTAAAACAAGTCACCTCACAGGAAAACAGTAACAAAAAAGAATTCTGTATAATCTACCCTATGGAACTAAAATCTTACAGCTCAGAAGTATGGGTAGAAAGCCTTTTTAAGGAGTTATTGGCCTTTCAAATCTTCTTTGACAGGCTACATGATTACAAAATCCCCTTTGTGTTCATCCCCAAGGAAATCAGGTGCTTACTCCCTTGGGGGACTAGATGGTACACAGTCCAGGGCTCAGGTGAGTGCTTAGCTAAGCCTATTTATGTTACTACTGAGAAGCCCAAAGCACCCTTTCCTTCCCTAAACCCTAACATACCAGCAGCCAAATTCATAAAAGTAAAGTCTTTTCCTGATAACTCAAATCACCAAAGAAAAATCTAATGATATTGATATTTTAATAGAGCCAAATCAAACAAAATAACCAACTGAGAACCCCACGGAAAAAACTACCAGTTAATCTTGCCCTGCACATAGAAATTACAATATGTTTTGATACCTCTGTTTATGTCAACAGTATGCCAGAGAACACATCATGCATTTGAGAGATTTTCTAGTATGCAAGAGATAAAACAAACAATCAATAACATACTTATGGAGTACTTCTTATTTAAAATACTTAGGGTTAGTAGTGTTTTAGTTTTCATATATTTTGGAGCTTTAGAATATTTGCCTATATATAATGAAATAATATAGCTTGGTTATGAGACCCAAGTCTAAATACAATAATCATTTGTTTCATGTACAATTGTACACATGGCCTGAAAATTTCATTAAATTATTTTTAATGTGAATATGTCTTGATTGTGACACATATAGTCAACTATGGGATTTTCCATTGTGTTGTGCTGTCATTAAACATTTCAGGGTTTAGAGTATTACAGAATTCATATCTTCAGATCAGGAATGCTCAAACTGTACAAGAATAAAAACCACTGTAAATACAACCTCTATGGAGACAGAAAGCTGAGCTAATGACTATAAAAATTTGGAGATTAAAAGCAAGAGGAGACATCTTTTAAAATTAGAACTGTACTTTGTTGTATGTCTATAGAAAAATGGAATATAAAGCCAGGAAAATTCCCAGAAAGCAAAGCAAAATTATATGGAAACAGGCAGGTCATAATTGCTATATATTGCAAACAGCTCTTCAAAACCATCAAGGACATGTTCTGATATAACAGATTTCGCCAGAAATCATGACTTGTAGAAATCTTGAGGGCATACTAATTCAAGTCTTAACATCTCCACTAAGATAACCATTAGACATCCCAAACTAAGTATGTCCAAAACCACTCCTGAGCCCCATTCTTCTATACCTTTGATAGAAACACCTTCCTAGCTATTGCTCTAGTCTGCCATTTTCCCCACCTCCTTCTCTCTACCCAACAAATCCTATTCGTTGTACTTGTAAAAATATAACCAGTATCTAACCACTTACTACTTCCATTTCTACACTCTAATCAAAGTTTTCAGCTATATTTCAGCAATATTCTCCTTGCCGACCCCACAGATTCTATAGTAGGCTCAACATGGCTGCCCCAGAGAGCCATAATGTGCTCATATGATTTTCTACCTCCCACAGCTCTCCATTTTACTCAGAATAAAATAAATCTTTTCTTTCTAAGATGGTGCTTTGAAGTTCTGTTGATGGTGAGAACAAAATGTAAATCTATTACTTCAACTCTCTGACTATGAAGCACAGTTTTTATAGATTCAAATCAGTACTGTGGTATCCAATTGCTAAGGTCAAGTGAAAAAACATGTACACAACAAGACATAACTAACCTAAAGTGCACAAAATGCTTGTAATTCCTTGAAAGACATGAAATGAATAAAGAACTCCTTTCCTGTTATACATTATTCAAAGGCAATTTGAATATACATGTGTTTATATATTATTCAAATGTCATTTTCACAATAACAAATAAATACTCCCAATACCAAAGGATATATCAATATTGGATAAAGTGTATTCACAATGTTTATTTCAAAATGACTTAAAATCAGTCTTTTTGTAACTTTTATAAATACACACTTGGTAGAATTTATTTTGTCACCATGAAATTATATTTAAATCCTCTTTTCTTCAAATTACTCTAACTGTCATTATTTCTGTTATCATGTATCAGACTTATTCTGGTAGCTGAGGGCCAAGTGAAAATGGGCATCATTTCTTCCCAATTTCCTTGTCTGCAAAGAAAGTGGTTGGCAAGAAAATGATATTTGTTGAGGTGGTAGATAGTCTAATTACTTTGCTCTGATCATAACATGATTTATACATTTATTAAAATAACTCCTTATACCCTATAAATATCATGTGTCAATTAATTTTTTAAAGATACTGACCATATAGACAGTGGTTGGATCAGATCATGTATAAAATTCATTTCTAGGATTATACCTTTATGATTTTGGGTTCTAAGATGAAACCACCTGAAGAGTTGATATCATTTGGGGGGGGGGGGGAAGGGTCCAGTCATGGGCCTGAACTATGGGCCTGGGCGCTATCCCTCAGCTCTTCAGCTCAAGGCTAGCGCTCTACCACTTGAGCCACAGTGCCACTTCTGGCCTTTTTCTTTTTGCTTATGTGGTGCTGAGGAATCGAACCCAGGGCCTGATACATGCAAGGCAAGTGCTCTACCACTGAGCCACCTTCCCAGCCCTTGAGATCCCTTTTATACTGCCTCTCCTCTCTCTCTCTCTCTCTCTCTCTCTCTCTCTCTCTCTCTCTCTCTCTCTCTCTCTCTCTCTCTCTCTCTCTCTCTCTCTCTCTCTCTCTCTCTCTCTCTCTCTCTCTCTCTCTCTCTCTCTCTCTCTCTCTCTTGCTATACACACACACACGCACACACACACACACTCAAGATATATACTCAAGATTAGGTAATAAATTGTAATTGCAACTCATATTTAAAAGTTCAACTACAATTACTTATCCATAATTCAAAAATTTCAAAAGGAACTACTTACATATATAGACTTAAATCTCCAGGTATATTATCTGACAATGGACTTTTGAGATGTGCTATGTTAATGTAATATTCTGATTTTACATATTCATTCATTCAATCAGTTGACTGATGGTCATTTCTTCAGTGATAGGTATTATATGAGACCTGACCATGTCAAGTTGCAAGAGCAATGAATTAAAAAATGGCAATAGAAATGTTAAAAATCTGGAGTAGAATTGTAAGGTTACAAAGTGGGTATAAAGGAGTCAATTCTATCCATAAGGAAGGACTAAGAAAATTTTCCTAAAGGAAGTGAGGTCTCACCTGAGAAGTGAGAAAGGGGTAAATATTCCATAGATAGCAATAGTAGAAATATAGAGAATGTAACAGGCAAAAAATGATTTGCCTCCAAAGATACTAAAGTAGAAACAAAGGTAGACACTGGTAACAAGGTAACTTACTATGGCTGGGACATAGGTATGTGTCCAAGTGAGAGGAAGAAAAATAATAACTTGATCCCTCATGGTAAGGAATTCTATTTATTCAGAACTAGTGGGGAACCACTTGAGAATTTCAGATAGTCATATAACTTTATTCTTTTCTTTCTTTTTCAAAAATAAAGCTTTTTCCAACACTACTTTGGACAGCGAATTCAACCATGACAAGGGAGGGAGGGAGATGCCGTATTGGTTTGTTAGGATTGCTAAAATGAAATGCCACAGGCAGGGGAGCTCAAATTATATAAACTTGTTTTCTCACAGTTGTGATTGGTGAATCTTGGAAGTCAAAGAGTTAGACAAACTATTTCTTCTTGAGTTTCTCTCTTTAGTTTTTGAATGATCATCTTCTCCCATGCCTTTACATCATCTTCCCTTCATGGGTACAGATCTGTGTCTTCACTTCCTCTTCTCTGAAAGAAATCTCTCCTATCAGATTAGGAGCCAACCTTCTGATTCTACTTTATCTTAATCGATGACCTATTTCCAAAATTCCCTATCTGCAAATACTGTACATCCAGAGGTATAAGAGATTGGGACTTCAGTATATAAATTGGAGGATACATTCAGTCCATAACATATAGGTTCAGAAAAGACTGCTCCCATGTCAGATAAGGCAGGACAGGAAGTAGTCTAGAAGCACTGTGTAGGGCAGTGATGAGCATAGAACACCTTACAGACCCAACCTTCACCTAGACTAAGTTTGATAGGCAAGAAGACAGGATATAACTTCCAGGTGACTGGTGAGCGAGGGTGTTCTTAAGAGGAGTAAGAATAATTTTGAGATGACTTATTTCAGTTTTAAGCCTATTATAATTATATATTAACAACAAAATAATGGGTTTCATCATGACATTTTCATACATATAAATAGCATACATCACTCTCTATTACCTTCTTCTAGACTCCTTTAGATTTCCTCTAAACTCCTTTCTGTTCCCTAAGTTTCTCGTATAACTCATGTCTTTCTTTTTTTCTAGAGTCTACATGTGAGACGAAACATGATTCTTGTCTGAGTCTGTCTTATTTCATTTAACCTAATCAACAGAAAGGTGAATTTTTAAGCTAAGTATTAATGTATTTTGATGTGATATGTTTTCACTATCTAAAATATACAATATGTATATGTCTCCAAATGTTATATGTTATTAAGTTCCTTGACTTAAACCAAAGGGAAAACTATTACTCCCCTTTGCACCTTAAAAGTTACCTTTCTTCCTCAGAAATAATCACTTCAAGTCTTTCACTTTTTCATCAGCATTTTCTTGTATAATTCTAAATAATATTCATAGTCTGCCAGTGGGACTTTGTATTGCTCTTCCTTTCAAGTGAAGAATTGATTAAGAGGCAGACATAAGAATGAGAGTGCTAGGGCTGGGAAGGTGGCTCAGTGGTAGAGCGCTTGCCTTGCATGCATGAGGCCCTGGGTTTGATTCCTCAGCACCACATAAACAAAAAGAAAAAAGCCGGAAGTAGTGCTGTGGCTCAAGTGGTAGAGTGCTAGCCTTGAGCTGAAGAGCTGAGGGACAGCACCCAGGCCCAGAGTTCAGGCCCCATGACCGGACCCAAAAAACAAAACAACAACAAAAAAAAGAATGAGAGTGCTGAAAATCAAAGCCTCATCTTGATTATTGGTTGAAGTACAATGGCCAATAAAAGTTCATCATGAAGTTATTTTACACAGCAGTAAGTTTCCCATCTTACCTTCCATAAAGCAATCAAAGGGCTTAAAAATAAAATAAAGTGAAATAAGAATTAAATTGATTGTATTAAGGATTTTTCATTTTTTATGTCTAATAGAGTAAGATGTTTATTCTTAAAAAGAACAGACTCTCAAGTGCATGCAATCCTACTAGAGCTGTTACACTCTTCCAACTAATATGGAATGTGACTCAAATTAGTCAGTTCCCTTGTTTCTGGAGAGTTGAATTTTAAAAAGCAGGCAACAAGAGGAGAAAGTTCAGAAGACAGGAAAGAGTCCTACTCCTGCTGCTTGATCATTAGGGCATCCATGGTTCCTGTTTAGAAAGCATGCTTCACTCACTGTTCGTTCTATTATGTTATCCTGTAACAAAAATCCTTTTCTTTACAAGACACTATATTGAAAATGAACTTTACAACTTTGTGGGGGGGGCGGGGAGAAGGGAGGAGTTGGGAAGGAAAAAGATGGTAGGGAAAAAACAAAGGAGGGGGTAACAATGCTCGATAGGAAATGTACTCATTACCTTACTCATGTAACTGTAACCCCTCTGTACAGTATCTTTACAATAAAAAATATGTCAAAAATGAACTTTACAACTTTGGTGCGGGGGGGGGGGGAGGATGGGATGGGAAGGGGAAACAAAGGAGGAGGCTACAATGCTTGATAAGAAATGTACTCATTATCTTGACCATGTAATCGTAACCCCTCTGTACAGTATTTCCACAATAAAATATATATATAAATAAAAAATCCTTTTCTTAATATTTTACTAGTTTTTTAGTATACCAAGGGTATCAAACTGATAAAAGCAAACTTTAAACTCACTGAAAGATTTTATTCATTATTCATTAAAAGATTATTGTTCCAACTAGACTATTACTTCCAGTTAGAATATAAACCTGAGGATCTTGAAACCACAATGAAGTAAGAAATCATCGTTCATTTTTGGTCAAATTTTCTTGAAACCTATGCTTTATTTTCAAGACTACAAATCATTCTTCCACA
Organism: Dipodomys merriami; assembly: GCF_024711535.1. Taxonomy (NCBI): domain Eukaryota; kingdom Metazoa; phylum Chordata; class Mammalia; order Rodentia; family Heteromyidae; genus Dipodomys; species Dipodomys merriami. The sequence continues at coordinate 48,757,229 of NW_027206179.1, forward strand.
ATCTCCTCACTTTACATGCCAATGATTATGCTTTTTAAGATCTGATTGAAACACTCAATCATGTTTCCATCCAAATTTCTACTGTCTGCTGAGCACAAGTCCTCTTTGCCCTTACACTTATTCTCCTTGAAAAGCAGCAGTTATCTTTGGAGAGGCAGCTATCAAAGGTATCTTTCTCACACACATCTTTGTGAGTTGTCAGAGTGACAGTCTCTGTGGGATGCTACATCATTGCTTGCAACTCTAAATAGTCCATTTTCTTTCCCTTCAGGTTTGTCTCCTGAATTTACAGTTTTGAGGTCATCTTTGGAAACCTCCTATTCACAGTCAAACTCTCAGTAAATGTTCCTAGAGCTACTAATTCAGCCTGACAAAAGATAAGAGGGGAGAGGAAGTTTGGAGACACTTTCTCCCAACTCCTTGTCTTTGCAGTACAGAAAGGGAGGCCTACAGGGCATGGTAGGATGTTTACTGAGAACCCTAGCAGAATCTGCAGGAACACCTAATTTGCCCACTCCACTACGCTATTCATTCCATTATGGTATTCCATTTACTCTAGTTTAGTGTTTTCTTATTCTCCTCAGGGGTCCCACGCTATCTAAAACAGCAAAATCCTTCTGCCTAAATTCTCTGCCTCTGATCCCTTATTGTTTCTTAACCTCAGCTAAAAGATGCTATGAACATTGTTCTCCTGTAAATAGACTCTGAGCTGGGACTTGGTATACAAACTATTCATTAGGGAGTGTTCCAGAAAAACACCTGTGTGTGGATAAGTTTGGCACACAGGAGTGGACAGAGAGTAATATCAAATTGCAATAGTCCTAAGTGCTATGAACACAACCACTTCCAGAGAAGCATGGGCACTAAAATGGCCCTTCAGAGTTGTGTCTCCTTGGGTGGATAGCCACAAGTGGCAGCCAAAGGCACTGTACTTAACTATCCCCAGAAGAGTGTGACCTCTGGCTGCAGTAGCTCTCCAAATCCCAGTGTAACCACTGGTGGGCTGAAACCTAAAGTTTCCAATGATAGTCCTCTCTAGAAGGGACATCATTACAAATGCACACGCACACAGGCATGCACACACACACACACACACACACACACACACACACACACACACACACACACACACATACTACAATACTCCACTGATAGCCTGCTTCATAGGAAGTACTGTCAAGACATTTCATAAGTACTGTCAAGACATTTCACATTTCTCTGTCCTTGGAAAGCTGGAAGTGTAGTAGGAGGCAGGAATCATAAATCATGATGATGTAAAGCACAAATTGTCCTTATAAAGGCAAGCAACATACAATGAAGGTTTGATGATGCAACTTAGGGAAGAGAGCACTGCATTGATTTAGGGAAGACTCAGGTGGAGAGTGGAGAACAACTGAGTCTTCAGGAAAAAGAATCTTCTCACTTTACATTCTAGTTTTCTTTCCCTTCTTTGTTTCAGTTTCTCTCTCTCTCTGTCTCTCTCACTGTTTCTCTCTCTGTCTCTCTCTGTCTCTGTCTCTGTGTCTGTCTCTCACTCTCTCTCTCTCTCTCTGTCAATTGGCAGGCTCTTTTTCTCTCCCCTGATGGCTTTTATAAAGATATAATCCTCTTTATTTTATTTTTTAGCTCTTCTTTATTTTCTTCACTTCTTGTCACACCTACAGAGCTATTTCTTCTATATAAAACCCTACTCTCTCTGGTTAAGTTAAGCTAAAAACATAATTGTTGTGTGACGTTTTTGCACATTTACTGTGATTGCATACTTGGCAAATGGCATTTTCAAGGGATCAATAGACTTAATAGGTTCAGGTTTCAAACATGTACATAATTAAATTTCCACTCTTAATAAAAGATATTACAGGCTGGATGGTAAGTAGAAATGAAATGCAGGAAAGGAGAACAGTGGAGAACAGAGTAGTTAAGTATTTTCTCCTCAGGGAATTACTAATGGGTTGTATATACTGCTAGATCTGAAAGGCTATGTTGCAAAATTTACAAAAGAAATATAATCAGGAAATGCAAAATTGGAACTTAAAATTTAGTGAGCTAAAACAAAACAATAGGAAAGGCAGAAAAACAACTTCATGCATTCTGACTTGAGAATCAAAGAAAAGTTAACACACCAGAGAACATTTGAAAATAATGGATGAATTGTAAGCCACCTTCCAAGTGCTTGGATGCTGTCCATTGCTGAGGAGACTGAGACACACCAGGGAAGGGAAGATCGCTGATAAGCCTGGCGTGCCAAGTCTCATTCCCAAGGAACTTCCCACACACAGTGAGTGCAAGTGAGAACAAACCTCAAACCCACAGAACACTGCTCTGTAATGCTTTCAAGCCAGGTACTTTGCGCAGTGGTGGCAGCCTTTTGGCAAGTGACAAATGGAAAGCGCCCCGAAGCATTTGCTGTCTCTGCCAAGAAGAGCCTGTGCAGTCACCAAGCTTCAGAGCCCACAGGGCTTGGGCAAAGTGGGTGGGGGTGTTAGCCAGAGTCAATAATTATACTGATTCAAAAGACTTCCCTCTCCTCCCAAAGTAGAGTCAAGCCATCTGCCTTTGATGGTCTGTAAGAATTTGTAATCCTATTCACTCAAATTTTGGGAAGCCGAAACGAAGTTTATCCCAGCTGCTCAGCCTCACCTGGAGGGCTTGGTAGATGCCCGGGGACATGGATCATTTTGTGAGATGCCACGGCCGCTTCCAAGTGCTTTGACCTTTGCGTGTGGAATCCCTTAGCTACAAAGACGAATTATAGCCTAATAGTGGAGCCAAAAGGTGTGGCAGCCTCTCGAAATCCATGACTTATGTGGGTTCCTGAGAAGAGGAAGCAGACAATTATGCAGGATTTAGTTTTTGGCATCTATCCCTGTCAACTCTGAGCTCAGACAATTACACTGCAGCACTGAAGAGGACTCTGTGACATTGGAAACCACAGCCAAGCCTCAACCTTGAGCACTAGATGCTGTTACAATAACAGAGAACAAGCAGGTGGATGTCTGTTCCTGCCTGAGTTACAGGAAATGTGAAGACAAGGACACAAAACTGAACACCCAGCAAACTAAAAGGTTTGCATTTTCATACTTCAACTGAAAAAAGGACACACACACACACACACACACACACACACACACACACACACACACACACACACACACTTCACAATCATGGCTTCTGTTCCAGTTTCATATGCTGTAGGTAACTTAATCTTTAAAGAAATTATTGTGTTCATCAATTAGGATAATCATGATTCAACCTTAACTATACATATCTTCTTCATAGAGCCACTTCCACAGAGAGGTCAGATCTGCAGTTAGAACATCTCCAGGTACAGCTAGTGTTCTCACTTTGCAGAAGGAATAGCTGTAACTGTGTGGCGTTATGATAAGGAATAGTGACTATTTCTCTGCTCCATGTGATTGGCTTTCCCAAAAGAGCAATGTGTTACACAAGAAGAATAGGTAACTAGGAGAAAACAGAAATTAATGAGTCTTTTTACTTTTGCCATTATCAATAAAATGTTCTTCCAAAAAGAAAAATATCTGTCTTAATATTTGCAAGAATATAAAAATATTCCTGCTACCTACTTACTGCTCTGTCGTATATGTTCAAAGAATGTTTAACTGACTGGATAAGGAGAATGAACCGAAGGCTTAGATATAAAAACAAAAGATGAAAAATGAAAGCAATCAGAAAATGGGAGTAAAACTGGAATTTATTGAGTACTTTCTATGAGCAAAGTACTATGACTAGCTTATTTTATCTCAGTCCTCAGAACAAACTTATGAGGTGATGCTATAACATCCCTCTAATTTATAGGCAGGGAATTAAAAGCTGAATAGTCTAAGTGGGTTACTGTGGATCAGCAGCAAAGTACTAAATAGTAATATAGAATCAGAACTCAGATATTCTGGTGTCAAAGTCCATGCTTTTTATTACCTGCATTTTCTTTCTTTTCAAGATAATCTCTTTCCAAAGGTCACCATGATTTCTTTCTGAAAGCCACCTCAATTTGCATCATTTCTTAAGTTTTAAAATGATGTTCATCCTTTTACTTTGTATTAATAAGTTTTTTTATTGTGAAAATACCGTACGGAGGGGTTACAATTAAATGAGCAAGGTAATGAGTGCATTTCTGTTCATCCTTTTAGAATCTACTAGTTCCTCAAAAGTAGATGATTGCTACAGTTTAGATTTAGAGTATCCACCAAAGACTTGGTCAACAGCCTGTAATCTCAATAGAAAATGTGCCAGGTTATAAACAGAGAACTACCTGATGAAACCAGATGAAAAAGAACTAACTTGAGCCTGTAATCTCAATAGAAAATGTGCCAGGTTATAAACAGAGAACTACCTGATGAAACCAGATGAAAAAGAACTAACTTGAGCAGGAGTTCTCTGGCACACTGAGATACCTGCTCAGGAAATATACTAGGTACAGAACAGGCCAAAGGAGTTGGTATACATAGTGGTGATTATGTTATAGCGAGCTATTTCCCAAGCCAAGGGCTGAGACACTGCACATCACCTGAGCCACCAAAGTATTCTCAGAACTGAGAGTATTTAGACTATTCAACTGACAGACTAATGATGATTAAAACTGCTATCCAATCACTGACCTGAACTCAGAAGCACAAATCTTGACACAGAAACACATTAAATATGAAAAGAGAAATAAAATCCTGCATGACATGATTCCAACAATTCCAAATAAATAAAAGCAATTCCAAAAATAAAAACTTTAATGATAGCAAATGAGATGAAATATCCAATGATAAATGCAAAAGAATGAACTCGGGAATTATCAATAAAATTCAAGAGCACACATATAAACCTGAATGAATTAAAACAGGCTGCAAATAAACAAGTCAGTGAATTAAGGAAGAAAATGTGTGACATGAAACTTGAATTCATTAAAGATATGGACATCCTGAGGGGGAAAAAGCTAAAACAAAATTCTGAAAATGAAAAAACTAAACTTCTTAAATAAAAAGGCAGTAGGAAGCTTCCTTACTAAGACTGGTTCAAGTTGAAAATAGAATATTACACCTTGAAGATAAGATAGATTAATTACAGCATCCAGATAAAGTTAAAAATAAAAATAAAGTATGAAAGAAACATGTAAGTCCTGTGGGACAAAATTTAAAAACACCAAAAGTAAAAAATCATAGATATAAAAGAAAGAATAGAGGTTCAAGCAAAATGAAAAGGAAATATATTTAATAAAATCATACCCAAGAGTTACAGTTCAAAGCTAGTCTGGACAGGAAAGTCATGAGCTTAACCATGAAATAGCTAGAAGGATAGCGCTGGCTCAAGTGTCAAAGTACCAGCTTTGTTTGTGATCATTTGGGTAAATGCCCAAAAGTGGAATTACTGGGTGATAGGGGAGCTCTATGTGGAGTCTTTTGAGGAACCTCCATACTGCTTTTCAAAGTGGTTGAACAAGTTTACACTCCCACCAACAATGCAGTAAGGCTCCCTTCTGTCCACATCCCCTCCAGCTTCTGTTGTTATTAGAGTTCTTGATTATAGCCCTTCTAACTGGGGTGAGGTGGAATCTCAATGTTGTCTTGATTTGCGTTTCTTTTATGGCTAGAGAAGTTGAGCATTTCTTCATGTGTCTATTGGCCATTCTTATTTCCTCTTCAGAGAAATCTCTAAGTCTTTAGCCCACTAAAAGGAGTTTGTTCCCATATATACTTTTTATTGTTAAAATACTGTACAGAGTGGTTACAGTTACATGAGTAGGGTAATGAGTATATTTCCTATCAATCATTGTTACCTCCTCCTTTCTTTTTCCCCTACCATCCCTTCCCTCCCCACCTCCCCAACTCCTCCATCCCCCCACCCACAAGTTGTAAAGTTCATTTTCAACATAGTGTCTTGCACATCTCATTGTTACAATGGGTCAACTTGTATCCTTATTTAAGCATTTTGTTGTATCCCTTCCCCGCCCCAAATTATAAAAATGTATACACAAGATGTAGGACACCTGAATCAGATACAGTGAAAACAGGGGTTATACTGTGGGGGAAGAACATACAAAAGAAATAAGAGAATCACATAGTGTGTACATTAAAAACAATAGCAAGTTGTGTCCTTGTCTTGGGGTTCATTTTGCTTAACATTATCTTATATAGTCATATGTATATAGCTTTTGACCTTTTTTGTTTGTCCTAGACATGAACCAGTTATTGCAAATAAGAGAAACCATGGGACCTATGTTTCTTTGGGCCTGGCTTACTTCACTTAGTATAATTTTTTCCAAGTCTTTCCATTGCCTAAGAAATGGGGCAATGCCATTCTTTCTGATGGAGGCATAGAATTCCATCACACACACACACACACACACACACACACACACACACACACACACACACACACACACACACACACACAACACATAGTTGTGCTGCTAGCTTTGGTATGACCTTGTTTGTGATCCTTTGGGTAAATGCCCAAAAGTGGGATTGCTGGGTCATAGGGGAGCTCTATGTGGAGTCTTGAGGAACCTCCATACTTGTTTTCAAAGTGGCTGAACAAGTTTACACTCCCACCAACAATGCAGTAGGGTTCTCTTTTGGCTACATCCCCTCCAGCATCTGTTTTTATTAATTAGAGTTCTTGATTATAGCCATTCTAACTGGTGGAATCTCAATGTTGTTTGGATTTGCATTTCTTTTATGGCTAGAGAGGTTGAGCATTTCTTCATGTGTCTATTGGCCTTCCTATTTTCTTTTCAGAGAAGTTTCTCTTTAAGTCTTTAGCCTACTTATTAATTGGGCAGTTGTTTCTTTGAGGATTTGTTATTGGGGGATTTAACTTTTTGAGTTCCAAGTATATTTTAGATATGAGACCCTTGTCCGTTGTATGGCTAGTGAAGATCTTCTCCCAATCTGTAGGCTTTCTATTATCTTGCTAGCTATGTCCTCTGCCATGCAGAAGCTTTGTAGTTTCATGCAATCCCATTTGTCCAACCTTTCTTTGATTTGTTGTGTTTCTGGGTCTCTATTAAGAAAATTTCAGCCTGTGCTAAGGAGACCTAGAGTTTCTCCTATTCTTTCCTGTAATGTTTTCAGGGTGTCTGCTTTTATTTCGAGGTCTTTGTTGTTTCCTTTGTATTTTCTTCCCCTATGGTATATCTCCTGTTGTCACTGTACTTGATTTTGGTACCCTGCATCTTGTATATACATTTGTCTAATCTAGGGAGGGAAAGGGGAATAACAAAACACTGAAACAAGGACACAGGATGACCCATTGCAACAATGATACCCACAGGACAGTATATTGCAAATGAACTTTACAACTTTGGGGGAGGATGGGGGGGGAAGAAGGGGGGTGGAGTGTGGGAGGTAGGGGAAGGAAGAGATAGTGGGACAAGTAAGGAAAGGGGTAACAATGTACTCATTGTCTTACTCATGTAACTGTAACCCTTCTGTACAGCATCTTTACAATAAAATAATTTTTTAAAAAAGTACCACTCTTCAAATTGTTACGTTGAAAAACAAACTTTGGCAGGGAAGTGGGGGAAGGGATGGGAAGGGATGGGAAGGGGAAACAAAGGAGGAGGCAACAACGCTTAATAAGAAATGTACTCATTAAATATATAAAGGTATATTAAATAAGAAAGAAATGTACTCATTATTTTGTACTCATTATTGTAACCCCTCTGTATGGTATTTTTACAAAAAAAAAAAGAACTGGGACTCATCCCAATAAATCTGAAATAATCCAAAAAAAAGTACCACCCTTGATTTAAAAAATTAAGACAGGCCCAGTATCAGCAAACATATACACAAAAAATTATAGCAGAAAACTTCGATCAGGAGGTTTTAAGACAACAAACATTGAAGACAAGAAAAGACCCTCCTGTATCATAGAATAATTAAAACGCTAATCATGCAAAAATGGAATGGTTATTGAAAGCTACAAGAGAGAAAAATCAAGTTACAAATAAAGGCAATTGTCTCCAGATAACAGATATCTGAACAGAAATTCTCAAAGACACAGGGCTTTGTGTTTCATAAAAGAACCACTATTGGAAATAAAAGCACATAGATTTCAACAAACTAGTGGATTGTTTCAATATCCCACTATCACCAATAGATAGGTGATCTAAAAAAAATAATGAAGAACCATGAATACCAAATGGTATTTGGGAAACTAGGGGAAAAACCTGAAAGTTAATATAATCACATGAAAAATGAAACCACAACTTACTAGAACTTATGGGACACAGAAAGGGCAGTGCTGAGAAAAAAATTACAGCTCTGACTGCCTCTATTTTAAAAGTATTAGGGAGATTTTTTCTAATGATGCATCTGTAACACTTACAAAAATAAAAAAAACAAAACCAAAATCAGTATACCAAAAGAAATAAGAAATATCATGTCAAAAATGGAGACCAAAGCAATGACATGAAAGGAATTAATGAAACAAAAAGTTGTTTGGAAAACAACAACAAGATTAACCTATAATCAAACTAATGTAAAGAAAGAGGGAAACGATCCAAAATAATAAGGTTAGAGAACAGATACCAATAAAGTTCAGAAGATCAGTAGGGAATATTTTTGGAAACTCTACCTTTCAATACACTGGAAAAGATAGTAGAAAAAGACAAATGTCTAGAATGAACCAAAAGAATATAAACTAGTTAAGAATATCACTGCCTTAGCTTATTCCTAAGCAATGTAATCTTTTAGGCTATTATGTAATTGATTTCCTAATTTCTTTCTCAGCTACTGGTTTTGTGTATTAATTTTGTATTCACTTCATTGCTAAAAGTGTTTATGGGAGCAAAGATTTACTTTTGGAGTCCTTAGGATCTTATATATAGAATCATATAATCTGAATAATATTTATTCTTTTAATGTTTGAGTCCCCTCTCCCCCTATTGTGTGAAAGGTTTAGAAAGGATTTCTTTTAATAAAACAAGAGTTAATGTAGGGAGAAAGAGAGAAACATTTCTTGCTTCCTGTTCAGGAATGAGAGTTAAAAACTTGAGTCTCTTTTCTTCTTCACTTAATTGCTCTGGCTAAGAATTGAAGCACTATATTAAGTAAGAGTGAAATAAGTGGTCACCCTTGTCTCATGTACGATTTCAGAGGAAATGCTTTCAAATTTTCCCCATTAGGCTAAAGAGTTTATGATTGGCTAGTTTTTATCGCTTCAAGGAAAAGCCAGGATTAAGTGGGCTGTGTTTGGGTCAGCTTGTTTATGAAAGGCCAACTCCAGAGTCCTAGGGAACTAGCAAGGAGCAGTTTTTTCCTATCCAGCAAGCCCTTTGATATCAAAATGTCAAGTATGAAAATAGAAAATATGGTTAATACAATAAAGTTTGACCTTGCCTTTAAATATTCAGGAATAATTTATGAGAATTCTTTTGTTGTTATTGTTGCTTTCTTTTCCCTTGTCTGCTGTTGCTGTCTATGAAAATGTTTATGGACACAAGTAAGTTGAGCATCAGGCAGAGACTGATTATCTTCTCACCTAATTTTCACATAAGGCTAATATTAACATTCTATTTCCCAAATGACAAAATCAAGAACGAAAGAAATCTAGACAAGCTACATGTCTAAACTACATCATTAAGATCACAAAGCCTAGAAAGAGCCTGCTCTGGGGGCCTTTGATCCAAAGTGCTTATGACTCCACTTCCTCCACTGCAGATAGGAGAAAAGCAACATAGAGAAAAGGGAGGCAGGCAATTCGAAATGTTTGTCACTACAAATATGTTTTTATATACACTACAAATGTATTCAGGTAATATAGTAATTCCACTGGTGAATTGTTTGCATGAAGTGGTATAAAAATAGTACTTGAAAATTTCCGTTAAAAATAGCTGATTTCATATTATCAGCATAATTGCAACAGATGGCACATTTGTTTGTACTGGATTGATTAATTCATGGAAGAAAGTATTTTAGATGACTAATCTGTAATCTAGCCAGTAAAGACCTGTTTCTATCTCATGCTGCCCTTGAGGAGGACAGGGAAAACAAATACCACACAGGACAGAAATGAACTTCTTAAAATAAAATGATACAAAGAAGATAAATGGAAGTAATTATCAACAAGAGTATCTACTTTACTAGAAGATTTTACCTTGAAAATATGGAAACACTACTTTAATTCATGTAAAAATGGAGGGTTTTATACAGAAACAGTGTGAAAATCTTCAACGTAATCACATGTATCTGGATGCATCTACTAAGTTTATAGATTTTTTAAATGGTATAACCCAATACAACATGTTAAGACAAAGAAGACATTTATTTTAATGTACATAATCCTAAGTACAAGACGCAGAAGAGTTTCATTTATGTAAATACTTCTATAGGAATCTGTTTAGCATTTTTATGTTAAGTAGCTCTATTGTGAAATAGTCAGGGAAGAAATTACTTCATGTTTGAAAAAATGTCAGGTCAATTTTAGCAATGTATGAAGTATGGGAAAAAATGTCAAAGCTAATTATCTATGGGCTAGCTGCATATTCCCAAGAGATTAAAATATTTATAAAATTAAAGGAAATATCTACTAAGTAGCAAATTAGACACTAGAATTATTTCTGTCAATACTTGAAAACTCAACAGTAAATATAAAGAAACAGCTGGCTGTGGTGGCACATGCCAGTAATCAATGAGGAGGATAAAGCAGGAGGATCACAAGTTTGAGACCAGCCTGGGCTATGCCTTGGGGAAGGGTGGGGGAGGTGGGAGAGGGAAAGAGATAGTAGGAGAAAAACAAAGGAGGGGGTAACAATCCTTGACAAGAAATGTACTCATTACATTACTCATGTAACTGTAACCCCTCTGTACAGCATCTTCACAATAAAATAAATTGTTTAAAAAAAGAAAAAAAAGAAACAGAAAGGGCTCAGATAGACAACTCTTTTTTAAAAAATAATTTCATGGGACTAGTGATAGATTAAAGTCTAGCAATAGAAGATGTAGCCATGTACACAAACACACACACACACACACACACACACACACACACACACACACACACACACAGCCTAAGCTACCAGAGTTTCTGATGAATTTTGTCATGTGTATGTATATTCATATTCATGGAACCATGACCACAATCATAAAACAATAATCATTCCCTACACAGGCTGTAGAAATGTTCCTCATGCACTTTGATAATTTCTCCTTTATTCCATTTACCAGCAGCCACTCATTCATTAATCTGGCTTTCGTCATTGGGGGTTATTTTGCATTTTCTATAGTTCTCTATAAATGAAATTATAAAAGTTTGACTTTCCCCAACTTAGCACTCTGGCCTCTCTTACTTGGCATAATTGAGATTCACCCATGTTATAGAATAAATAGCATTAATATAGCTTATTCCTTTTTTATCATTGAGTAGTATCTTACTTATGGGTACATATCATGTTTGTGCAGTCACATGTTAATGGGCACTGGGTTGTGGCTAGTTTGAGCTTATTACAAATAAAATATTTTGAACACTCATGTACAAATGTAAGTCCGAATATATGCTTTCATTTAGCATGGGTAAAGAACTAGGTATAGATGTTATATGACAAGTATATTAACCCACCAAGAGAGTTTGAGAGTTCCAGTTCCTCCATATCTCTGTCAACCCTTTGCAGTCTTGTCAGTTACGCGTATATACATAGAAATATAACTGTCGGGGCTGGGAAGGTGGCTCAGTGGTAGAGCGATTGCCTTGCATGCATGAGGCCCCTGGGTTCGATTCCTCAGCACCACATAAGCAAAAAGAAAAAAGCCGGAAGTGGCACTGTGGCTCAAGTGGTAGAGAGCTAGCCTTGAGCTGAAGAGCTGAGGGACAGCGTCCAGGCCCATAGTTCAGGCCCCACGACCGGATCCCCCCCCCAAAAAAAGAAAAGAAATGTAACTGTTACCATCCTAATGTTCGTTTGCATTTCTTTCATGCCTACAGCCACAACTCAATCATGTTACTTCTAGTGTTTTTTTCAGAAGGCCTAGCAGTTTGGTTCAGCTGCCCTTAGACCACATCTTTCTAATTTTTTCTCCCATGTAGCTGTGATTACCAGCATATACCACAATGCCTGACTTTTTGTAAGAGTAGAATTAACTCATTGTTTTTCTTTGAGCCCAGATTAGAGTCAAATATTCCTGTCTCCAACTCCCAAGTAGCTGGACTTGCAGGCATGCACCTGTACAGTCTATATTGTCTATATTAAGAATCATTGCAGGCCTGGCACCAGTGGCTCATGCCTGTAATTCTAGCTACTCAGGAGGCTGAGATCTGAGGATTGTTGTTCAAAGCCAACCCAGAAAGAAAAGTGAGACACTTATCTCCAATAAACCACTCAGAAAATGGAAGTGGATCTGTGGCTCAAATGGTAGAGCACTAGCCTTGAGCTGAAGAGCTGAGGGACAGCATTCAGGCCGAATTCAAGCCCATGACCAAAAAAAAAAAGAAAAGAAAAAAAGAATCATTTCATGGGCTAATTTCCTATCTTTAAATGATTAACCATTTACATTTTTAAACAATTTTTCTTATTTATTGTTTTGAGAATTCCTTATATAAGTCCTTTCTCAGATATGCAAATCACTGCAAACAGCTTTTTAAAATATATAGCTCATCTTCTTCATTTTCTTAATGTCTTCTAGGAGCTCTTAATTTGGATGAAATACAGTTTGTCTATTTTATGTTAGGTATTATATCCAAGAATATGTATGTGTTCGGTATCCAAGAACACCTTGTTTAAATCAGGGTCACAGAGACTCACTGTTTATATTCAGGTATTCTATCCAGTGGTTAGAGATGTCTCAACTTGAGAAGTTTAAACACTAAGATTTGTGCATTCTGGGAGTGTGTGGAGATTTTAAATCATGCACATACCTCCTCTCTTGGAGAAAAGATATTTTTTAAAAACACACAAAAAAAAACCTTCTCTTGGTATTCGAGTATTCCCTGAATACTCTTTTATTTTACATTCCTTTAACTCTTTTTCCACTTGGCTGTTGGGCTATATCAAGAGAAACCATTTTAACTGTCCAATGAACAGAATCCCCAATACTTATAATGAGTACCTCATAAAGCCCCTGTTAATAACCCCAGCATCTCTTGTTTCTCCAACCCAGAAGGATCCTAAATCTTTCATAGTAGACACTGTCTACCAGTGTTTTTCCAGGCCTGTTTTCAAAGGCTGAGAGGAAAATAAGTATCTGTCTAGATCTCTTTATCAACCTTGCCATTCTTCAGATTTGGAAACACTCATGAATTTATACTGGCTTCTAGAAGGGGGGTCCCCAAATATCCTTCACAGGCCTCTGGCCAAAGTAGTTAACACAGACCTTACTTTAAATATTGTGTCAGACCCTTCCTCCACACAGGCTGATAAATAGGCAAAGAAAACCAGAAGAACCTACCTTGAGGTGATGCTGGTATAGCGCTAGCCAGTGCATTTCTTTTGGGATCCTGTGGGGATATGGGCCTCCTGCATATGCTGTCACCAACTGATGTCTAAGAGCTATTGACTGGCACCTGGTGAAAGTTCCTGAGGTTTCCTCCAGGGGTGTATGGAAGATGTGCCTCACACTGAACATCTACTTCCCTAGACTAAACTTTCTGTTTTCATTATATATAAGTCACATTGTACAGAAGACACAAACTCAAGGTTTCCTTCTGCAGTTAATAAGAAAAAAACTGAGCTGTCCTGTTTTATTATTTGCATAAAACTAAAGTTGCTGTCTACAGCCTTTTACTTTCTGTAAACATTAACCATAATGAATATTTTTATCTTTAGTATTTCACTTCAACACGTTCATAGGAGATAGGGAAAAATAATATTCATCTCTGAAGAACAGTAAATAAATTAAAGATATATTTATAGTATCTGTGCACCTAGAAGGGGACAATGGACAAACTATAAAGGTTCTCTGAGTTGTACTGACCTTTACATTCTCACATGGAATTATATCCTGTGTCCTGGCAAAACTTGCTGCTCTGCCTCATCAGCACATCAGAAGCACAAATACCATTTACTATTATCAGCTACGTTCTCCTCCCTGTTCCATGTTTATTTCTTGTATTCAGCTTGGTGAGGCATGGGATTAGCCATATTAGTTAAAGGTCACAAAGAAAGGCACATGAAGGAAGTAACTATATAAGAACAGATTCACATCAGCCTGGGGTGTGGTCATTATGGAATGAGCTCAAAAGGCCAAGTCCACCACAAATTCTTCATTTAACTGGACAAAGGCAGACTTGCACAGTTTTCAGCCAATGGAACTAGAAGTCAACAATCAATACAAACAAAGGGAAAGAAGAAGAGAGAGAAATGGAGAAAGTGAAAAGGAGAGGAAGAAAAAAAGGACACAGATGGAGACAGGGAATCTTTAGAAAATTAGGACTGATTCTTCAGGGATTTAAAAAAATCAGATTGAAAATACAATAAAAACTGGTCATTTTAATAGTTTAGCAGAAATCGAAGCCAATGAAAATAAAGAAATGAAATCTCTAATGAAGAAGTAAAAAGAACAGGATACCCAGCATATACAAATGGGCATAGGGAACTTGACCATGAACTCTTGGAAACTTTAGATAAGGCTGATCTTTACAGTAGAGTGTCTACAACAAAGTCCATCCTCATAAGTATTTACTGAATAAATACTCAAACACAAATTTTCAAAACTATAATAAAGTGACTTCTATTCCCTCTGAAAGGAAAAAGTATAAGATCTGGAGCTAAGAATACACATGTAGAAGGTAAAAGAAAGTAAGAAAAGACAAATGAAAGGAGAGGAAGGGATAGACCAGGCCAGTAAAAGGCTAAATAAAGCAAGAATCAGATGCTTCTGCCTTGGAGCTAGAGAAAAGCTCAAGCATCAAACAATTATCAGTCATAACAGCAAGAACAAACCTAAGAAGAAGTGCTATTTTCATTACACCCATAACCAAACAACACCAGACCCAAACTAAAACAGGAAAGGGAAGAGCAGGAGTAGTACATAAGCTTCCCTGCTGGCCATCCTCCCAGGAGGGGTTGTCTTTTTGTGGGGCACTTCCTATGACTTGTCTCTTTTGGGTTCTGGCTCTAATACTTCTGCTCTGTGACCTGAGTAAATGACAACTTTTTTTTGAAGGATATCAGCTATTTTAGCCCTGCAAAGGAGATAATAATGCATATTTCCCAGAGCCAAAGTGAAGCTTAGAGAAAATTATGAGTAAGAAATGTTTAGCATAGTGTTGGGCACAGAGGAAAATCTTGCAAACACTAGTGATTCCTTTATTATTGAACACCCCTTCCACACATCCAGAACTGAAGCTTTCCTTAATACTAGAAAGCTATACTAGAATTTAAGTTTCTGCTATTTTTAGTCAGATAGGTCTCATGTGTTAAAAATGGAATACTGCCACAAGACCAGAAATCAGTACAGTAGATAGGCTGGTCTCAATTTCTGTGCAACTTCAACTTTTCTTGATGTCTTGTTTCAGCTCCTAAGTGACACATTAATATTCATGTGGGCTGCTGAAAAATAGTAGCCAACACCTGTTATCTAGAGTGTATTACAGACTGAACACCATCCATGATTGATATTATTCTTATACTTTACACTATTCTTGGCTCTCAGGTTAAAGTTTTTTTTGTCTCTTTCTTTATGGACTTCGTATCAAATTCATGAAATCATCCATAATCACGCTGGGGACATAATCAGAATCATTTAAATTTCTTAAAAAATAAACAGTGATGAGAATTCTCCCATTCACATCTGATGACACATAGGGTTAAAAACAAAAACAAAAATAGCTCCAATTTACCATTAACTTGTGGGTGAAAAAAAAAAGAAAGAAAACTAAGAATTAGTAGACTTTAAGAGGGTCTAAGACCCTTTCCTTCACTATGACAATTATTTTGGCCACAATGTTGTATTTTTTTTTCCTCCCTGCTGCCTTCTTTTTCTCTCCCTCCCTTCTTGTTCTTTTTAATTCTTATTTTCAGGCATGTCAAAACTGAGACAATAGGAAGACTGTCTTTGTACATTAAACAAAGTTTTTGTTCACTGTAATGGATATTCTGGTTGCTTCATCAATACCTCCTCCTTCCCCTCTTAACAAGAATCCTCTTCCAGATGTATGCTCTCAGCTTCCCAACCATCCCACTGGCCCCCAGCATTTCTAAAGCTAAGACCTTTGGACGAGGACTACAATAATCCCCAACTCGACTCGAGTTAGGAATTCATAGGAAGACAAGTAGCCCCAAACAGGCAAATGTGGCCTAAGAAGAAAAGCTTTATAATCTTTTTTCTTCTGAGCACACTTCTAGAGGCAATCCTTACGCTACCCTTAAGGCTTGATAGCTCTGAGTGTTGCTTGACATCATCTTGTGTCCACATGGGGCAACTCTGCCCTAGAATGAAGCTGACCTTAGGGAAGCAGAAATGAGAGATGTAATGTCAGGCTTTCATGGCATCTCTAAAGGATGAGTCACCAAATTAAGCCAATCTTGAAACTTCATTTCAAGTCATGCAGTGGGTCAATAACTTCATTTTAATATTTAAGGGTTTCAGATGGTTTCCTGTTATTTGCATCCAGATATACAAGATCCATTTCATGTTTAAAAGGGAAGAATATCGGCTTTGGCTTTTTAAATTAAATTACATCTCAAAAAGCTATTGGGGGAGGGCTGTAAATAACAATCATTTTTCAATACTTTTTCTATCACATTTAGTAGACAGTACCATAATGACTACCAAAATGACTGGCTTCAGGTTCTTTGTGTAAGAAATGTGGCACTCTATAGAAGTCGATTTATTATTGTAATTATGAAGACAGGCTCCTATGTGTTTTGACTGGTATTGTGTACCAGGTAATTAGTACAAGGTTGATACCAGATGAATAATAAAGATAAAAACATTAGCCAAATAAACATATAGTGAAACAACATGCAATAGCACAATGGTTTTATTGATTGCAGAAGAAAAAAATTCTTCCTATCACTTGTAAAAGGTATTTGCTTTATTTAACTCAGTATTTTTTTCCCCATTCTTTATGTGGGTTGAAATTCCCCCTCCCCTAAAACCTGCTTTTCTTTTTTCAAATAATAATATCCACCATGGTTGCATCTTATTCTGAAGGAAAGTAGAAGATCTATCAACAGGCTTTAACAAGGATGTTTCAGTCAACGACTCCTTTCTTCACAAAGAATCTATTTAAAAAAGAAAAAAAGAAAATGAAACTGGGCACTAAGATTAACTTGTCAAAGTTTGTCAAGACACACTTCAGCTGAAAGTTACTTTTAAATGTGAAGTGTTTGTGTAAATAGTAATTGATCCCAAGTAGAATAAACGGCACACTGATGTCTAATTCATAAACTTAATCTCTACAGTACTACATAAAGTATAGACTAAAATTTAATTTTTGTTTCTTTTAGAAATCACTGAAGTATAATCTCTGATACTGGTAGATCCTTATTGCTTCCAGTTTGGGTCCAGGAATGGGGATTAATCCTCCAGTTCCATTTGCTTGGCCAGAGCTATATACAAAACAATGCCTAAGACTTTTCAAGCAGTCTCTGGCTCACAAAGCAAGAGCTTTTCTACTACTATCTGCACATGATGCCAGTCTTGCTGGCATCACAGGGTTCTGTCTCTCTAGCGATTATTTCATTGCCCTTGATTTGAAAAGCTG
Source organism: Dipodomys merriami (assembly GCF_024711535.1). Classification (NCBI taxonomy): domain Eukaryota; kingdom Metazoa; phylum Chordata; class Mammalia; order Rodentia; family Heteromyidae; genus Dipodomys; species Dipodomys merriami. The sequence goes on from NW_027206179.1 coordinate 48,774,878, forward strand.
CTAAGGGATGCTGGAACAGATTATACAAAAAAAAAATTGAACATTTAAAAATATATCTTTTACAACTGGTGTTAAGCATTGTATATTTGCAAATAAACAGTTATAGTACTTATGTAATATCCATATTTAGGTTCTGGTTTAAAGGTTTGGCTAAAATATAAAACTATGAAGAATATTCTTCCATCATAAAATAAATTAGGAATATTGAAGTAATTCAAAACTTAATAGACATGTGAAACCTTAACCTCCATGCACTGAGGAAACTTCCTGCTGATCTATCTTACAAATTCTTCTAACCAAGTCTACCACATCTCTTTTCACACCCAATAGGAACTCTAACCATTCTCCTTCCCATCTACCTTCCTAGTATTAAAATCTATCCTCAACAAAGAACTGTATTTTATAAGCTTAATTATAATCTGATCTCTCTAATCAGAAGTTCATAATTATACCAAACATATCAAATTCAAACTCTGAATTTGTGTCAGAAGCTATAGAGTTCTGTCAACACCATATGTATTCTTAACCAACCGTAGGTTTGTGTGGTATATTGTAGCCACTGAGCGCTTCTTGCTGACTCTGTCCGCTTTTCAAATGTTCTCCTGCCTCTATGACTTCAGAGGACTTCACCCTAATAATTAGCATCGAACTCCTATGATTCCAATCATCTCTGAAATGTCTCCGAAAACATAAAGTTTTGATCAATTTTATTAACTTTAAGAGCCATATACCATTTCCCTGTCTTATCCAAGCTTCTGATCCAAAGTTGTCTCCAACATTAAGAGAGTGTTCAAGAACTAGATGTTTCGATTTGAATCCTATGTCCCTTTGGGTCTAAGCTCTGCCTTGGACTACTTCTTCTCAGCCTTGGTCTTGTTCTTCACCTTGCTGAGAGCTCCTTCTCTTGCCCTGACTACCACATAGCTCTAGCCTTAGTACCAGCCTCCAGTAGAATTCAGTTCTCTGTCCACATTGGGAAGGGGATAAGGAACAGGGAGATATGGAGGCCTTGAATATTATATACCTAAAATTATATACTATGTATATTATATATATACCTGAAATTATATATTATATACCTGAAACTTTTGTCAGAACACTTTGATTTAATAAATACTTAATAGCTTCTAGGTGTCATTTTTATTTAGCAAAGTAGCCAAGACATAAAGATTATAAAATTATATTTTTTAAAAGTGATCATAGAAAGGAAAGTAGTTAAAGTGTTTCTAGTTAACCTAAATAATTTTAGGTAACAAAACCCTAGAAAAAATTCAGCATTCATTAGAATTCATGTTTATTTTGTTGAAAACCAAATGTCTGGTTATCATGTGTATTTTTTCTTAGATACTTAAGTAATGGAAACCAGAAATGAGGAAATGAAAATAACTTTTCTCAAGAAAATATATTAAATTTTTTAAGAAGAGCAAAAAATATATCTTCTTACTGCTAAAGTTTCCATTTAAATGGAGTGTCATAAAGAGTATTTTACTTCAGAGCCTTTCATAAGATACTTGTAAATTAAGATAAGAAATTAGTTTTTCTTCAGTCAAGACAACATTCTGTCTGCCTTCATTATTTTTGAGGGTAAATTTTACAGTAAGATATGCACCGCTGAAGTGTTATTTTAGGTCTATATTTACAACTGGTTTTAAACAGCATTCTCTTTTTCAAAAGAAAATTCTATATACAAAATGGATTTTTAAAAAATGAAAGCTTCAGAAAAGATGACAGGATTCAGAATACCTTCTGTTTGGCTATACCTTCATTGACTTTTCAACTTTTTCTACTTCTAGCTAGATCACATCCTTCTTGATTATATCATATATTGCCAGATTTCATCATTCTTTTATTTATGATGTTAGACCCTTAAAGATGATCCTCAACTTTTGGCTACTGACTTATTCTTTTATATCCACACTGAGACTTAAAAGATTTAAACAACAATGTTTAAATTCAAATCCCAAATTTGTCTTATCTGTCTCAGCAGTCTTAGGGGAAAGTGATAAAGTTTTCTTGGACTTACACTTTCCTAGACTTCAGCATACTTTATATGAAGGGGAAATAATGGTTCTTTTTTAAGAATACTGCAGAGGATAGCTAATAATGAGAATTATGTTCATGAAAAGTATCAAAGGTCATTGTTTAAAAAAATAAGATTTGATCAAAATGCCGTAGCATTGACCCCCTTCTATTAAGTGAAATTACAATAGGTAGACTAGGACTAGAACTTCAATAGGAAGACTAGAACTCAATCTCTAATATTATTTCCTATATTTTTAATGGGAAAGCAATCTTTGGGTAAAAAAAGATTCAAAAATAATGTGAGGAGGAAGAAGATACATTTTCCAAATTATGGAAATCATTGTGCTGTTTTTCCAGAGCTACTACTTGAGGAACAACTCCAGTCCAGCTTTCTTTTTTTTCTCCCCCTGGTTATTTGGAGCTAAGAGTCTTGCAGACTCTTCTGCTTGTACTGGATTTTAACCACAATCCTCAGATCTCAGCCTCCTGAGTCACTAAGATGACAGATGTAAGCCACCTCTCTTCATGAAACTCTAGCAGGAAAGCTCCTGGCTCAACAACATATGGCTCAGAAATTACGTTTCAGTAAGTAACTGTGTTGTCTTTAACTCCCGAGAACACATTAGGAAGTATTTCCTTTTCCATAAAAAATGGAAGTAACTTAATCTATAAGAAAAAATGAACTCAACTTTCTAGGTTGATTTTCTAATCCTACATTTTCTTTTTTTTTTATTGTGAAAATACCATACAGAGGGGTTACAATTACGTACAATTACCTACATTTTCTTATGTCATTTGTATTTTTGTTTCAGAAGTTTAACAATTTCACATTCTGCCATTCACCTACACACAAGAAAAGAATAAGTACAGGGGGAAAAAAAGAAGACTGGAAATAGCATTTGTAAGAAAAAGTTTGATGGAAAAGGGTATTATATAACTATTGTATAATCTCAAATGTTATAATCTCAGGTTGTTTTATATCGTTTGTTCTATGTATATTATGAAATATCACAGAGTGTTAGATTCATATACTTAACGTGAAGTACATCTTTCTTTATATGGAAACAACTCTGCAATGTCAACTTTACCTTTTCATATCAGTTCCGAGCCCGTGGAGGTTGGTAAAACTGCTGAGTTGGCCGAGTGGATCTTCTTGGCTGGCCATCACCACCTCTTCTGAACTCAAGAGTTTGGTCATAGGTGCCTTCTTCTTCCTGTTTGTAGAGAGTAATAATTCAATATGTTCAATTCAGTATGTTCAAAACCACTCCAAGTTTCTTATGTGCAGTTTATGGTTGCCATCTTAATATTCCCTTTTAAGGTGCCCAGATATTTGAAAATATCAACTTTTATAATAGAAGACACAAGGGGAAAGATTGAAAAAAAGCAAGGAAAAAGGCAGTGACATTACTGACAGTCTTTTGATCCATAGTAATAGAAGAGTATAATTTATGGTGGTTAAGATAAAAAACTATTTCCGAATAATAGCATGATTATCTCATCAAATGACATAATATGTAATGTGGTAAAGACATAGACGATCAAATATTACAATACTAATTTTCTTGAATATTTGGGCTTCTGATATTTTTGTATATATTATGGAGAGGAGTCTTGTTAAGATATGGCAAAAGAGGTGAAGAGTCAAATAATGTCCACCAACTGTCCTCATCTGATGAAATCTCCAACATCAAGAACCTTACATCTAAAGATAGAACAAACAATAAATTGGAATGGGAGAGGGAGGCATATAACTTATATATAAAGAAAGCTACATGCAAGATAGAAAGAGCACCACAGTCAAACTATTTTTCCCCTCAATTTCTTTCTTTCTGAAGGGGTAAATAAACCAGCTCAAGGAATAGCATGGGGAAATTAGGATAAGCAGATTAAAAAGAATATAGAAGAGTACAGTTAATTATAATATTTGAAAAGAACTAAGCAACAAAATGTAGCCAAGACACTGGTTTCTTACTGAATGCAGCCACTCTGTTATTTTATTGTTTTTAAATTAATTCAGCTATGAAATATATGCCTTACTAGACATGGAAAAATAGCTTTCAATTATCATCTATTAAACAGAGTTTAAGTTCCAACTGAATTATCAGAGTATAACAATTTGCATGATTTTGCAAGTTTATTCTTTCTACCTCTTCCTTACTTTATCTTTGAATATTCTTTCCTCAAAGACATAGGAAATAATGTGAGAGACTGAGTTCTATTCTTCAAAAATTTTACAGATATACCTACAGTAATTTTACCTAATGGAAAGGGTAAAATGCTAAGGCAATTTGATCAAATCCTATTTTTTTTAGCAATGATATTTGGTATTTTTCATGAACATAATTCTCACTATTAGGCATCCTCAGTATTCTTTAAAAAGAACCATTATTTCCACTTTATGTAAAGGATACTGAAGTCCAGAAAAGCTTAAGTCCAAGAAAGCTTTATTACTTTGCTCCAATATTTCTAAGACAAATAAATAAAATTTGGGTTTGAATTTAAATACTGCTGCTTAAAAGTCTCAGTGTAGATGTAAAAGAAATAACAGCCAAACATTAAGGATCATCTTCAAATACCATTCATAAGAGAATGGTGAAATCTGACAATGGATAATTCAACAGCCACCTTTTAAAGACAAACTTTGGATGAACTTTCTTTTCAATTATCTCCTTCTCAACAGTCAATCTGAATGTAGTTAGGAGTGTCAGATAATAGGTCTATAACTTAGCAAAGCAATTAAAATATAGGAAGAAGCAGGCTGGATAGTACATGCCTACAATCCCAGCATTTAGGAGACTGAGGCCAGGAGGCAGCCTACAGTAAAAAGCTGAATTCTAGGCCAGCCTGGGCTTCATGGCAAGGCCTTGTCTCAAAGATGAAAACAAAAAGAAAAAGAAATTGGAGCAAAAGAAAAAGACAGAGAAGAAAGGAAGAAATTCAAGTATTCAGAAAAGGAGTTACTTTTTTGTTATTCTAGTCACTATTCTGAATGATAATTGTAAAGTATTACAGATATTTTGAAAGGCAGATCTTTCCTTTTATGAATAAAGGTATTTAAAGCTTTACATACTAACTGCAAAGGATGAAAATATATTTGATACTGCAGGAGAAGAAGTATCTCAGCAACTGAATGGAATGTTGTTTTCTCTACATCCAGTGCAGAATGGGCTGAAAAAACATCTGAAATTCTATACTTTACCAGTAAGCTATAGCAACAGAAGTAGGACACTGTATCTGCTGAGTGACTGCCTAATAAAAATGACATTGCTATTTGAAAACAGTCTCTTCTGTGTTTTAAAAAGTCAGACTGTGCTAGCCAAAGCCAATAGATATGACTACAGAGATGATTGACCATGAGATTTCTTTCCTTTAATTGGTATCTTCATAATCTTTTATAAGTGAAAGTTAATAAATAGTTTCTGACAGTTCAGTTTACAATTGCTGTCAAAGGTACAACATTTACTTTTTAACTTAGAAATTCCTCCTACAAAAGAGCCCAAGGAAAAGTCTAGTTACAGCTACTCTATACCATCTATAGCTACTATTTTTTTTTTAGCATTGTTTCAGTATTCTTTTTATGTTTTATTCTACAGTTCAACTTATCAGGTTCTATTTAGCTGTCTTTGAATGAAATTCTTCTATGGTTGCTCTTCTAGCCTTTTTCATTTTTTCCCTTTAGGTTTCAATAGTGTTACAGATAAAAAAAAACTCTGCACATTTTTACAGTTCATGTGCACATTTGTAGAGATCTGACATGTTAGCTAGCAAAATTCTAAGGCCACCTAGACATCCCTCTAGGTTTCCCATGAAACCTAACTGTAAACCCATAGAGATGAAGTGGGTTTCCCAAAGGACAAATCTTATTAGAGAAGGAGTCTTGACTAAGGCCATTTTGTTTCTGACTCTCAGGCAGGTTCTAAGATCTGTGATAACCTGTATACAATGAGGATGTCAAGTGTCATCTTCACATAAGTTTTTGAGACTTACAAGCATTTTTTTTGGACTCAAGTTTTTTGCTCACTAGCCATGTTATCAGATAAAAGCTGACATTCAAAATGAGTTCTTTTCATACCAATGTCAGCAAACATCCATTGCTCTCTTTTCATAAAATGACAAAAAAATTACAAAATTTTCCTGTCGTGTCATGTATAAATGAACTCAGACTTTGGAACAAAACAGAACATAAACCAATAAGAAAATGAGGCAAATATCCTCAGTGATAAGAACATTTGACAGACATAACTATACCTTTCCTGCATAAGGTCTGTGCCTTTTCATTAGTGTACACTGTATTTGAGAAGCACAGACCAACAATGTATTCCCAACTTATAAATAAGGTGTTTTACAAAAGTTCCTTGTAAATGAGTCACTTGGAACGTGGAACATATTGCAGTGAAGCTATGAAGCATTTACATAATAGGTTCTCTGTTCCACAAATATTAAGGAGGAGTGCAGCTAACCATACAAACAAAATATTCTAAGGAACAGGCTGAGCAATGCTTCTCAACTGAGAACTATTTGTCATGCAGGGGACATTAGGCAGTGCCTAGAGGGAGCTGCTACGGCATCTAATAGATGGACAGCAAGGATGAGGCTAAACATGCTGTAACTCACAGGACTGCTCATAACACAAAGATTTGCTCAGTTTTAAAGCCACACTGCTAAGAGTCATACTCACCAGGCCAAGAAAATAAAACATCTTATTCTTCCAGACCATCACTACATAGTTTCCTTGTTTTGGACTTTTTTTTTTTTTTTTTTTTTTTTGCCAGTTAAAGGGCCTGAACTCAGGGCTTGGCTGCTGTTCACAAGCATTTTAGCTCAAGACTAGCACTTTACCATCTGAGCCACAACACTATGTCCAGTTTTCTGATGGTTAACTCAAGATGAGTGGCAGACTCTTCTGCTCAGGCCGGCTTTGATATGTGATCCTCAAATCTCAGCCACCTGGGTTGTAAGATTGCAGGCATGAGCCACCATGCACTTGACCCTTCTCTCTTTCTTAATGATCACCGTCAACGCTTTCAACGTTCTCAGTCATCCCTCCCAACCCACTCCATCCCCTCACTTTTCTTAATTCTGTAGTATACACATGGAATTTTTTATGCTTCATTCTCCTCTGTTCTTCTCATCATTGTTTTACTCCCCCTTCCCTTGATTGTACCTCACTCTTTTCAAGTATCCATTTGGTGTCTATCTTATGGGACTTTGCTTTTCTAAGGAATACACCGCTTGTGTTCTCTCCTGAATCTATTTTATGCTAGTTAATATGTTTGTATACATTTATGTTACCCAGCACTTTACTTACGTGTTTATAAACTAATTCTATCCTCCACATGTGAGGGAAATATGCAACCCTTGTCTCTCTGAGTCTGAGTTACTTCATTTAAATTTTTCCAGGCCCTTCAATTTCTTTGCAAATGTCACAATATCATTCTAATGGATCAAAAAAAATCCACTGTATATCTATCTACATTTTTTCGATCCATTTATCCATTGAGAGGCATTTGGGCTGAGTCCATACCTTTGCTATGGTGAATAGTGATGCCATTTAGCATGGCTGTGCTGGGATCTTTACTGTTATCCTAGTTTGTAATCTTTTGGATAAATACCCAAGTGTGGGATTGCCGGATCATAGAGTAGCTGTTTAGTTTTTTGAGGAACCTCTATATTGCTTCTCAGAGTGGTTAAACAAGTTTGTATTTTCACCAGCAGTGTATTAGAGTTCCCTTTTGGCCACATCCTCAGCAGCATCTGTTACTGTTTTCTTGATAATGGCCATTCTAACTGGGGTGAGGTAGAATCTCAGTATTGTTCTGTTATTCTGTATGACCAAAGAGGTAAGCATTTCTTTATGTGTCTATTGCCCACTTTTACTTTTTCTGAGATGACTTTATTTAGTGCATTAGCCCATCTAATAATTGGGTTGTTGGTTCACATTACCGCTTCCGTATAGTGAGGGAAAGAAACAAGCAAAATTTTAGAACTAGAAGGAGGTTTGTAGATTATCTAATGAAGTGGATTTATGTTTTTTTTAAATTTTGGCAGTAAAGCAGCACTGTGTAATTTTATGTAAAACATCAGTATAAGATAGCTAAATTCAGGTTAAAATGGATGTTTTGCATAATGTGGATGTTTTTGTTATAAGTAGCACTCTTTACTTTCTCTTCAGTGGCACCAAGCCTTATAATCCTCAAGGTACAAAATTATGAACTCAACCTAGCTCAACCTTTGTTACGTATTGCAAACCTGTAAGGTAGAAAACTTGGCTAATACATGGAATTGAGCTGGTAAAAGAACAAGAATTGGAACATAGGCCATTCCCCTTTGCCTTTAACCAAATCTAAGCCCTTTACTTTCATAAATCAAATGCCTAATTGGATAGTAAAAAGTCACCTTACGTATTTATTTGGAAAAAAATTCTCAGGAGTTATTAACATGAGTAATCTATTATAACAGGTGACCAAACATAGCAAATTTTTGATAAGGATAATTTATCTTAGTTTCTACACCAATGAATAAAATAATAAATATAATGGGAAAAATAGTCTCCCTTTACTCAGAGGAGTTCGAAGATCATCACTTTTTATGTACATTGTCTAGTAATACTATATTTGAACTAAAACATTTTGTCAAGAAAAACAGAAGAAATATCAGATACAAAATCTGGTTACCAGATAACTGTTCCAAAATGCATGAATAACATTTAATAATGGTTTAATTCCTGTACGATTATACAGATTTTCAAGAAGCATTTATCTAAAGGTCTGATTTTTTTGTTTTCTAAAATCTGTATTTTCTAAAGACAGCATTATATTAAAACTACTTTTAATTCTGTAGGCTATCATGAAATCATCAAAATACCTAGATCAAGGGTTTTATACTATGTACTTTCAATTAAAGCATAATGTAAGTAAGACAGCTAAATTTTAAAGAGGTAGAAGTAAATTTGAAATCACAGTTAAAGCAGATACAATACTATCCATCATTGTCCTTATTCTGACATCATTAAGATTTTCTACCCTATTATCAAAGTAAAGAAGCTATCTTTGGCAGTATACTCATGAAAGTTCAACCATCGAAGAGCTGTCAAGAAAAAATGGGGGAAACAGCCTAGAAGAGATATCCCTAATTCATTCCAAACAATAAAAGTTTACATCTGAATTTATTTATAGTCGGAAGTAAAAGAAAGAGGGGGAGGGGGAATGACTATTCTATTATGTGCCTGGTCCTTTTCAGATTATCTCATTTAATTTTTGCAATAATGTTCTAAATTTCTTAACCTCACCATTTTATAGAAGAAACTAAAGCTCAGAGTAATTCATTATAAACAAAAATGGCCATGCTTTTAGCAAGACCCCCTAGACTGTATAACCTAAAGTTTTTTTTTATTGTATCACACAGTGAGTATTTACAATTCTTGTTTCAGACAGTTTTCCTTAATTTTTTAATAGCTTAATTTTTCCATGACCAACTTTTTTTTTAACTTCAAAATCTTTACAACTTCATTGTAGTATATTGGACATTTAAGAGTTTTATATACTTACAGTACACTACTTGATGTTTTACTATATGAATACATTACAAAATAATTGCAATCAAGCTAATAAACATACTTATTGTCTCTTATAGTTAACTATTTTTTCCTATTTTGTCACCGTGTTTTGTGACAAAAACCTTCTTAGCAAATTCTAAGTATATAATGCAGTACTGTTAATGCAGTCACCAAATCCCACTAGATCTCCAGATCTTACATATCTTGCATATCTTTTTCCTTTAACAAGTATTTCTTCATGTTTACCGAATTATTCTTCCTGGAAACACTATCCTACTCTGTGCTCCAATGAATTTGACTATTTTTATACTCTATATAAAGTGACAGCATATAAGATTAGTCCTGTTTTCCTTAGCATAATATCTTTTAAGGTCATATGGTCAGTTCTGAATAAACGAATGGCTTCAGCTTTAAATGCACCATAAGCATCATTTAATAATTACCACCTGCATTGAGATACTATAGTTAAAACCCAAGAGTGAATATATTACTTGTCTAAATGTGTACCTCTTTAAAAACTCATTGCCTGTTTTACCTAACAGTTAAATACACTTCAATATAGACCTCAATCTCCTTGATGATTTCCTTGAGAGATACTGTGTTCTGCCATTAGCATTTAAGAGCTCCATCTCAAATTGCTTTGGGTCTGGGTTTAGGGTCCATCATATTCTAACATTTTAATTCATCTAAATCTCAATTCTTTAATGTAGGAAATAGTAATGATATATGAGGTATCTTGGAAAATTATGTTACTAAATAAGCAGTAGATGTTGGCTATTATTTTAATAATACTCTTATAATTATGATTATTATTAGCTACTTACCAAAAATATTCTTCAAATTGCTTTTGTAGATAAAAAAAGTAGAAAAGTGTTTTGGAGACTTGTCACTTGACTTCTTCTAATTTTTTCAACAGTTCAAAAATGATACAAAAAACAGGTACTATTACTCAAGCCTATAATCCTAGCTACTTATGGAAGTATAGGTAGGAGAACTGGGATGGCAGTTGGAGACCAATCTGAGAAAAAGATATTCTCCAGATTCCAATTCAACCAATGACCAGGATATAATGATGTATACCAGTCATTCAAGTGGCATGGCCAAAGGGGTAATATGCCTGCATAGCAAGCATGAGGCTTTGAAAAAATATACACAAAAACAAATCATTTCATATTATGATTATTTTATCCATTTTTGCTTCTTTTGGAGAACAATCTTTTCTAAGCATAAAGAAAAAAGATAAAAAGAAGAAAAGGAGGGGGGAAATGGGCAAAGGAGCAAACTGAACACAATAAAAAATTAGACATTTTGCATAAAATACTATGTTGAAAATAAACATTATCTTTTTGAATATCTTGCCTTCAATCGTAAATTTTAAGCAATACCATAAAAAGAAGCCAGTTAAAACAATATTTAAAAGTAATAGAATATTTAACCAGTACAATGGGGCATATACATGTCTCTGTGTCTGTTGATAAATTTTATGTGTTTGTTGATAAATTTTAAATCTATCTTTACAAAAGCTATTGTATTCTAAAAAAATGCTAGTTAAGCAAATATCTTTTGGAATATCTTATGATTAAGACAGATAAGTACTAATTATGAGAGGTTTACTATTTCACATTTCACTCTCACAATTTATACCATTTTTACAACTTAAAATTCTTAGCTAATATAACAAGATGAGCTAATTCTCTGAAAGTAATAATTAGTACATTATAATGCCAGACTGCTTTGTACTTTAATAAAACCCTTGCTCAATACATTTTATATGAAATGAATGAAATGGATATAATCTACAGTAACCAGAAATACACATTTAAAAAATTGAATCAGTAAAAAAAAAAAAAAAAAAAAAAAAAAACCTCCACAAAGCTTCACATCATATTGATAAGATAAAGGCTAGAAAAAAATATGAGGATGGGAGATTTAATGTGAAATATTTGATATAATTATAAGAAGAAATGTATATGATAGACATAAAATAATTTGCTGATATTTTCCCTCCCCTACAGAGAACTAAAGAACATGAGACTAACAGAAAAAGAAAAGTTCAAATCTTAAGGCAAGTAGATCCCCAAGATAACCAACATGATTACCATGCTTAATTTCCAATTCATGTGTAATTACCCAAATTGACAATACTTGTATGACAATATAATCATTTGAGTGGAAAAAAATGTTTAAAAACACATATGAATTATTAGGCCAGTCAATATAGTTAGTTATAAGAATGTGAGGTCATATCAGGAGTCAATGACCTGACACCTGACCTGTGAATAAATCCTCTTGTACCATACACAAATGGTGGCTCTGCTTCCTACAGCTAACTGTGAAGGGAGCCCTCACCAACCTGGGCAGCCAACTCCACTGCTCCACATCCTTTACTTCAAAGTATAAATATTCAAATGAAGACCTTCTAGCTACCCTCCATAGTTGAGTGTGTTTCCTGTGCTATGTAAGAGATTATAAATTATTTAAGAGCCAGTATTTTACCTCTCCTTATTTTTAATATTATTTGTCAATATTCCCAGTATGTCTATCTCCCTAAATCATCTTTTATTGTATAGAATTTAGTGTTTACTGTCTACATCAACTTGTACTTAAAGTTGAAAATATGGCCTATATAATACTATTACACATACAAATCTACTAGATAACTGTTTGAGTGTTTGCTTTTTTAAAAATCAGTTACTCAATTACTCTTCATTCATATTGTACATGCCATCAAATGAAAGATCTACAACCTATTCTGAGGTATATTTCATATATTTCATTATACTTTTAGAGAACTATGTCCCAACCTAAGTGCACCTGAAGTCGGTGTAGTATAAAACATATTACATTGGCACAGCATTATCACTGGTATATTCTGAATAAACATGAAATTATTATATCAAGTACTTCTCACAAACTGTTTTGGTGATTTGTTAGCCTTCCTTGTTGCACGGTGAGTAGAAGTTAGGACTCCCATCTGCAAGGGTAACATCTACAATGTAATTCAGTCTTCAAACAGTTTACGATTTAGAGGTTGGTAAGACAATCTCAGAAAGATTATTTTATTACATTATTAGGTTTAAAAGAACTAGTTGGTTTCTCCTCTGTAGGAAAAACTTTCTAGTTCCTTGAGAACTATTAGCTTATAATTCTACCCATATATATTTTCAGTTCCCTACTTAAATTTTGTGATAACTAAGACTGATTATACTTAAGAGGAAAAAAAAAACTCTATCAAAATAATTGATAACACATAAAGAACAAGCTTACTGCCATGCTGAAAATTTTTATGTACATCATTTCATTAAACTCACAATTTCTCAGGCACAATGTTAACATTTATTTATATTTATAGGTAGAGGGTATACAGGCTTTGAACATGTACTTGTGGTTTTCTTGATATGTAAAATAGGACTCTACATTTTTCACTAGGATCCCGTGTATATTACAATGGTTTGTGTATATTAAGGGTTATTCCTGGTGACTGAGATACCCTGTAACCAAGTTGGACATAAAAATACTCTAGTTCTCCCATCTCAATCACTTCTATGACTTTGCCTCAGGACGTTAATGGAGAAGGAACATGAAAAAGTAATTTTACTCAGTATGATTCAATTCGTGGATTTTTGTCTGCAATTTCAATATGTGACGAATTAACTTTTTTTTTTTTTTTTTAAAAAGTAGTTTGTTTCCAAACTTAGGAAATCTTCTCAATCGTTTTTTGATGGATGGATGGATATAGGGGAAAAAAAGTATCACAGAGATTTTTCTTTGTGATATGGGAGATTAAATTTTGTAATAAGGGAAACAAATTTATCCCTTGTAAGTTAGACAAAGAAAAAATAATATTTACCACCTGATACTATCCATCAATCTATCTATCCATAAACAATTGTATTCTTAAACATACTGACAATAGGAACCATGTTTTAATTACCTGTAAATCTATACCTGAAGCATTTGAGGTATCTACCAGAAGATAAAGGAAATGACTAAATTCTTGTTTTGAGACTAATGTGCTCATCATTTTAAACAAAAACATAACAAATGTGTTGTTATATTAAAAATTCTACGTTCTTCTTGTCCAAACATGGAAGATATCCCCTCATTGTCACTTACTATGCATAAAACAATGATGCCAAGAACAAATTAAGAAAGCTTAAAGTCTCTGTACAGTCAAAGATTTTCTTTGGTTTCTCAAATATTTAATATTCATGGAACTGAGAAGAAGAAACAACCTAAGTTTTCATTCTAAGTACATCTTAAGATTATTTACACTGCTCCTCTTTGTGCAACCTAATTTCTATTCCCTGTGATTGTTCTGTTCCCTATTCCTGTTCCCTAGTAAAGCAGCAAACAGATCACCTGGGCTAAGGAGGAACAGTGAACTTCCTGTGATATGGTCAAATTGTATAACCATTTGTGAAGACTTAAGACTATTTATTAAGTGAAAACAATTCAAGAGATTCTAACAATTTATAACCATCTTGCTTCAGAGAACAAAATATCTGATACAATAATAAAATTTCACTTTCATTTTCACTGAATCAGAGAATAACAGGCCTAAAAGGTATACTGAAGTAAGAAGGAAAAGCTCATCCACTGTTAAACATTAATATTGGCAAAATCCAGGTTTTGACAAGGATTTTGCCAATGGCAAGCAGCAGGTGCACCAAAGGTAGGACTGCCTGCAAAGCTTGTCAGAGCTAAACAGAAGCTACCTATTTATGAGGACTGGAAAAGTTTGGAGGAAAATGGTTTGAAAAGAAAAAAAACATATTTTATAACTTTGCAACCAATACTATTAGTTAAGAAAAGCTTTGTTCAATCATTTTGTAAGATAAACTAAGGTAAGAGTATTTGTGGGTCTTATATTGGCCTACATTTTAAGAATGTGGATATAGAATATATAAATATATTACATTAATAATATTCCATTAGAAGACAGGAAAAGAAATGCATTTTTTAAAAAGGATTTGTCCCAAAGTAGTTTAGGATGGATAGGCAATGTCTAACTTCAGTCAGTAGTTGCCAGAGCAATTCAGGGTGAGCAAACATCACTTTCGGGAGGCGAATAATTAAGAGTGGCTGCTCTTTCCAAAGCTTTAAAGGAAAATGAAAGAAATGGAACTAATGCTAATTAAGAACCTTGTGTCAGGCTGGGCACAGGTGGCTAACACATAATCCTAGCTACTCCAAAGGCTAACATTTAAGAATCAAGGGCCAAACAATGCCAGCCCTGGTAGACAAATCCATGACAATCATCTACAAAAGGCTTGAAGTGGAGGCATGGCTCAACTGATCGAAGGAAGACATAACGGTCCCTGAGTTCAAGGACAAGTATCAGAGAGAAAACAAACAAAAAATGCCAAATATTTCAATTTCCCATTTTCCTGACAAGATGTTTATTTAGTTCCATGTTCTTATTGCTATTTTTTCTGAGAAACAAACATAACCGAGGTTAAAAATGATTATCTTCCCCAGGTTTCTGCTCTTCTCCAAATTCACAGTAGATCCACAGACTGAAGAAGAAAATTATATTGTCATATCAAATTATTGTAAGGTTTATAGAAACAGGTATGAATCAAGTGTTATCCATCACACATTTTAAATACATAAATAAACTAACATGTATACATATTATTTAGATGATAAAAGATCTGCAGGACATAAATTATTCACAACGCTATTTACCTGAATCAGTCTACTCTGACTCAACTGAAAGAATGAACTACCCTGAAATGGCTACTTTATCCTTAAACAGCTATGATTTAAAATGAGCTAATATGTTCAATAAAGGAAAATAGCATAAACATTAAAAATTAGTTTAAAAGTGACAGGCTAAGAAATTAAGGGTATGAATATGCTCAAAGTACATTACATGCATGTATGGAAATATCACCAAGAGATTCCTTTGTATAATTAATACATGATAAAAAATAAAAACAACATTGAGCTTACTGGTTGAGTCAAGCTATTTGACTATTTTATACTAGTACATTATAAATGTGAATAACCCAATAAAAATGCCAGATTAACTCTTATTGCAACTTTAACCCTACAAAATCATTTTTATTGCTGGGTGCTAGTGGCTCACCTCTGTTATTCTACTTAGAAGGCTGTGATCTCCGGACTGCAGTTCAAAGCCAGCCCAGGCAGGAAAGTCCATAAGACTCTATTTCCAATTAACTCCCCAAAATAGCTGGAAATGGAGCTGTGGCTCAAGTGCTAAAGCACAAACCTTGAGCACAAAAAGCTCAGGGACAGTGCCCAGGTGCCGATGTCAAGCCTCAGGACAGGCACAAGTTAAAGTATTCCCTCTCTTACTGTCCATAGACATGGAGCACAATTCTTCTATTAACATGGCTATTGAGAAGAAACATGTAATAAAGCAGTAAAATTAACCATAGAAATATTTCACAACAAATTATTAATAATAACTACTATATATTTCAAGAAATTTATCCTCAAAAGCTTGAAGACAGATACAAACAATTCTGTTTCATATAATTAAATTGGCAAGTTCCTAAATTTACTTAAGAATTTGTTACTATAAACCAGGAATTGGGGTGCAGGCCTGTGATCTCATCTATGGAGAGGTAGAAGCAAGAATATCACAAAGTACAGACCAGCCTAGGCAAAATTAAAGAATCTGTATCTCAAAAGCAAAATATAAAAGAAAGGGACTAAGGGCTGGCTCAAGTGGTAGGGTGTTTGTCTAGAATATGTGAGGCCCTAGGTTCAGTTCTTCCTTCAAGGAAAAGAAGAAGGGAATCTTATCACCTTCAAATTTTGAAGAACTTGCTATTAATATGTTTTTTTCATTTAATGAGTATTAAAATAAACAGTACACTTTTATAATAAAAAAACAAGCTCTAAATGGAGTGACAAGTTATAAACTACCAATATTTTGGCTTGGTAGCAATTAGAAAGAGATCAACTGTTAATGATGGTATTTTATCTTGCAACAATGCAGGATTATTCTATACTACTACATAAACTGTGATCCTAAGAGTGTCTCTTCATAATAGCTCTGCCTAGTTCTCCATTAGGAATTTGTTTTATAATTCCATAGACAATGCTAGATAACACTTTATAATTTTCATGCAAAAAGTATGAGAAGCATTTAATTTTCCTTATTTGAAATTGTTCCAGGTTAGGAAAACTCTCTCTAGGAAAGAACCTATGACTAGCTCAATAGATTAGAGTAAATCTCCTGGGATTAAAGAGTATAATTTATTTGCTCATTTGTTCCCTTGCTATGGGATTTCCTCATATTGTCCAGACTAGTCTTGAATTCCTACTCAAGGTATCCTCCTGCTATGTATCACCATGGTCGCAGCTAAATAGTTTTAAACTAATATCCTATCTCATTTTCTTGTTTACTAAAATAATCCCTCTAAAGGTACAATTTAGTAAAATCACAATTTTTAAATATCATGCTTAAGCATGGGTGCATACACACATATACTATGTCTTAGATTGCTTACTTACTTAACATTTTTCTATTCAATTTATTAATGACAGGTATAAAAATAAGCTCACAGCTGGGCACCGGTGGCTCACGCCTGTAATCCTAGCTACTCAGGAGCCTGAGATCCAAGGATCGTGGTTCAAAGCCAGCCTGGGGAAGAAAGTCTATGAGACTCAACTCCAATTAACCACTAGAAAACAGGAAGTGGCGCTGTGACTCAAATGGTAAAGTGCTAGCCTTGAGCTAAAGAGCTCAGAGACAGCACCCAGGCCCAGAGTTCAAGTCCCCCAACCAACAAAGAAAAAAAAAAAAAAAAAAGCTCACAACCACCTGACACTTTGTTAATGTCTTGGAACTCTACTAAAATTACTAGCAGGAGCCTAAATCTTGTTTCATAAAACATTTTTCAATGCTGGATTTTGCAGAGATTCTAGAGCAATAATAGCCATTCCTATGTAAACTTTCAAATATCAAATTATCAAGTTTCTAATGGAAACTTCTACCAGTGGCTGATACGAGGCTGTGCCAAATAAACATAAAAATATTGCCTTACTTGTGTAGCAAATGCTTTTCTTACAGTTATAACAAGATCTGAAAACCAAGACTATATTGTCACAGAGTAATTCTCATTCATTTTACTTTTGTTTTTCCCAATTGAAAACATAATATAGAATTATAAAAAGTTTACAAATTGAATTTATATACATAGCACTGAATGAATTTCCTACTTAAAGACAATCACTGTCTTGAGTATATTTTCATTCAAGTTTTTAAGTTGTTTTTATTCACTTACTATGTAAATTTCTCATATATAGTCTTTGTAATAATCTTTTAAAACAGTTATATTATAGTACAGGTAGATGATACTTTACCATTCTCTTATTGCTATACATTTAAGTAGCTTTTAGTGTCTTATTATTAAGTTATGTAGTAATGATAATCTCCCAGTGATTGTTTTATTTTTCCTTTTAGAATTTCCTTAAGGAGATACTACCAATTGTAGGATTATTGCTTCCCAATTTTAAAACACTTTATAGAGTCTTGGGGAAAAAATAGAGGTCATGCTAGTTTACACTGCCATTAGCAATACATGAAAGTACTCTTATCACTTCAGCCTTGCTAGCATAAGTGTTAATATTTAATTTTTTCATAAATTGATAAAATTTAAATTGCACACTTTTTCAATTTGCATTGGATTACTACCAGAGTTCAATAATCCCAAATTTTAGTTATGAAAGATGACAATGCTACTTCAGCAAGAAACCATATTGAGCATAAATCTATGGTTTAATGATAAAAAATAAATCTTTACTAAAATTAACCTGATTTATGACATGAGTAACTGTCATGCTGCATGGTAATCAAGACATTAATGGCAAGCAGTTCATGTAAGTAGCTACAGAAGCGATTATTTATATATAGCCAGAGAAAGCATCCTAGATTGTGCAGGGGAGGGGGAGGGATTTAACTTAACAAACACACATAAAGGCTTGATCTGAAGCCAGAACTGAAGCCTGAAGTGATCCAGAAAGCAAAATTTCTCTCTTCCTCAGCTTCATGCACTCTGTAAAGTGAACATCCATGAAAGATAGGCACTGTAAATTATGCTTGGCTAAGATAGGCTAGGATTACTTTACCGAGATGAGGCCAGATATTCTCACAGGGAGCTGACCAGGGGGGTGGGGGAGGAGAGTCCAAGTCCCTATCTATCTGCTACCACTATTCCTCAGGTTAAGAGTCTAGGTTCCAGTCGTTTAAATAAGGATACAGGTGGACCTGTTGCAACAATGAGAAAAAAAAAAAGAGTCTAGGTTCCAGCAAGACCTCTTAAGAACTGTAACCTGAATTATATCCATTCCCTTTCATTTCCACAGAGAAAATGAAAGGACTACAGGAAAATGTATACTCCGGCTGTCTACCTTACCGACAGAACAGTGAGCTAGCAAAAAAGGACTGCCCTCAGCTAAAACATTTCTTTGCCACGTTCTGAATTTTCATGCACTACTGATTCATCTTTTGATATTGTTAAGCACTGTATAACAGGGAAAAATAGAGTGAGGGGTAAGTTAGGGTAATAGTAAGCCATACTCTACAGTACAGATTAATCAACCTGGTTTTACACTTTTAGAATACTTAACTCCAAAGCATGCAGAGGATAGGAATAATAGTTCCAAAAGAGGAGAAAGCAAAAGGAAACACAAAAATAGTTGTTACTCTGGGTTGCTTTAAAAAATGCATAGCTAAGAACATGAGACTTCAAAAGAATAGAGGAGGAAGCCAAGCCTATAATACTAAAACACTATGTTTCTAGAGAGGTTACAAATCACTTTACATAGGTAAATTATCTAATCCTTGCAATATCCTGAGACTCAGAGATGTTAAGTAACTTACCCAAAGTCACATAGGTAGTAAGTGGCAGAGCCAGGACTGGAACCCAGGTCTTCTGATTCATCCTGTGCATTTCCAGCTCCCCTGGAGCTGAAGCAGGGGCAAAAAGGGAGGTGGAAGTAATTTGCCCAAGACCAGCCTTGCCCTCTCCCCTTCTTTCAAAGGTCAAGAGGAGCATACATTTAACTCAATGACCATATAAAAAAAATTGTTTCAGGATAAGGCTTATGGAGTCTGAAAACTTTCCCAGCCTTAAATCCAAAATTTCAATAAATAGTAGACAATGTCAAAGCAAAATAATCCTCATTTCTGAAAGCGAAACCATTTTGTAATTAAAATTATTAAGGCAATTTGCTTAAAAACTTTTAGCAGGTTCAGCTATACTGTTTAAGTTATACCCTTCTTAAACATTATTTTGAAAGCTGATTATTTTGAAGACATTGATCACCTGTAACCTACTCTGTGACCACATTTTGTTGATATTCTCTCAGCAGTTATTATTATTAAAGCAATTATATTCACTAGACCTATAAAAATTCATGTGTCCAGACTTTCCACAGCCAATTTTAAGTATTTTCAATAGGTAAGAACATATATTTATTATCTTCCTGAATTGTAAGCCTTATATTGTTTTTAAAATTATTCCTAAAATGTTTCAATACACCTTTTTATAATTACATTTTTATGTCAAAATTTAGGCCTTCCACTGTCTAGTTTACAGAGTAACTCTTTAATTTCCCTTAAAGAAATTATATTTTATCTTATTTCTAACAAAGCTGAAACACATTCAATGAGAAATTTTACTTCTTTCTTTATTTCTTAAGAATGTAAGGAAACAGGGCTGGGTACAGTGGCTCATCCTTCTAACCTCAGCTATTTGGAGTATAGAGACAGGGTGATCGCAAGTGAAGGTCAGCCCAGGTAAAAGGTTAGAGACATTCCTTCTTAATAAACAAGTTGGATGTGGTAACATACACCTATAATCATAGCTGCTGGGGAAAGGGATCCAAGTAGAAGACTCCGTTTTTAAGGCTAAAAGTCAGTGAGAGACAACAAGAAAAGCAAACCTCAAAATAATAAGACAGAGGACATAACTCAGGTGATAGAGGGCTAGAAAAGCCAAGTGAGGCTAATTAAAATTAATATACAATTCAAATGGACTGAGCATATGAGCAACGCTTATTATGTCTAGATCTTTAGATCTTTTGTACCATAAGTCTGCAAACACTTCAGTCTTCTGAAGTTTTACCTTTTAATGGAGAACAACTATTAATAAATGTTTATACAAATCAGGACAAAGTACCAACCAGAGATAGATTGTATCGAAAGATTTTAGAACCAACTTACAGCACTAATAACTCTCAAAGTCTTGATATTCTCTCTTTTCTTGTTGCTTTAAATCTTTAGCTTCTTATTTTAAAAGTCTGATTAATACTAAACATTCTTTTAGGTACTGGTAAACAATTTCAGGATATCCTGATAAGATTACCTAATTACCTGATGAGAAAAACTACATATCTGTATCCTCCCTCTTCACATTATTGTAAGCTTTAGTTACTTAAGACTTTTAAGATAAACACCATTTTATTGTCCTGTCATTTATTAAATGGTTCAAAAAATAGTTACTAAGACTCAAAAATGTATGTCCAAACATTTTAGAGCTTGAAGCATACAAAACAAATTGGCTTCTAATACACTGCTTGGTATAACTTTGTGAATCATTACCAAGAACGTTGGCCCTATTTTCCTAATTTAAAAATCTGGGAAAAGCAAGCATATTTACATAATAAGAAATGCCAACCAAAGGTTGTGAAAGGTATACTTTCCAAATTACTTGCTTCAGGATATTCATTCATTTAGCATGCAAAACTGTAATCAGGAACATCAGCAACTGCTCCCAGACTGGTATCATTTCAATCTGATGGTAACCTTATAGATATTAGAGGCTTATATAGAGAAGGAAATACATCTCCCACCTTTCTGATATCCATTATTTTAATGCTTAATATAAGATAGAAGCCAATCCACTTTGATATTAAAAACAACTCAAGAAATATTGGGTGAAAAACTGCTACATCAAGCTGTGATATTTAAGCTGTTAGTCTAGGAAGGACTTTTCAGTAATGAAGGCAATCACCATTATAACACTGAATATTCAACAAGTAATTAATGACCACCTTTTACTGTTTTAGGTAAATATCAATCTGTGAAGTAACATAAAATTATTTTACCATCAACCATAGGTATACATCTTAAGGTATACATCTACTGATTGTTTATGCCATTTCTTTACATTTCGACTAGCTAATATCTAAGAGTAAAGTCAGGCTTCATTTATAACTGTAAGTACAAGAAAAGAGGATTTTTCCTGAAATAAGAATATCCTTACACACATACCAGATCTCTTAAGTGAGGTCTAGAATTAGAAATGCAATTATCAGTTCATCTGAAATAACAAATCATATCAAGAAAGTAAGAAAGGGAAGTCAAGAGCAATTAAGACCATTTCCTAGGAGGCTTTGTGTGACAATCTTTTAAATAATATTTGATGGCTTAAAGACTACCTCATTTAATACAAATCTTGCTATGGGAAGAAATCTTCATCTTTTTTTTTTTTTTTTTGGTGGGTTGTGGGGCTTGAACTCTGGGCTTGGGCGCTGTCCCTGAGCTCTTCAGCTGAAGGT
Source organism: Dipodomys merriami (assembly GCF_024711535.1). Lineage (NCBI taxonomy): Eukaryota > Metazoa > Chordata > Mammalia > Rodentia > Heteromyidae > Dipodomys > Dipodomys merriami. The sequence continues at coordinate 48,797,001 of NW_027206179.1, forward strand.
GAGTGCTCTACTGCTTGAGCCACAGCGCCAGTTCTGGTTTTCTAGTAGTTTATTGGAGATAAGAGTCTCACGGACTTTTCTGCCCGGGCTGGCTCTGAACCGTGATCCTCAGATCTCAGCCTCCTGAGTAGCTAGGATTACAAATGTGAGCCACCAGCGCCTGGCTCATCTTTTAATAGTCCTTTTCTATATTAAAGAAGAGCCATAAACCCAAAGGAATTAACTTGCTTTGATTCCTTATTTAATAGTCCATACCAACTTAACAAAAAAAAAAAGGAGGGAGTGTTTCAGATTTTACATTAGATTACTTCATTGGAGAATTATAAATATAAAACTCAAAGAAATAATGAAAATGTCTTGGAATAAATAAGTATCATACAGCTAGTAGGTAAAAATTACAGAAAAAATATTATGAAAACTACAATGGGAATCTTTATGAAGTGGCAATTTCTGAAAGTTAATGCATAAAAAGTTCCAGAACAGATAAAATTACATTAAAAGCTATGCATGTTCTGTATAATGACATGTAAAATAAAAATGCAATAAAACCATATTATTAGTAGTACATAAAAAGAACATTTCAGGAATATATTTTGCCCTTTATTCAAAGGTTAAAAAAAGTTTCGGAATGTTCAAGCAATCTTTTGAAATATTTTATTACAAAAATATATTGGATTTGAAAATCTCATTTATATGCTATATAATCAAAAACTATATATATATAATTATATACATATATAGTTATATCTATCTATATCTACCTATACCTATATCCATATCTATCTATATACATACAGATCTATATACAGAGATCTAGATCTTTATATTATCTATATCTATATGGATATAAATATATCTCTCTATATAGATATTTATTGACACAGATATAGATATATAGACAGTCACAGATATAAACATATCTTTCTTTTTTTTGGAGGGGGGGATCCGGTTGTGGGGCCTGAACTCTGGGCCTGGGCGCTGTCCCTTCAGCTCTTCAGCTCAAGGCTAGCACTCTACCACTTGAGCCACAGCGCCACTTCCAGCTTATTTTTTTTGCTTATGTGGTGCTGAGGAATCGAACCCAGGGCCTCATGCATGCAAGGCAAGCGCTCCACCACTGAGCCACCCCCCCAGCCCCTAAACATATCTTTATATATATATGGTGGTACTGGGGTTGTGTTCACACAAGGCCCTGTAAAGCGCTTATTTGCTATAAAATAATATATTTTAAATATAAATCATAGCCAAGTACTGGCTAATCCACATTATCCAAGAGACTGAGATCTACAGATCAGCTTGAAGCCAAGCTGGGCAGAAAAATCCATGAGTGTTTCTCCAATTAACCCACAAAATAATAAAAGGAGAAGTGTGATTCAAGTGATAGAGCACCAGCTTTGAGTGAAAAAAGTAAGCAAGAGCACAAGGCCTTGAGTACAAACCCACTACCATCATACAAAAAGAAAGCAAAAATAAGACAGGCAGTTATTATAGATAGATAATTTGAATGGAAGCAAAAATAAAGTAATTGAGACGACTGCTAAGCAGGTCCTGTAGATTTTCTACAATGTTCTACATGGGGGAAAAGAAAAGTGTCATGAGCAGGTAAGTTTGTGAAGAACTACTTTTTTAGCCCCACATCTTGAAGATTTAAAATACTTAATAACTTTCTATTTGACTCTAAAAAGTGATGTGTAATCAAAAGTATATAATTTATTTTTTTTTGATCATGGGGCTTGAACTATGGGCCTGGGCACTGTCCCTCAGCTCTTCAGCTCAAGATAGCACTCTACCACTTGAGCCACAGCACCACTTCCAATTTTCTGAGTGGTTTATTGGAGATAAGAGTTTCACAGAGTTTCCTGCCTGGGCTGGCTTTGAACCGTGACTCTCAGTTATCAGCCTCCTGAGTAGCTAGGATTACAGAGGTGAGCCTCTGGTGCCTGGCTAATTTTTTAACCTATTGTTTTCCAAATTTGTTTTAACCGTAAATAACAACTCAGGTTTTCCAAACATACTTGAGAAAAACAGATGGAAGCAGCATGATAAAAACACACAAATATCCATCTTTTTCATTTCTTACAAAGTTCTAAGCTGCTTAGCGATTTTTTTAAGTAAATAAAATATACTCACTGTTGCAGTACTTCCTCTCCCTTCTGAATGGAGCTCTCAGCCAATGATAGACACTATGAGTTATTACAAGCCAAGGTATAAACTTTTGTTAGTAGTTCCCAAGATTAATGGAATTGGAAGCTTTATAACAGCAAAGTATTTCTCACAAGGAAAAGGTGAACTCCACTTTTTCACTAGTTTGACAATAAAGCCTGGTATACATGATTTTAGGAAAACAGCATAGGTCCAATAAAGTTCAGGAAATCGGGGTTAGTAGGAAGGATAGCCAATTTATATTAAAAGATACTACTCTCTAGGGTTTACCCACGAGGATTTTCTTTTTTTTTTCTTTAAGGTTATCATGCTATTTCAGAAGGAGAATGAAAATGCAGAGAGATGACTAATATAAAAGAGGACAAGTAAAACTACAGAGAAATATCCTAGAAAGTAACAAATGAGTAAGACTTTAAAGAGAGAATGGAGAACTGACAATTGTTTATGGTATGAAATCAAAGTCAGCTGCTTTAGCCATCACCATCAAGGTTTGCCATCAATGGTATATGAGACGGAACTCACTGGGGGATCATCCACTGAAAAGGAATAAAGTCTGTCAAACAGTATACTGTTCTAGATGTAAAAGGGCTCAGAAATGAAAACAGATGTATTTTAACTCTGTTAATCTGAAGACTTGCTCTTCAGACTTATACATTAAAATATATATATACTGATTTTGTTAGGGAAGCACATGTCCAATTTAAGACATCTTTCCGAATTTAAAAATAAACCAAAATAAAAATATCCAGCAGATTACTTATTTCACTGCTTTATTTCCTGAGAAATGAGTATATCATGCAAGCCTTGTGCATCTATTTGCAAAGAAATGGTAAAATTCAGTAAAATCTGAAATTACAGTGTCAAAAGTCCCTGTAAGTAGATGAAAAGGCAAAATATGACTTACAAAGGAAACAAAAATATCCAGAAAGAAAGTAAGTGACTAGACAATCCCAACCCTCTTTAGCTCTGGTCCTACCCATGATGTGCCATTAGCACTATTCTGAAGGAACAATCAAAATTATGTAGTATTCAGTATTAAGATAAAGCATTGGGAACTAACTAATTAATTACTCAATACAATACACTCAGCACAACTAACAAAGGGAAGATTTATTTAGTAAGAGATGAATGCATTACCTCTCATTAGTACACATGGATACAAAAAGAAATGCTGTCAATTTTTCAAATAGTTATGCTTTAAATAACTTGAGGCATAAATGCTTTATGAACTGTAATTAAAATTAGACACACATAAGGGATTATCACTAAAATAACCTTAAAAGAAAGATACCAAGTTATTTTACTTTAGGAACTATTAAACTTCAGAAACAAAAAGGAACATAAAGTGACAATAATATAACCTGTACTTTCACTACTCAATGAAAGAAAATTCAGATTACCCAAACACAATTTAAATAATATTTTACATAGGGACTGAAGAGATCGCAAAACATATGGAACATCAAATCTTAAACATCTATAAAGCAATATATTATTTTTACTATTAATTTAAATGATGGAATAAAATATCTCTATGAATTAGTATGGCTGGGTCTAAATTTAAATGATGGAATAAAATATCTATGAATTAGTATGGCTGGGTCTAAATTTAATCTCAAGATTTTCATAAAATTCTATTATGTTCAGCTGTCATAAACTGAATTTGAGTTGTAAGTTAGACATAAATAATTTTTAAGGTGACATATCTATCTATGTACATTGAGTTCACCTATGAATGTACCATCTCTGTCAACAGCTTTCTATTTCCAATGAAGTGCTTTAGATAACACACAACCTCCTGCAGATGTCACAAGAAGATGAGTAATAAATAAAGAAAGAACAAAGTACATCTAAAACAATCCAACAATAAGAAGTATAAAGATAATGCATGGTGTATAGCTCCATAGTAGACATTGTGTTTATTACTTAGCATACTAATTTTTTTAAGATACAATATGTAATCCTCAGGTTCCATGGTTTATAATCTGAAAATTATGTTCTTTAATGGGACAGACTATATAGTTTACTTCTGGTAGAAAAAAATATCAGTGTATCAGTGAACTTAACCAGATTATGATTTCAGTGCCAAAACTTGGAATACTAAATTGCATGCACTAAATCATTCAAGCATTTATGAGCGAGAAAAAAAAGAGCTTCAGAACCATGAACAAACAGGTATACAAACTTTTAATATCTATGATGTTTTGATATCAAGTATAAATTATAAATAGCCTTATTTTATTACTGTAGAAAACATTTTTAATTCATATTATATATTCCAACCTCCATCTTTCTTCTCATTAAATATGATTCTTTTAATTGCTATTTTGTTTAAAAAATAACATTTTGTTAGTAGAAAAATTAATTTATGACTTTTTAAAAGTGTTATTTGAATCTGAAAAGAAGTTTTAAGTATGCTTTAAGAATTCTTTTATATGAAGAAAAAAAACAATTGTGCAGTTACTCCAAATTTTGAAATAGAGAACACTTCTGTTTTTTAAAATATGCTAATATGGAAAACTATATAGATTACAATTATTATTTTAAAATAGTTCAAAGTTTACTTTTTTTACTTTATCTTATTGGTTTGGAATCAGTCAGCTACGTAGCTCAAGCAAGTCTGGCAGCCACTATGTAGCCCAAAGCTAGACTTGAATTCATGCGCTCATCTCAGGCTCCTGAGTACTGAGATTATAAGTGTGTGCCGTTATGCTTGACTAACTTTAAAATAAAGCCACTTGCAGTGCCTTATTCCTGTAATAATTCCAGTAACCTGATAGACTGTGGAAGGAAATCATTTGAGCCCAGACGTTTGAGGCTAGCCTAGGAAACACAGAAAATAGATTCTGATTTTTAAAATGTAACATATTGTATTTTCTTCTACAAAAATGTTATCACTGTAAGATAGAAAAAAATATATACATATACTATTTAAAGTAAAACCAGTAAATAGAAAGACATTCTCCACTAGGATTTTGTTTTGAAGTTTCAAGAAATAAAAACAAAGACCTTTGTGCAAATGGAATTATCACCTTTACACAGGAATTATAATTTTCTTACCAAATGTGCAGATGATAGAGATTTTTGTGTTCTGTGTTTTTAAATATCTCCCTCATCTAAATATTACCTGGCACATCATAGATTTTATAAGAAATGTGCAAGATATATTTGCTGAAATTTAAATTTTAAAATATATACTACAGAAAACACTCCAGATAGGAGTGAGCCCCATTGCTTCTGAATTACCACTCACAATTGTGTGATAAGGTCTCATTACTAACCATTATCTATACAATCATAATTTCCTCTATGAAACAACAGCTGAACCATGATCATTTCTAGCAGCTAGAAACAGATACTATAAACTTTAAAAAAAAAGAAAGCATGTTCTAAAGCATTTGTTATAATAAAGTCTCAACAGAATCCAGATCCTGAATATGCTTAGAAAACCAGGACATGACAGTCTTCCCACATTTAGAGTCTATTCAAATGCAAGGATACAAAATCATAAAAGGCTCATCTGCCCAGCAATGCCAAGGTATTTTACAGTGTTTCCAATTTGCCAATGGCATCTTCTTATGGGTTTTCTGGTATTAGTTACTGAATTAAACAGAAGCAATTTGGAAAAGATTTTCAGAGAACACGAATAGCAAGTTTTCTTGCCCCTAATGTTTGCTCATACAGTGGTGAAAAATATATTGGGGTTTTTTTCAATTATTATTCCATACTCTTTCACTGACTTTGGGAAAATCCTACAGTATTTCAAGAACTCATTTCTTAAATTGGGGAAATGAGAGCATATATTCAGTTTATAAGACCTATAAATCTCATATCAGATGTATAACTGGAAGTTCCCTAAATAAAGGCTTAAAACCAGAATATCATACTGTGGAAAAAAGAACTAAAGAAAATCTAGCTAAAAACAAAAACCAAGGATGACTTACCAAACATTAAAATCATTTTGAAGGGAATAAAGTATTTAATCATAACCAGAACACATAATGTGTCCATCTAAAATATTATCCCTGAGAATGTTCTGGATGTAAAAAGGTATATACAGATGGAAAAGAGAAAAATATACATTTGGTTTACAAACGGAAATAGTCAAATACATCCTAAATCTCAAGTGAAAAACATTAACACTTAAAGTACTAACTTATTTTTATTTTAATTTTCCATACAACAGACTCATCATGAGTCTCTTCACATTTCATGCTTTTTATTTAATGACTTATCCTTACAATTTTGATGAACAATACAAGCCACTGATTCCTATAAAAACTTGATTTATATTCAGGCTGTTTGGTATTTAACATATTACTTTAAAAAATATTCACTAAATCATCACTTGGGAAAGCTGAAGAGGTTTTCCAATAACAAACATAAACCTTAATAGAAGATATAATGTTACTTCACAATTTAAAAAAGTACTAATGTAGTGCAAGAGTTAAAAAATTAAAAGCCCACAATCCATATGTTAAATAAATAATTGTGATAAGGCCTCTAACAACTTCCCTGAACCTTTTGCAGCCCTTTAATTTCTCTTATGGTTTTTAAGTAGTTATTACCCTTAATGTACAATGAAATATTTTGCTTTTGATAATTTCATACATTTTTATTAATGTAACTTTGTTACAATCCCTAGTTACAAAAAAGAAAAAGTGCTCATAGACTATAACACTAAGTCTTTCAGAAGCTAAATATGTTCAACTCTAACACTGTATTGCATGAATAGACATCCATCCACATAGACTGTATTTCTCCTGGGGCTTTTTATGTATATGTGCAACATACATATTTTAAAAATATGGATAAATGAAGAAATGTTAAAGAGGTGGCCTCTATATTTCAAGAAGACATTTGTTATTCACACAAATGAAGAATGGTTGATATTTTCTTCAATGATGTACATGATCAAAAAATGTCTGTTATATTAATTTATGCATGATAAAAAACTTTGAGAACCACTTGTTTTTTTTGGGGGGAGAGGGTCCGGTCGTGGGGCCTGAACTCTGGGCCTTGGCGCTGTCCCTCAGCTCTTCAGCTCAAGGCTCTACCACTTGAGCCACAGCGCCACTTCCAGCTTTTTTTTCTTTTTGCTTACGTGGTGCTGAGGAATCGAACCCAGGGCCTCAGGCATGCAAGGCAAGCGCTCTACCACTGAGCCACCTTCCCCGCCCTCACTTGTTTATAAGTAGAAGAAATAGTAATATCTCCAAAGATTTAGTGATTCTACCCTTATTGCTTCTGTAAAATACTTTCAACATCTTATAAGATGTTTCAAATGACTATAGAAAAACACATCACTTTAATAAAACAGAAAAATAAAGCATAGATGAATATTCAAACAGGTAGAAGAAATAAGAAAATATTTCAGAAAATGGTTTCAGAAAATATTTCAAAAATGGTTCAGAAAAGAATCATTGAATAAGCTAGAACATCTGACCTTATCTAGACCCTATCTAGACCTAATATAAAGGATGAAATACAAAGACTAGTTATGGGGGCAGGGGTGGGAGGGATTGGAAAAGCCACTGACTGTCAAAAGAAAGTTAACACCTCAGCACCAACACCTCTTAAGTGGAAGCACTACAGCAAGGAATAACAAATTTGCTCCTCGATTTTGGTCACTCTAGAATAGCAAAAAAAAGAGAAGAAAGGAAGAAAAAAATTTTTTTCTTTCTAGAGTATATTAAAACAATATAAGAATTTTCTTTTGATGATTAAGAAAAATAATGAATAAAAAAACCAGGACTCAACATCTAGAAATACAGATCCAACAAATAATCACTTTCACAATCAAAACATTAAAATATATTTGTAGAAGAAAGAGAAAGAAAACAGTCATAAGGACATAAGTAAATATGGTTAAATGAACTTAAAAAGATATGTTTAAATATGGGTGATATTTCAGTGTTTTGGCTAAAAAATACTTAAAACTTTAAAGAATGAGAACAAGAAAATGAGATGTTAAGTAAATATAAACCACGAATATTACACTAAAAACATAAAACAATAATAAATTATTTTAGAAAATGATCGTTTTCTAGATTGAAAAGGCAGAAAAATAAAAATCTATGGCCCTAAAGATGATTTCTGTTATTAGGTTTTGTGTTGTTGCTGCTTTATTTATTTTATTTATATTGGAGACCCTGGAACTAGTGTACAGATTTTTTGTTGTTGTTATTGGTGGTGGTGGTGGTGGGACTTGAACTCTGGGCCTGGGCACTGTCCCTCAACTCTTCAGCACAAGGCAAGCGCTCTACCACTTGAGCCACAGCGCCACTTCCGGTTTTCTGGTTGTTTATTGGAGATAAGAGTCTCATGGACTTTTCCTGCCTGGGCTGGCTTTCAACTAAGATCCTCAGATCTCAGCCTCCTGAGTAGCTAGGATTACAGGCATGACCCACCAGCGCCTGGCTAGTGTAGAGATTTTAAGAAAACCAAAACTAAAATCAGTTTATAAGGAAAAAGTGTATAACTTCAAAGATGAAATCATCAATGTTTGACAAGAAATGTATTCATTATCTTACTCATGTAACTAACCCCTCTGTACAGCATCTTTACAATAAAATATATATTTTTAAAAAGATGACAGCTACTTGTCTAGATGATATAATTTTCTGGAAGACTTTGATATTTTAGGGAAATAGGAATTTATGAACCTAAATTTTTGCTAACAGCTTCCCACAAATTAGGGGAATGAGAAAATAACAATTTAATAAAACTTCTAATATGTCTTATACACTTGTTTTTACCTAAATGTAGTTGAAATCCTATCTATAAAGTAAATAACTCCTATATAAAATAGAATTTATGAGGACAAGAAATTTTAAATTACATCATCTATATTATCATATATCTTTGAAAAATAGTTGGTAATAAAATTATTCAAATAATTATTAAACAGATAGTTATGATTACTCTGTACCATATACATACGTACATAAGTGTGTGTGGTGATGCAGTATGAACTCATATAATCTGAAATTTTTTATATGTATCTAAATTTGATAACCACTAGACATAATTTAGTCAAATTTAAACTAATATTTTGGGAAAAAGGAATTATGCATAAAACCCCATTTTATGCATAACAAACTTTTGGCAAATTTAAATAAAGATACTTATTCCAAAGCATAATATAATAACACATTATACAATCAAGGAATTTCCAATTCATTCATTTTATTTTGGTTCAGCATAATTATTAAATTAAAATCATTTAGGGGTAGCCAGCTTTTAGCAAATTCAAAAACTTTTTCCACTTGCAAAGTTCCTATCACTTTAACTAGTCTTTTATATCTATAGTTTCTTCAAAGTAGCTTATGTCTTTGTACAGAATTTGGATCACGTACCCATGCTTCTGTTTGAATAGGCTTGATATTGCTTAGTAGCACCTCTTCATAGTTCCCATAATCAATGAATTTAACAACCGCCGTCATACCAGAAGAATGGAGGGCTTCAACTTCTGCTCGGTAAAACTGAGGAGGCAAAAAGTTTTAAATATGGCAATCAATGTTGTCCTTAAAGGAATTATGTGGTGGAAATACAACTTCTTAACATGTAAAATTATAATATGTAACATTTTTTAAGAAAGCTTACCATTAGATAATACTTTGACTAACATTGAGAGGCTAAATTTTATATACTAATGAGAATACATGACAAATAAGTGATTTTACAACAAAAATACATGACAAAAATAATGTTAACAAAGAAAGAACATTACACTTAAGTGGCATAGTCAAAAAAAAAAAGCATTACTCAGAACTGAAACACAACTTTTATCCATTTACTGCTTGGTTCTGAAAAGTGATATACAGTAACAAATACATAAAGACCTTACCTAAGTATAATTTTAAATTTTACTTTATGGTAATTGAGAGTAGGCAGATTGGAGTACTTTTCCCATATGTATCTATCCATTCAAGATTGAAATTATTGATAGAAATTATAGATACTTTAGTCAATGTGGAATGGAAGTGAGAATTTTCTGTTAGTGTTTTCTTAAATATTTTCTTCAAGGCAACAGGATGATCCACTAACACTCTGTATTCTGAGTATCACTTAATAAGCTAGCCAGTATCAGGAGAGGCTACAGGTGACAATAATTACGTTTTCCATATCCTTCTAAAAATATATATTATGTCAAGAATACCAGGAGTTTGTGAACAGTATATTTATTAATGTATTTAAGTAGTAACTAGTATACCTCATATTACAAAAATATAAAGTGAAAGCTGTGTTTCCCACCCAGGTCTGGAATGCAAGTAAGTTTAGAAACATCACATTAGAATTTTGCTTATCTTAGGGTTCTCTTGTATACAGTCCTCCTCTACTTCCTTTGTTTTGAAACCTTACACTAGTATGCTCTATTAATTGTTTAGAGTGTAAGTTTCAATTATAATCTTTTCAAATTATGTTGTTTCACTTAATACTGATATTGTATCCTAGAAGAACAAGTAAGTTGATGCACTAAAACTCCAAACTCTAAACTCTAAAGTTGATGCACTCATTTGGAATGCTTAGATTACTGAAGGAGTAAGGTTGCACTTAAGGCTTATATTTGTGACTCTCCAAAGTATAGCTCTGACAAAGTGGCAAGTTTTTTAAAGCCCCTTTTAAAAAACTCTGTCTCCATAAGACATGCCATATATTTAATTCTTCAAAATTAGAAAAAAAGTGACTTATGTAAAATGACCTTTCAGAAAAAAATGGCCTATGTAAAAAGATAAATTTGAGAAGAGCACAAGTCTTTGAGACCATTCAACCAACAAAAGAGAATCAGGGACTACATACCTATCTCAATTCAATCTACTGGTCCAAAACCAGTATCACAGGGGTGGCAATACAGATCACATGTCTAAGAGGGATGAGGTTGAAGGTAAACAAACAATTTGGAGGTTGAAATAATACTGAGAAAGAGCTGAACTAGACTGGTAGACTAGAAGAAGGAGAACTGTCCCAAATTCTCCACTCTTTTATGGAAATAGCATTACAGAGAAGGCAGGGTACTGTGAGGAATTTTTTTTCATTTCAATAAATAATATTTTAATACATTATATGTATTCTATAATTATATATTATTTGACCAGAGGCACAAGGGCATTACACCTTTGCATTTGTGTAGAATTTTTTAAATAACGGATTATATTGAAAGATCACCTCTAAGCCAGCATTTGTAATGCAATTAAGATTATATTTTCTTGGGGCTGGGAAGGTGGCTCAGTGGTAGAGTGCTTGCCTTGCATGACTGAGGCCCTGGGTTCGATTCCCAGCACCACATAAGCAAAAAGAAAAAACCGGAAGTGGCGCTATGGCTCAAGTGGTAGAGCGCTAGCCTTGAGCTGAAGAGCTGAGGGACAGCGCCCAGGCCCAGAGTTCAGGCCCCACGACTGGACCCAAAAAAAAAAAAAAGATTATATTTTCTTAATGACAATTTTCTAATGACAATTCTTAATGACAAATTAATTCCTTTTCTTTAATTCTTATCCCTGTGTCTAGCTAAAAAATGAGAAAGTTAACTTCTCTGAAGAAGAAAGAAGGATGGCCAATAGACACATGAAGAAATGTTCAACATCCCTAGCCATAAAAGAAATGCAAATCAAAACAACATTGAGATATCACCTCACCCCAGTTAGAACGGCAAAAATCAAGAACTCTAACAACAACAGATGCTGGAGGGGATGTGGACAGAAAGGAACCTTACTTCATTGTTGGTGGGAATGTAAACTTGTTCAACCACTTTGGAAAGCAGTATGGAGGTTCCTCAAAAGACTTCACATAGAACTCCCCTATGACCCAGCAATCCCACTTTTAGGCATTTACCCAAATGTTTACAAACAAGACCACACTAAAGCTACCAGCACAACTATGTTTACTGCAGCATTATTTACCATAGCTATGATATGGAACCAACCCAGATGCCCCTCAGTAGATGAATGGATCAAGAAAATGTGGTATATATACACAATGGAATTCTATGCCTCCATCAGAAAGAATGACATTGCCCCATTTGTTAGGAAATGGAAAAAATTGGAAAAAATTATATTAAGTGAAGTAAGCCAGGCCCAAAGAAACATAGGTCCCATGGTTTCCCTTATTTGCAATATCTAGTATATGTATGTCAAGTGGAAAAGGTCAGATAATGTGATGTCAGGAAAATGAACCTTTAGATATGTATTTTAATGTTTTTTTCTTTTATGCATGTGTTTCTAAAGCATTTATAAGATTATCTCTTTGTTGCTTTGTATGTCCCTCCCCCACAGTATAACCCCTGCTTTCACTATATTTGATGTTAGTATAACTTGAGGAGGAGATGGGGAAAAACCAGTTGTTTAAGGTACAGGTGGACCTGTTGCAACAATGAGAAGTACAAGTTGTCATGTCCAAAATGAGCTTTACAACGTCAGTGCGGGGGGGTGGGGGGTGGGGGGGAAGGGGGGGAAAGGAGAAGGATTGGGATTGGGGGGGAGGGGGGAGGTTGGGAAGGGACGTGAAGGGTAAACAAAAGGAGGAGGCTGCAATGCTTGGTAAGAAATGTACGCACTATCCTGCCCATGTAATTGTAACCCCTCTGTACAGTATGTTCACAAATAAAATAAATAAAAAAAATGAGAAAGTTGTCTATTCTTTAAAAGCTAACTCCATGGTAGATGGCTTCAGAGGGTAATTAGTTCTATCTTCTCCGAAGGTTATTATTTATCTTACTTCTGATACTAGTTTAATATATTTAGAGTCCAAAGAACTTCATTATAAAACTGCACACAAACCAACTTAAATGGGATGACTTTAAAAAATCAGTTACTCTAAGAATACTATCCTGTCAAGTACTGTTTTTCAGATATTTTTGACATTATTTTAAGTATACTTGACATAGGTAGCAAACAAATTCCATTTTCACTGATTCTTACAATTACAGTTTAAATTAAAGCACTGTTAAAATGCACACAGCCAGAACCATCTTATACAACCTTCATAGTTAATCAATTCTCAACAGTCAATAATTGATTGAAGTAACTTTTCTGCTTCATTCAATCATCTCAATAAGTGTAGTACTCTGTTGTTTCATTTGCTTCATTTATTTTCAGTTAATTAGTCCTATTATTCTCTTGTGTGTGTGTGTTGTGTTTGTGTTTTGTATTGTCAGCCAGAAAGAATAAAAAGGAAGCTTCTTTGTTCCTAAGGTTGGTTTTACACTTGGTAAGAGTTTTACCTTTACTATTTAACAGTATAATCCTTACAGTATTTTAATAGAAAGCCTAAATCATTTGCCAAGGTCTTTGAAAAGTTAAACATGAACAATATCTTATTTTGGCTTTATTTATCAACAATCTTACATTGCCCCATATAGAAAACACTTTCCCATCTTTATCTTCACCTTTCACAAAAGCATTTGAAGGCTGGGATGTAACAGCTCAGTAAGTAGCATAGCACTTGCCTAGCAAATGCAATACCCTGGGTACAAACCAAAAAGAAAAGATTAAGATTGTTTATTTTATCTATCCATTTTAGATAGGTAGATAAAATAGATAGAGTGTATGTGTGTGTGTGTACATATACATATGTGTGTATATATATACGTATATATATGGAGAGTATGTGTGTGTGTGTGTGTGTGTGTGTGTGTGTGTGTGTATATGCACAATTAACAGTATGTGATACAGTGAGCATTCTCTCCCAGGTCAACAATGCTGCCTTGATAAAAAATGATTTACAACCAGTTCACTTTTTTCTTGCCTTTACAATGAGAGAGAAATAGCTAAATATAAGGAATCCCACACTAACCAATTCAACTGTTTCCTTCACTTTGGAAAGTGGCCTGAGTTGGGAGAGTAAGAGTTTACCTCATAAAGAACATCAGCACCTGCTTTCCAAGCCTGCCTAGTGACCAGGTGAAACAGTTCCAACCCTGACATTTAAGTAAAAGCACGCAGTTCTAATGCAGCAAATGCTAAGAGAAATAAAAGTGTACTATGCTTTTACAACTTGACTAAATCTTATGGGAAAGATTTAGTCCTAGCACCTACAAAAGTATTAAATATTTCATTTTTCCTCATAAATTACATATTTTAAATATACTTAACGGTTTTAAACAGTTACAAGAATAGATTAAAATTCATACTTCCAAAGTGAGAGTGTTCTACAAAGTCCTAACAGAGTGTTTCCCTTAGTAATATAGCACATAACACGCAGCATCCATACCTTGTTGTCCTCCCAATAAAGTGCAAAGCATTCATCTCCAGGTTTCCACACTTTTGCATACTCCATAGGAATAGATGACTCTAGCACTTTTTCTGGCTTAATTGGCCCAGACCTTCTTTTAGGCCCACTATTGTAAAATATCTTATCATCATAGGGTTCAATGGTGGCAGGTCCTGCTGGCTGCATCGGTCCTACTCGTCTTCCTCTCAGCGGCATGTCTGTCTCTCCATTTGGAACACCAATGAAATTATTACTTCGGACAGGATGTTGATAATTAGTACTTACATTAAAATGTTTTTCAACTTTTACACTACTGAAAGCCTCATTAGTTATTGTTCGTGATTTCCTGTCATAAAAATGATCAGGGTTACCTGTGTAGTTTTCTCTTTTGCCACGTTTTTGATTATTATAATCTATGGATTCTTGAGGAAGTGGATTTTCTTTCGCCTCTCCATAAGATGGACCTTTACTTGGTCTACTTTGCATAGAGTTATCTCTTTTTTTAAAAGCACCATCACTGTGCTGAGATGTTGAAGGATATGAAGTATCTTTAGTTCTATCATATCTAGAATATGGTCTATCACACTTGATTCTCTCTTCAGCCCACACTTCAGCTCCCGTTGAAGTATTCAGTCTTTCAGAACCTCTATTTCTAGATAATCCACTGACTTCTAAAGCTGACTTTAAGTTTTGTGTGTCTCTTTGAAAACGAGGAGGTTTTTCATTTCTTGTTTGCCTGGTATCATTTCGAGGAAAGTGTCTTGGCTGATTATTATCTTTTACTCCATTTTGCTCAGTATTTGACATTCTGTACTGTCCCTGATGAAGGTGTTGTGGCTGTGACTTAGGTTCTGAAAAGTAAAGGTATAGCACACACACATTAAAATAAAGACTCTGCATTAATGCTTAAACTTATTACATTAATACAAAATCATCAAACTACTACTTTAACATCTTGTGCCATCTTCCCACCTTATTATCTTAATTCTCTGCCATCTTAGTCCTACCTAACAGAGTTTTCCTAGTTAACCACATAACAGATGTAAAGCAAGAAAAAATGGTGGCTAAACCCATGTGTCTTTGTTATCTAATGTCTATACTCCTACAACAAAGCTATTTACTTTTTCAATTTTAGCAATTCATTACAAACCATTAGTGAAACAGAAATACATGCTAACTCAGAAATGGCTATGAAATTATACACTTGCTCACTTTATTTCTTAAGCCCACTCTATGTATTTCTAGCATCCAATGAATGTCAAAACAAACAGGAATAAAAGAGACATTTATAAGTCTTAGTTATAAAATAGTTCACAGATCAGTTCAAAATGGCCCAATAACAACAAAAACAGAAACCATCAAAGTTCTCAACAGAGACACTGGAAGCCAAAAGCCAATCTAAACAGGCTTTTCAAAAACTAGAAAATCATTTTCTAAGAAAATTTTACATCCCAACTATCTATTGTGACAGAAAAGAAAGACTTCTGAATATGGAAGATTCAAACACTAGCCAAGAACATTAAAATAAAAACATTTCTCAGGAATATATGCCTTGCAAATGTAAGACAATTTATTTTGACAACTGTACTCAATTTAAAATTTTTCCTTACAGAAGAAAAACGATCAAGTTTAATTTGTGCTGACATAATTTATCATGTCCAGTAATTCAGAGAAATGAGAAAATTAGTGACCATACTCAGTTTGGTGACCATGAGTGCTTTTAACAGAAAGCATGTATTTAAAACTAACATTTTCACCGACACATATTAGAGAATGTAAAGAGTAGGTTGATTATTTCTTGTGGATTCCCCATATGGACACTTAATGCATATGACCCATAGCACCCACAGGAGTTTTAAGACATAGAAGTCTTGATGATTCTTTAACAGAGAAGAATAAGGCATTATTCAGTTTTCAAAATAAATCAAATTTGAAGATGCTTTAACTAATCATCAATGAGATCTGAGTAGATATTTGGAGTATACTTTTCATACCTACATTGTTTAGGGATCAACTTTGCTTAAACTATTCCAGGTAGGGTACTGATACCTATGATAGTCAGAAGGCACCAAAAATAAAAAGTTTTTTATGAGAATATGTATACTGATCTAAAGCAGATGGGAAATAAATTCACAAATACAGATAGAAGACCCAACTTGGCTTTGTATGTATAGCGGATTTTAGTTCTTCAAGGAAAAAAAAAAATCTAGTCCAGGAAAATCCTTCATATGTTAAAAAGTCAAATGAGCTTATTACTTCAGGATGCAATTATAATAACATCCTCATTTTCCAAGTGAGGAAGTTGAAGGGGCTTGAGCAAGGCACAAAACTAGCATGGGCTACAGCTAGGATTAACCAACAATGAGGTTCCAAATTCCACTATTAACTTCCCTCTATACATCTCCTCACACAAAACTACAGTTATATACTAATAAACATATGGACTTATCACCATGAGTGGTTTTCAGTATTTTTCTCATGAATTCAGCTTAGGTTTACCACAAAAATCTTTTTTTTTTTAATGAAAACAATAATTGGAGAAATCTCCATTAAATGTTAATGTATCTGTTTGGGTAACTTGGTTCAATCTTCTCCTTTCTATTTCTTGTGAACATATTGGAAGAATGTGGATATATCATAAATTCATACCTATAATCTAAATAATAAGATTTTAATTTCTTTTTACTTTATAAATATTCTGTAATGTCCTTTTCTGAAGGCTTACCTTTTTTTTCCAATCAGTTACTAACAGTCACCCTACACAGAGCTTTGTTTTCTAGTAAAAGTGCTAAGACTAGTTCTGAGCATTTTCAATTTGTCATGCTGTCAAACACATCCATGTCTGCAGTGCCTGAACATGTCTCATCTTTCCTCTGGCTTCTCCTCAGGTCTCCACTCAGATTTCACTTCTGGGAGGACCATTTATCTCCCCCAAACCCTACTGAGAATGACTCAGACACCTGATGTACCTTGACAACCGGCAAATCATTGGAACAGCAGAACTGCTCCAATCTCTGCTCTGCTACAGTAAGATTTCTGAACTGTATTGTTTGCTACTTTATTTCTCCTCACAGAGTGATTGGTGAAGAATAACCCCTAGGCTATAATATTAATATTAACACGACCACTTTCTAGCACTTTCTACAGTGAATTAACATTGCTGCTATGAAAACAATTTTTAAAATTAAAGCTTATTTGTAACCACTAGAATTCATACAACTATGGTATTAAAAATCATTAATAATCTTTTTTTATATTCTCATAACTTATTTTCCCCATATGGAACAACAGAAGATGAAGACATGGCTTCGTGGAACTCATTGTATTCCTTACTGCTCTTTAATCCTTAAATATGAAAGCATACTTCCTTGTTTATTATTTCTTTCCCTCCAATATTATATAAGTAAGCATGTCAAGTCATATTTCTGTTTCTTATGAAACTCTTCTCTAATTGGATCATTTTCAACTTTTTAGCATTTGTCTACCATAAAATATTTTATTTTTTTACAATATATGGAGATCATTTAATAATCACTTATGTATACCTACTAGAAATAATAGACCATCTTATAGTTTGTAATCCAAGTCAGAATCTGATTAAAACATTTCTTAATGTCCTATTTTGACATTAAAACATTAAAGGACTAAACATTATTACAGGTTACAAATATACTAAAAGCTTATTGTCCAGTTTGTGAGACAAAATAATCCACAAATAAAGACATACATGAATGTTCATTAAAAAGAACTTTGTCATTTACTATATTTTATCATGTACTTAGTGTAAACAAAAAAGTATGCTAAACAAAATAATGGCTTAGCAGAAGTTATTTGATTATAAAATCAAATATGCTCTGGCATACTTATAAAATATAATAACATTTGGTTTCCCAATGGAAAGTCATACATGAGTTACTAATATCAAATACTGTTAGTCAGTTCAATTAAAACACTCAGAATCAAGTAGAATTGTGGGAGGATGAGGATGAATGGAATCAAGGGAGATCTGAATGGGATGCCATAAAAGGAGGTTAGAGCAAAAAAATCAGTAAGTCATAGTCAGAAAGGAGTAGAATGGCTATGGGGTTGCAGCAAAGATTCTCCTGCTGGCCTTCTAGAAGAAAATACTCCATAAATACTGTCCATGAGGCAAATACCTGGGACGGCCCTTAGGAGTTGAAAACAATCTCCAGCCAGAATCAAGCAGGAAAGAAAACACTTCAATCCTATATCTGTAAGAAACTGAATTCTGCTTTAAACCAGTGAGAATGTCAGAGGACCTCAGAGGGTAGATCACAATTTCCACTGAAATTCTAATAAAATTCATGAGATGATAAAGCTACATTTATATACTTTGTGGTAATTCATTTTCCAACAAAAGAAAATTAATTTATCATGCTTCATAACCAAAAAAAATAAGATATTGTATGTTACTTATGATAAATTTCATTTATATCAAATGTGTTTTTTTCAAATAATGCAATGCCTTTCTATACAATCTAGCAATTTTCATGATATCTGACGTTTAACATTTGTAATAGAAGCATTTCCCTTCCAAGCTTATTTGATTGGATTCAAAAAGAAAGCTGAAAACCTGAATTAAAAGTGTGTTTCCAAAGAGAGAGAGGTTAGAAGGAAAAAAACTGGGAAAAAATGAGGGAGGGGGTGACACTGTTCAAAAAAAAAAATTCAATCCTGACTTATGTAACCCTTCTGTACATCACATTTACAATAAAAGAAGTTTTTTAAATTTTTATTTATTTTTTATTGTGAAAATACTGTACAGAGGGGTTACAATTACATGGGCAAGATAATGAGTAAATTTCTTTTAAAGAAAATATTTACCATATTCCGTGTTTATGAAAGTGATGCATACATAACATAGTTACTTCTCTTTTCAGTCTTTATGTTAAATAAAGGATATCCTATCAACACTACATTCCACTGTGAAAGCATATTCACTCATTGAATATTTACATGCAATATATAATATGTGGACAAAAAGAGAAAGATCAATTTTATAATCAACATTGAGTTTATAAGATCATAGAATACTAAGTTTTCCAGAAACCCAATCTGTTCATATTGGTAAACCTATCACCTATTAAAAGTAGTTTGGTGATATAATTCATCATATATTTAGAGAGTAAAAGAAGCTGACTTTTATGTTTCCAGAATGTAGTAACTAAAATTTTCTTCTGTGCTTTTGCCAACCAGGAAATTCTCTAAATAAACTTGTTGTGTTTTTTTGTTTGTTTTTTTTATTTTGGGTCCGGTCGTGGGTCGCAACTCTGAGCCTGGGCGCTGCCCCTCAGCTCTTCAGCTCAAGGCTAGCACTCTCCCACTTGAGCCACAGCACCACTATCAGCTTTTTTTTTTTTTGCTTATGGGTGCTGAGGAATCAAACCCAGGGCCTCAAGCATGCAAGGCAAGCGCTTTACCACTGAGCCACCTTCCCAGCCCTCTAAATAAACTTCTAAACGAGTTCTCAGAACACAGGCATGATCATATATATGATGGTTGTTTTTAGTAAGTCATTTTGTATAATATCGAATGAGAGTTTAGTCTTTTCAAACGAAATCTATTTTTTAAGTTATCTTACCTTCCACATTCAAAGTTCCCATTTTAGATTCTAAAAAGTCAAATAACGTGCTTGGTGCTGAAGGTCTTGCATTCCCCAGGTCATCTTCATCTTCAGATCTTCCTCGACCCCTGCCTTTTCCTCTGCCTTAAAATGTATAAGAGTACACATACATACATCGTATATTGAAAAACAAATACAAAAGAAGAAACATACAAAAGAAGAACACTAAAACAGCAAAATTTTTTCAGAGTGTAGGACTTTTAATTTGTCCAAAAGTCACTGAAGAAAAAAAAAAACACTATAAAACATTCTTTCTTTTACCACCCCAACACAACAAAAAACTATTTTTAGGAAAAAAAAATGGTTTTGTCCATTGGATGAAACAATATAAATTCAAAACTTACAGATAAGGGTTAGCTCTATCACTCATCTCTTTTTTTTTTTTTTAGGTACCAAATTTCTTTATTTGAAGGAATGGTACAAATCACTCATCTCTTTAAAAAGTTTATAGGGATATCCATAAAATAGCAATCTTTTAGTAGGACTCTGAGTGTATTTTTCCTTTTTTTTCTTTACTATGTATTCTACTATTTCTATAATTTAAAAAGTATTTTAAAAGTATTTACGATACTTTTTTAAATTACTAGTGAGTAAAATATCTTTACTCTTCTAAAGTGATCTATCCAAAAGTTTGAATTGGTTCACATAAACCACTAATTAATCAAATATTATCTGAAAATTTTTTTCTTTTAACCAGATATTTTTAATGAATACAGAATCCAAACTTCAAAAAAAGCATACAGCTTTACCTATGCAATGACTAAAGAATAACACAAAGTAAAAGTTCTTTGATGTTAATTTAAAATAAGGTTATGTATATACAGCCCTTCATAAAAGTGGCGCAGTGCTAGAAGTAATAGAATCAGTTCTCTATTACTCCTAATAACCAATAAGGAAGACAGTGTTAAATGTAGTTTTTATAAAGACAGACTCCCAGTAAGTAACCTTGAATGCATTAAGGTCTCAAAATTCATACTTCTACTCACTACAATATTACATGAAGTTATCCCTAAGAGCAGTAACACTCAGCCTTTGCTGATAACAAACAATACTCTGAAAAGCAAGTAATGCTCTCTGGCACATTACTTTAATAGGTGATACCTCTTGGAGGAGGACCCACAACGGGCTTCTGTTTATTGCTGTTAAGAAGTACATTCAGTGCTGCTTCTAAGTTGTTGCCATTATCCATGAGGGCTTGCCTGGATGCTTCCTTACTGAAGCCCATTTCTGTTATGTGCTTCAGTGCCTTCTCATCAACCTGCAAGGAATGAAGAGGAAGTATGCTGACAGTCCATAAATAAAGGGTAAGTTTAACTGTTTACTGACTTTTAACTCAAAATTATCTCAAATCAATGCCATATTGATACAGCATTCACTTGCTGTTTTTGCATACTAATACTCTAATATGCTCTACATGAGGACTGTGAACTCAGGACTCACTGAGCAAGTTCCACAACATGTGTTAACCAAAAAGATAACTTTTTTAAAGATATATTAGAATAAGCTTGTTGAAAACAAGGCTGAAAAGGTACCCAAAGAAAAATTGTCATGATTAAAAACAAAAACAGAAAAATTGTGAGCTTTCTCCAATTAAGGAAGGGAATGTAATTTACATAGCACTTCCCTAAAATTGCAAAGGAAAATAGGCAAAGACTAAAGCTATTACCCATTGCAACAATGAGATGTATAAGACGTTATGTCAAAAAACGAACTTTACAACTTTTCGGGGGGGGGGGGGGGAGAGATGGGAAGGGACGGGAAGGGGAAACAAAGGGAGGAGGAAACAATGCTTGATAAGAAATGTACTCATTACCTTGCCCATGTAATTGTAACCCCTCTGCACAGTATTTTCACAATAAAAAAAAAAAAGCCAGTTTGTAGCTGGTTTTTAATCTTACCAGTTCTCTATAGACACCTTCATGTTTCCCCTCTGCTTTGGATGACTTTTCTTTCTGTAAAACTTCCCTATTTCGGTTCCCAACAGAACCCATATTGAGGTTACCTCGAACACCACCTCCACCTCCTCCAAACGTCTTGGTCTTTAGATAAGAGAAAATAAAAAGGGTGTAAGTAAACAGCATATTAAAATAGCTCAAGAGCTAGAATATTATTAAAAATTAGCATTTAATTACACCTCTTAAGTGTGTTTGACATGAAAAAAATGAAATAACAATGTCATTAAAGAAAAGGTCACAGATATTTATTAGCTATACCTTCTTTTCACATGTAAAGGTAAGGATTATAAAAATATTTCACATGATTATAATCTTTAAGTCACTCGAATGCAAGTCACCCAAATGCACAGTGATATGTATTATAATGTTAGATGTTAAATTATTTTTTGATAAGATGTCTGAGTGATGCCTCAAGACCTGCATTCTAAATCCAGTTAAAAAGCATGCTTATCCCAAAAGGCGCCAAACCTAATTCCAATCAATTAAGTTAGCCCATGGTCTAGAAATATGGTTCTACAGCTTTAGAAAATAAGCTGATACCAGAAAAACCAGAAGTGCTGCTGTGGCTCAAGTGGTAGAGCACTCACCTTGAGCTGAAGAACTCAGAGTTTAAAGCCCCATAAGCGAGGAAAACAAAACAAAACAAAACAAACAAAAAGCTGACAATATAATTTGAAAAACTGAATTAAAACGTTCTTTACTAACTTACTATTCATATTAATTACATAATATATCATTCCTTATCAATCACATAGAAAAGCTTATGTCTATATTTCTAGTTTTGTCTGACTTCCATAAATAACTATGTGCATCAATACATTTGAAGATTTGATTTAATTTCGTTTTTGTTTTCTGAAAACCATTATGAAGACATTACACCATAGAGAACACCAGTTGGGAAAGGTATACTTGTTATTTTTACAATATCAAATTTTTTGACCATACGGTATTTTATACAGTTCAGAAAGCTTTGAAAGAAGATGGAAGAAGTTAAAACTTGATTTTAATCGGAGATAACATTATTTATGTTTTAAAATGGCTATAATAGGAAAATATCTTGGATATAAATTTATGTAACAGGAAAATTATTTCAAACTAAAGTTATAAAGCAGAATCTAAATAATTAAGGATCATATTATATGAAAAGTATCTGAAAAATGATGTTAGATGACCCTTAATAGACAACATATTAATTATCTCTAATGAGAAACTGATATACTACATTATTTAAATTCAATTCTTATCAAAGTTAAGCCATATCCAAGTTAAAACCTGATCTACACAGACCTAAATCTCTGTATATACAAATTTTGATTTGTGGAACTTCAGTAAAAATGTATTTGAAAAGGTGGTCATATGTGATGCAAAGTTTATTGGATGGGAGGCAACACAGTTACACAATTAGGCTCTTGACTAGCTAGACAAAGCTGGCTGTCCCAATACCTTCTCAGCCAGTTACTACCTCTTGTTCTCAGGGAAATCATTTAATTTTTACCTGTCTAAAAATTTAGCTTCAGATTTTTCATCAAAAAAAGAGGCAAAGCTGGAAGCCAGTAGGTCATGCCTGTAATCCTAGCTACTTAGGAGGCTAACATTTGAGGACAGCAGTTCAAAGCCAGCCCAGACAGAAAAGTCTCCAGGAGACTCTTCAATTAACCACTCAAAAACTGGAAGTAACACTGGCTCAAGTTTAGAGTGCTAACTTTAAGCATGAAGAGGTTCAGGGACAGTACCCAAGTCCTGAGTTCAAGACCCACCAATTTTTTTTTTTAATAAAAAAAGAGAAGAAACACAAACCTAGAGAAGATTACAGACAGCAATTACTATTTTGTTTATTATACTGAAACACAGCTACCTGAAAAGGCTGGCCCTGACATGTTACAAATTAAATACATTTCCAGAATTTATATGTTGTCACTCCAAAAGTGCTCTTCCTTTGATGCCAACAGCATTTTCAAAACTGCTTTTCCCCTGAGTATCTGGGAATACAGGTCTATGCCACCATATCTGGCCCCTTATTACATGTTTTGAGCCAAGGAAACCATTTCAATCTCAATGATTAGGAAAAAATCCATCTAAGCAAGTATCTTATAAACTAAAATTCTTAACAATATCTAAAAACCAACATAATAAAGGAAATATTACAAGTAAGCAAGAGATTCAAAACAACTTTAAGAGAATCTTGAATGAAGCACAGATGGAAAGTGTATAAGACAGTGTATTTGCAGATAAATATGCATAGAATCCAAAGATAAACATTTTTACTATAAATAAAATTAGCAAAGAAAACTGACAAAAATAATTGTAACCCACTGATATATCTCTGATTTTCACTCATTCCTCAGAACTTATTCTTTAGAAACAGTTATTACAGGGGAAATCATGAAAGTGGTAACCAGCCTAACTAAGGTTTTCCTCTACCTTAAGAATATGGAAAAACTTGGAAAAAATTATATTAAGTGAAGTAAGCCAGGCCCAAAGAAACATAGGTCCCATGGTTTCCCTTATTTGTAATATCTAGTATATGTATGAGTCAAGTGGAAAAGGTCAGATAATGTGATGTCAGGAAAATGAACCCTTAGATGTGTATTTTAAGTTTTTTTTTCTTTCATGCATGTGTTTCTAATGCATTTATAAGATTATCTCTTTGTTGCTCTGTATGTCCCTCCCCCACAGTATAAGCCCTGCTTTCACTATATTTGATGTCCGTATAACTTGTGGAGGAGATGGGGAAAAACCAATTGTTTAAGGATACAGGTGGACCTGTTGCAACAATGAGAAGTACAAGTTGTCATGTCCAAAATGAGCTTTACAACGTCGGTGCGGGGGGGGGGGGGGGGGGGACGGGGGTGGGGGAGGGAAGGAGAAGGATTGGGATTGGGGGGGAGGGGGGAGGCTGGGAAGGGATGTGAAGGGTAAACACAGGAGGAGGCTGCAATGTAATTGTAACTCCTCTGTACAGTATGTTCACAAATAAAATTAAATTAAAAAAAAAAAAGAATATGCAAGAAGCAAAATCTAAAGGACTTGTTGCAGTAGTCAGGCTATATGGGAAGACAGTAATGACCACAGAAATTCAAATAGATCATGATGATAAGAAGAAATATTTACAACAATTTAACTTCTCACTTCTTTGCTCTTTGCAACTTCAGCAATGGCAGCAGTCCTTTGCTTTTCAAATTCATCATTATCGCTAGTAGTCTTGACAGGCATCGTAACTTGCAGAGTCTTTCTTCGATCAAGTTCTCTGCTATCCACCTGGGCATGCGATATACACTTCTGGAAAATAAGTAAAAATAATTCTGTAATTCTAAAAAACATTAAAGTTTTCATTAGACTCTATGATTTCTTTTAAAAGCTGGGAGTCCATAAAAACAAATTCCATCCCATAGATATACAAAAACATAAAAATGAATATCAAATATATGTAACCAGTAAATTAATTTAAAAGCTGTACAAAGATGAGATCATCTAAACCAGAGTGTGACTTCATGTCATGTACAGAACAAGGAGGTTTCATTTTAAGGTAATAACTAAAATAGCTTTCAACTCCAATAAGTCTAAACTAATGTACAAAACTGATTTTGTAAAAGACCTCAATTTCCACATTGTTATTAATGTACATGCATTTAAGTATCTATGAATTCACAAACTAAAAGCTAAAAACACATGTCTCAATAACAATAAAATACTTATGGTTGATGTTGGTTTCTCCTTTTTTCTTTAGGCAGTACTGCAATTTGAATTCAGGACCTTGCGCTTGCTAGGCTAGCATAATACCACCTCCAGGCCCATTTTCCACTGGTTATTTTTACGACAGGATCTTGCTCCCATCCAGAAACCTGCCTGAGACCTAATAGAGCTACTGTCATCATTTCTGAGATCACAGGATCACTGGCTTCCCTCCATGGGGACAGTCTCTCACAAACTGTTCTGCCTGAGCTGTCTTGGAACCATGAACTTCCCACTCTCAGCTTGAGATGACAGCATGTGCCACTGACCCCAACTATAGATTGAGAAGGGGGAGAAAGGGAGGCGAGGGAGAGTGTCTCACAACCTTTTCTAACCCACGTGGCCTTGAACAGAGATCATCCCATTCTCAGCCTCCCAAACAGGTACTATTGCTTGGTTTTTTTGGTGTTTTAAGTTTTGATTTTTAGTTTCATAAAATAAATTAAGAAATCCTTGCCTAAAAACAGCCATGAACTGTGCTCTCATTTCCAGTTCTACTAGTAAAAACCCTATTTTTAAAGAAAAAAAAATTTTCTTATTTCAATAGCAAGAAGGTAAAGGAAATCTTCCTAAACTTGTCATACAGTTTTGTGCAATTCAAATTTTCAGCAACATGTTATTGATAATAATACAAAACTAGTATCATCTATCTTTACCTATGAAGAACATTGCAATATGTTACACAAGAAAGTTTCAGAAAGAACGTCATAAAATTATACTAATGAAACTTCTTAATCCCCCAAAAGCTATACAGCATACTCCAAGTTCATGAAAATAAATCATAAGTCTTTCCAAAAACAAATCATTTTTAATGCCTGAAGTAATTTATTAAAGAGAAATACTATCATTAAAATTCTTCAGGGAAATTCTTTCAAATATCTCACTTTTTACTTTCAAATATGTTATTTTCAAATATGTTTTATATATAGAGAGAGAGAGAAAGACAGACAGACAGAGTAATGTTTTGTTCCTTGTTTCACTGGGCTCGTTTTTTTAATTTTATTGAGAGAATATCATCTTAGGCCACATATGGGACCTCAAATCTCCTTTTATTTCAACTGTCTCTTGTTCCAAAATAAAGGAAAAAATACATTTTAAAAATAATTTCAAAATTTCCATGATACAAGAATGACTCCAATTTAATTCAGAGCAGACTTTAAATACAGGGCTTTCAGAGATGTCAGTCAACTGATTCTACCTCATCTTTTAATCCAGATACCTTTTTTTCATACTAAATTTATTTTAGAATAAAAACTACACTTGGTTATTGAACGACAGCACTCTTTCCTACCTTTACACCCCCAAACCATCTTCACTCTCAGGCATCTCTCTCAAAGAATATTAAAGAACAAATACAAAGCAGATTGAGTATGACATTTTGGTGGCACCCTGAGTAAAAGAGCAAGCTGGCACAGAGCTGCTCATGGACTTGCCAGGGCTAAAGCAAGGATGGGCTAGAAGAGATGGTTGGGACTGCAACTTCATGCATGCTGAGCACACTGAGAAGACACACATATTGGCTGCTATGAAGCAGCACTTCTCAGCAATGGAGCTAAAAAACAGACAGGCTAAGAATTAGTACTTGTGTGGTAGAAAAGAAAAACACCAACTGGAAATAAAATGAAGTCTCTGGCCAGACATGTATTTGAATCAAGGCAGAAGCCTCAAATCTTGGAAAATTGTAACATACTTTTGTCTTCTTACTTTCTGATTTCCATTTTACAAAGCCCTTTCTTAACTGAAGAGAAGGGTTGGGTTGGGTTGGGAGGGACAGGGAGAATAATGAAGGGAGAGACATCAGTCATGATGCAAAGGACTTATAAACTGACATGCTGAATAGTAAACCTTTTGTACAACTACATAAGGAAATACAAATATAATTTTCTTATGGAAAGTCCTTTGCCTTACCATATCTTAATTACTTGGAAGTTTTTCTTCAGATATGGCTGTTCATTGGTTCAGTCTTTGAAGTAACAAAATTCTTAAATTCCTTCAACTTTCATTTTCCTTATAACTTCTAAATAAACGGCTCAGCACTAAACTAATCACAGTTTAAATACAATGAAAAATACTTTATGCTATTTAAATTCATCTGCCAACATGAAAGTCATTACCTGTCCAAAAGGCACAAAAGGAGGTGGTCCACCTTCAGTCCCAATATTACTTCTATTGTGTTTTGACAAGCTCTGTGAAAAAAAAATCATTCTTCCATAAAAATATACTGACAATGTTTATAAAGCATCAGGAACCTACTGCTTTGAGTAGATTATTGTAAGAAACAGGAAAGGGCCTTCTCTAACTTGTTTCAGACTACAGAATAGAAAGTATCTTATTATTTTAGGAATTCTTTCCTCATCTTTCCTGACCAAAGCACACATTCACACACAATTTTCAGAAAAACTTTATTAGGCAGTTCTTAGTGGAAAAACAGATCTCCTCAACAATTAGGAAAGTCAGAGATAATACTTTAGCCAAAAGGATTTCATTTGAAAGCATATAGCCTTAAAAAAAAAAAAAAAGGCCAGGTACCAGGGCTTACACTTGTAATCACAGATATTTGGGAAGATGAAAACAGAACAGCAGTTTTGAGGTGAGCCTAGGCAGAAACTCTGAAAAATCTCTTCTCAATTATTAGGAGCTGGATGTGGTGATGTATACTTGTCATCTTTGCTACTGTGAAGCCTACGAGAGGCAGCCCATGCCCAGGCATGTGCCCAGGAACACTCCTGGCCAAGAAGAGACACCCTATCTCAAAAATTTCCACCAGAAAGTGAGGCTGGAAGTGTGGCTCAAGCAGTTTAGAGCACCAAAATTCAAATCCCATTATCATAAAAAAGTACATAAGACTAAGAAAAAATATTACATTTAGAATGAAATTCTTAGAATTAAAATTTGCTAGCAAAAATCATATTGATAAAGGTGATTTTTTCTAGTTATTTATAGAGATCGATTGCTACAGTTTATAAAATGGAAGCTCATTCAATTAAAATAAATATTCTCAATGTTTTAAAACAATTCATACTTTGGCTTGGTACTAATGGACTCACTAAGAAAAGAGCTTTAAATAAACAGCTCCCTATAATAACGGAATGAAATAAAAAGCATGTAGTATTTTAAAACAGAAACCATTTTTAGGTGATACTTACTCTTTGTAACTCCCACTTGTCAATAAGGTGTTCTACTTCTCCACCAAGAACTGTGGTATTGGAGTCATTCAAGAGCAGGAATCCATTTTTTATGTCAACAATGCCCGAGAGCTTAATTTTAGTGCCAGGTGGTGTGTTCAAGCTAATGCAAAGGAAGAAAAGTTATTTTAAAATACATGGAAGCTCCTCCCCAAACTGGAATTCAGTCTTACAGGAAAAATTAATCAAGTTCTTAAAATAGTACTTCACATCAAAAGTACTGCTTGGGAGACTAGCTAAAGAACACCAGTAGATCACAAGGGAGGAAGATTAGGTGTAAAAGTCTCACTTTCTACCTTAATGGCAAAGAAGTGAGCTTCAATTAATGTGTGTGTGAATAATAATATTCAAAATGTAAAGACAAATATAACAAAAGATAGGAACACACTTCCTCAACTATACCATACTATACATTTGCCTTATTTTGCCTGAGCTTTGGCTGTATTAAATTTAGCTTTGGCTAAAATTAAAATTTTACTGAAGAAAAGATTATCTGACTGATAATAACCCGAGAAATTGGCTACCACAATACCTAAAAAATAATGTTCATATTTGTTAAAATCTAGTTTAAGATCAAATGATAATTAACTACATACAAAAACCTATTTAACAGGTGACCGATGAGTTTATATTGAGTGAAAAAGCTCAAAAGAATCAGAACAGCAAATGGAAGCACATAAAATGACTCAGAAAGGAAAATAAAGGACAAGTGTTTACAAATATCCAATGAAATTTCTCACCTCACACAATAGCACAAATTGCCTTAACAGAGGCCATGAGGATAAAGGTAACCTGTTCCCTTCCTTTTTACTGTCTGAGACATTCTAATGCAGTTCTCAAAACACCTCTCATAGAAGAATCAAAAGGAGTGGAATTGCTGTCCTAGGAAGTAGGAGGCACACAAAGCTCCCGGCCTTGAACCATTTCCAAAGGGAACACACTATCCTACAAACCTTTGTTAGAAAACTGAACAGTGTGATAACACACCATTATTCACAATTTACTAATGAAATCAGAAAGATATCATGACAGGTTTTTCTTTTAGTTTCTAGTCTTTTGTGGTGGTCCTCAGGCTCAGGGCCTGGGCCCTTCCCTTGGCTTTTTCCCTCAAGGCTAATGCTCTACCACTTGAGCCACAGCTCCACTTCTAGCTGTTTTTGGTGGCTAGATGGAAATAAGATTCTCACAGAATTTCCTTCCTGGGCTGTCTTTGAACCATAATTCTTTTTTTTTCTTTTTTATTGTGAAAATACTGTACAAAGGTGTTACAATTACATGGCAAGATAATGAGTACATTTCTTATTAAGCATTGCAGCCTCCTCCTTTGTTTCCCCTTCCCATCCCTTCCCAGCCTCCCCCTCCTCCCCCTCCCGCACCAAAGCTGTAAAGTTCATTTTTTGATATAACGACTTGTACATCTCATTGTTGCAATGGGTCCACCTGTATTTTTTAATTACTTATTTTATTGTGAAAATACTGTACAAAGGGGTTACAGTTACATGAGCAAGGTAATGAGTACATTTCCTGAACTAGTATTACGGACATGAAATACCAGTGCATAGCACCAAAACATGTTCAAAGAGGTCCTTTTTGTTTATAAACACCTAATCACCTAAAATTTCAAGAAAAAAAAATGAAATTGTTAGTCTTCATAAAAGAGTATCATTTTGCTGGGCGCTGGTAGCTCATGTCTGTAATCCTAGCTACACAGGAGGCTGAGATCTGAGGATCGCCATCCAAAGCCATCCCGGACAAAAAATTCCATGAGACTCTTATTGCCAATAAACCCACTCAGAAAACCAAAGTGCAGCTGCGGCTCAAGTGGTAGAGTGCTAGCTTTTAGTTGAAGAGCTGAGGGACAGTGCCCAGGCCCAGAGTTCAAGCCCAACAACTGACCAAAAAAAAATTATATATATATATATATATATATATATATATATATATATAGTTTTTATAATAACACTAATCATAAAATGCTATTCTTAACTATGTTCTACACAAAGCTGAAATACAAACCTCTGTAATTTCTTCAGAAAAACTGTAATATGCACTTAAGATTTCATTCCTTTTTTTTTCAAAGTTCTTAACACATAATCAGTTTTGAATAGCAGCTTCAAACATATAACAAATGCAAAAGTGCTCATCACCTTATTTTTGGCATATAACTAAATTCTACTGCTGTGCAACTTGTATGACCATCCGTCATCTGCAAACGCAGCATCCTTGGTGCAGCCTGAGATTCTTCGTTATCCTTTGGTGCAGCAACATTGCGAATTTTTTGGATTTGTAAAACACACGGACCTTCAAGCTGTCAAAACACAAAAGAACAAAAATTACTTTCTAGTCATGTCTTCCTTGTCATTTACAGTCTCTCTTTTCCATAATGGTTATGCACTATGATTTAT
This sequence comes from Dipodomys merriami, assembly GCF_024711535.1. Taxonomy (NCBI): domain Eukaryota; kingdom Metazoa; phylum Chordata; class Mammalia; order Rodentia; family Heteromyidae; genus Dipodomys; species Dipodomys merriami. Next base: position 48,828,292 of record NW_027206179.1, read on the forward strand.
AAAGATAACTTCAATTAAGATCAAATCTGAAATGATATGTATTGCATTGTGTATGTTTTTTTTTGTTTTGGAATGTAAAGATAAAATTTCAAAAACCTTCCCTAAAGAACAGTTTTTTTAAATAGTTCATTTTTATATAGTAATAAGGAAGCCCTAGGAAAAGTTATCTTGCTGCATAAAATTGGATTAATTTGATGCATTTAAGTCTTGTGTGCTCTAAATGTCTCTTTTGCATCACTTACCATATACATTAAGGGACATTCTGAAGATAAAGAACTTGGTGATTTTTTTAAGGGATATCAACTCTTGTATCAGCTGTTCAAAGTTGCTATTCAAACTTCAAGTTTAAAGTGCTCCCTCTTGTGGTGTAATGAAGAGCACATACCACAAAGTTAAAACTATAAAATCTGAAAAGTGTGAATTATACTTGACCTTAGTTCCACATTTTCTTTTTGGAATGATATTAATGATATTAGGTCTATACAAAATTTTGTATAATATTTGTTTACAGTATGGAGAAAAAATACTTTTGCTGGTAAAATTCAACCAAGAACAAAAATGAACCAATGTACTAACTATAAAATTTAAAGTTTTATATAACAAAATGTTTATAGTGAACTTTGAAAATGAAAATAAAATCTACTTGCTTGTAATGGAAATGAATTTAATAGAAATGATTATGCCCACAAAATAAAACGTATCTTTAAGTAGTCCATAGTCAAGGGAAAGGGCATTTTTAAACAAGCAAAATATTTCTTTTTTTAATTTTAATTTTTATTTTTTTATTGTGAAAATACTGTACAGAGGGGTTACAATTACATGGGCAAGATAATGAGTTCATTTCTTATCAAGCATTGTAGCCTCCTCCTTTGTTTCCCCTTCCAATCCTCCCCCCGCCCCCCCCACCCAATCCTCCCCGCTACCCCCCCCGCTGTATATAAAATTTATATTTTTAGAAACAAGAAATATAGAATAGTTATCAATTATTAACAAGCATTTTGTCATCAAACATTAATCTTTGTTTCTTGAGCTGTATGATACCAAATTAGAAATTTTCTACTCCATATTCAACAGTCTTTTGCCTGCAAAAGAATAATTTGGTTATAAATTTATATCTAGAAAACATAATTAAGGAAAAAAGTACCTAAAATTCCATAATTTTCAGTTATGGCAAAGAATTACAAACAACAAAGTTCAAAATCCTTAACAAGTAGCAGTAACTTGCTAATTCAGAGCAAACTTTTCTTTGGCTTTGTTAATGTGACAAATTAAATTATAGGCAGATTATGATAATTGTTTGTCATTCCCTTTTTTAGTAGTTTGTACCTAGTTAATTAAACCCTAGGTGAAAAATATCTTGCTTATATTGCTTAATATGACCTACCAATCGGATGCCATTTAAATTTGGATTTAACTAAAATTAAACTAAATCAAAACTAAAATTGTTCAACTGCACTAATCATATTAAGTATTGTATATGTAAAAGCAGACAGACCACTTACATGGTTACAAATGTCCACTAGACAATCAAGAGATGTCCTATTCATTTGTGTTTAAACATGACTTGTACATGCTAAGAACATAAGAGGAAAACACTTAAGTAGGATAGGAAAACATGTTTCTATTTAATTTTTAGTAAGAAAGTGAAGACCACTTTGCTGCTCTCAGACACTTCTGTTTGACCATAAGAACAAAATGTTGGGGTGTGTCAGGTAAGAATACTGGCTCCAAACTTTTGACATGTTCTAGCAAGGAGCCATTATGTTGCCTAATTAATGCTGGCCTCTACATCCCTTTTAGTAAACTGAATAGATAGGGCCAAAAGACAGGTCCACATGGGACCTATAAATGTCACCTAATGTGGGAAAAGAGTCTTTTCAGTTATAAAGTAAGTATCCACAAAATAGGTCCAAAATAGGAATCTATGGATTACCGTAAAAAATATTATACCAATTAGAAAGTCAGATACAGATGCTAAGAAAAGGCAGATTTAAAGAAAATATGAAAGATTATACAGATATTCAGAATAATATATACAAGGTGGCTATATTTAAGATCAATACAGAAATATCTATTATATTTCTAAGTACAAGAAACAAATAGAAATGATAGTAATTTTTAACAGTTCTCACAATAATGAGAGAAAGTTCCAGAAGTAAAATCAGCCAGTGGCTCATGCCTATAATCCTAGCTACCAAGGAAGCTGAGATCTGAGGATCACAGTTGGAAGACAGCCCAAGGAAGAAATTCTATGAGACTTTTATCTCTAATTAGCCACCAGAAAACTGGTAGAGCACAAGCCTTGAGCGCAAAAGCTCAGAGACAGCACCCAGAGACAAGCCCCACAACCAAAAAAGATAAAAGAAAAAAAAAATACAACCTATTTACTTTCAATACATTTTGACACTACAGAAAAGCTCAATGAAGAGATATATCCAGCCATTTCACACTAATTCATAAGAACTATTTACCTGCATTTCTTTTTAATTTGTAAGTTACACATTTGTAATTTACAAGTCCCTCGGTGGGAATGCTGCACTACAGAAAACAACAAATGCTCTAAGTCGAGGCTCTTTTTGTTCTTTCTCCTCTTTAGATAAGCAGTTTACCAGCATTTTACTGGTAATGCACTATCTAAAGATAGTCATTTCCTTTGAACTCATCTGTAGATGAGTTTAATCTTCAGGAGATTATCATTTGATTCTCAAGTTCTATAGGAGGAAAAAAACAGCCTGAGGAATAACAGGCTAACCACAACATAAAAATATCTGGTAATTTCAAATGCCATTAAGGACATGGTTCAAATAAATTTTGTATACATTAGTGAAGGTAATATAAACTGATGCAACTGCTTTGCAAAAATAACTTGGCACTATCTTATAAAGTAGAACACTAGCCTAAGTTTATCATATATTCATTCAATTCCTGTGGAACACTTTCACATGTTATCAGGAAACATTTACAAATAAAGTAAACATACAGATGCACATTTATAATTCCATCTACTTATTTTTTTAGCGTGGTAGTCCACTCCTGTAACCCTAAGCATCTTGGGAGACATAAGAGGAAACAAAGGTTGAGGCTAACCCAGAAAAAGTTAGACTCCAGCCAAGGCAGAGATGCATACTTGTAGTCCAAATTACTCAAGAGGTAGTACAGGTAGGAGGATCCAGGGGAAAAAGTTCAAGACTATCTACAAAATAAATAAAGTAAGTATGGGGAAGAGGACATGATAGAAGGGATGTGATTGGTTGGAATGTATTGTAATCATGTTGGAAATGCAACAATAAAATCCCTCACTCTGTATTATTAACATAACCCAATAAAAATAAACAAAATAAACAAAAATGGTAGAGGCCTTGTCAAGCAAGTGCAAGGATCTAAATTCAAACACAGTATTACAAAAATTAATAGTCTTCTGATGAAACTGGAAATATATTTTAGTGGTAATAATAACCTAATACACAGAATAAGTAATTACTTATTTAAATCCTTACTAGTATTTAGCTTTTTAATATTTTCATAGTTTAATAATATACATGAGAAAATATATATCACATATTTATTAGTTATATTAAATGATAAATAGAAACTATCATGTAATATAAGTTAATGATAAATGTAAGTCTATCATGTCAATTAGCTTCAAAACAATTACAGTTTATAACAATTGCATATATAAGTGAAATATTCTTAAATATTATGAAAAAATCAAAAACCCCAAATTCACAACAGTTGTTTCTTGGTATGGGAAGAGGTGGGGATCTATAAGCAAAATAGAACTATGATTAATAAGCAGAATAGTTGAAATGTTCTACCTCCTAAATCAGAAAGAGGATTCACAGATGCTTGCTCACTTCATTGTTGAGTTTTGCAATATATATCTACTTGTATGTATCAACTATTCAAATAATTAACATGAGGTTTAAAAACTGAAACATTGAGCAATTCATTCAAATATCAGAATTGGAGAATGAGAACCACAACCCACAGCATCAAAATCAAACTACAGAACTAAATTGATGGAAGCGATATGCTAGTTAAAAACATTTCTGAGAGGGGACAATGGAGAAGCCATAATTTATAGAATTTGACAATTTCTCTAGGCAATAAAAAATGATCAATAAAATATAACTATAGTCTGAACTGGAGACATAAACTGGAAGAGGCTAGTCTAGCACTCAGAGAGCATCTAGCACTGTGCTAGATCACGGACATGATCTCACTAGCTCTGGACACTTACCCAAGCATTGCTATCCCAGAAACGAAGACTTGCTTCAATCCTAAAACTACCAGATGATTGTTATAGTTCCTGTCTACAGCAGCTCCACATAACTAGCAGGCCTGAAGGATCTATACACAAGGTAGATTCAAAAGAAACTGGAGAGAAAGGATCTACCATTTTCTTCTCTTCCACTAAACATCGTGAGATAGCTAATTCTCCCAAACCGGAGCAAATGTAGTGTCTAGTCTTCACAAATGTCAACTAAACTACACTCATATATGGACTATTACCAGCCAAGTAAAAATAGTTTTTTGTGTTTTCCAAAAATAGCTTTCTGTGTTTTCCAAATTACAAAAATATTAAATACACTGTTTGCAGTATGTACACATATATACAAACATATATACATTATGCACATACACTATACATATATTTGACATAAGGTAGAAAGATGTTTGTGAATACACGCGTGTATGTAGACTCTAAGGCTTAACTATGCCTACACAGGGGATTTGTCCTCTATTCCCTGAGTAAACATTGCCTATCTACAAGTTAACAGTCCAGCAAAAAGGCCACTTCTCCCTGCTCCCAACTAAGCTGAGATGGCTGTCCCTTTGTTGTATATCCTTCCTATGCATTTGCTTCACTATCTTCCCACTGTTGACTCCCTAATCTCTTAGGAGGCTGTGTGTTCCAAGAAGGCATGGACCCTCTCTTGCTGATTTCTCTTTCCCTTTCAGATAGCACAAACCCACATTCAAAACTGCTTAACAAATCCAGGCACCGGTGACTCACGCCTGTTATCCTAGTTACTCAGGAGGCTGAGATCTGAGGTTCACAGTTCAAAGCCAGCACAGGCAGCACAGTCCATGAGACTCTTATCTCCAATTAACCACCAGAAAACTGGAAGTGGTGCTGTGGTTCAAGTGGTAGAGTGCTAGCCTTGAGCTAAAGAGCTGAAGGACAGCACCCAGGCCCAAAGTTCAAGCCTCACATCCGACCAAAAAAAAAAAAAAGAGCAAACAAAAAAACTGCTTAACAGAGATGTAGCTCAAGAACTAGAGTGCTTGCTATCAAGCATGAAAGCTCCAAGTTCAATTCCTAATATCCCATGTCCCCACACACAACTCTATTTATTTAAAATCATTTATCATTATCTTAACTATTTAGCATTTATTAGATATGCCAGGAAATGTAGCAGAAACTTTGCACAAGGCTTAATTTACCTCTGGAAATGAAAAGTACCTTAGGTTCAATTGTGTATCTTAAATGAGAAACCTGAAGGCAGTGGGTAAACAAAATACTTTTCAGGTCACCCAGCTATTATGAATCAGAATTCAGACTCAGATCAGTCTCACTTCAAATCTAGTCAGTGTTTTATTATACATTCTAAAATTAATTCTAAATAGGCCATGAGAATTCATTTTAAAAATTATTTCTGTTCAAAAGAGGTCAAGAAAATTAGAAAAGATATGGCACCAGAGTTGCAAACTGAAGAATAAATAGCAGTCTGTCAGACAGGCAGGCAGGGAAAACCACTCAAGTGCTGTGGTAACAAGGCTGCCATGTTGGGGAAGCAGCAGTTCAGCAGCACTAAGGAGGTAAGCTCTAAGGAGGTGGCAATAAGTTCTGTTTTCAGTGTTTTGTTTAAAGGTTATATTCATAATATATTTAAATAATTTAACCTGAGATGTAGCATAGCAAGTGCTTAAAACTGCTTTTTCTGAAAATCCCTGATTCTTTATTGGGCTCACAAATTAACTAAAAGTAGGAGAGAAGCTCAATATTTGTTTCCACTTTGCATTGGCCTTCTTTGCCTTAAGCCATGCACCTTACAGCCACCTTGGAATCCAGAAAGGACAGAACTGACAGATTCTTACAAAATATTGTGGGGGGTACAGGGAGGAATACCCCCAAAGAAAGTAACAGCAGAGCCTCCTCGGGAAAGCTCCCCCTCCCAAGCAAAGAGAAGATAATGACCGACTATGACTGCTATTTTATTAACCTTTCATTATTTACTACAAATTAAGGTTCCTTTAAACTAAAAACGTCTGTTTACACATAAAAATTCTAACATAGCAAATAGCTTTCTCTAATCAATCATGAGTACTTTCAAAAATCAAACCCAAGGAGAGTGAGCGTTGTGGGACTCATAACCAAAAAGTAATAGATACTGTAACTACTGTGTCACTTACCAATTTCCACTTCTCTATCCTTTACTTCTCTTTCTTTTACTCACAGAGAGAATTTTATTTTTAATTATAAGAAGAGTAATATATATTAGGTGAAGTCATTTAAATTCCTCAGAAGTCCTATTAATAATTACTAATAAGCACCAATAAAGCACAAAGCCAGTTTCAGTAATTCATTTTTCTGAAAATAAAAGTCTTTGTCTACTTTTAGTAACTGGCTAAAAGAAACATGCTAAACTCTATTATTTAGCAAAGACTAAATTATCATAAAGTAAGCATTCACCGAGTTTTTAATTAAACGTGATCCTTTCTCCAATTATTTTTTTATTTTTTAAATAAGTTTTTTATTGTGAAAATACTTTACAGAGGGGTTACCATCACATGAGCAAGGTGAAGCACATTATGGGTCTCATTCACTCATTTTGAATTTTGAGGCAGTGCTTCCATCTTGTGGTTAAGGTCTGTATTGCTAAAATTGTAAGCCAGTCACTTGTAAAAATTAGGTTTTAAACATATTTCATGTTTAAAAAGCATAGTCAAGAGAGAGAGGAGGAACAAATACAATTATAAAATTGAATGAATACAAAATTAAGAAAACTGAGAGGAGAGGTGAAGTTGGGAGGGAGAAGGAGAATAATGAAAGAGGTGACAATGATCAAGAAACATGGTATTCATATACTTCTTTATTAAATGGCAACTCCTTAATACAACTACTTAAAAAATGAAAATAAAATTATTTTAAAAGCATATACAATCTGTCAGTCCTAAAATTCAGATAAAAATTAAACACCAGATCAAGCACCTCTCCTGCTAGGTTTCCACTCTAAAGTATACAAACATCCTCACGTAGCTAGATTGGTAAGAAATCATTTTAAGCTACATTATAATTAATATTCACACTCAGCTTTAAAATGTTATGATAATAATAACTACAACAAAATATAAAACTCAGAGAATGTGAAAAATACGACACAATTACATTTCCTTCATATTATGACCAATTTTTGGTCTACAAGTCTCTAAGTTTTCCAAGGCCTGGTGGTATCAGAAATACAAAAGGCTATCCTGATCTTCATAAAGGAGATGCATATGACCTTCCTATCACACAGTCCTCCACTCTTATGATCTACAAGGCCTTAGAACTGAACACGGAGTACCTAAGAGAAAATGCAGCGTAGACTCAGGAACCTGAAAGAAAACTGACATTGTCACAACTTTTGAAGTTGTCTGAACCTTTGTATTAAGTTACAAAGGAACACTGTGAATAAAATATAGGAATTACAAAATAATGTTAGGAAAAGGATGAAAAAAGCCTGAGGAAAATCATTACACTAATTAGTGATAAAAGTTATTTGCAACTTTTTGTCATTTTTATTTTCTCCCAAAATACTCAATAACAATAGTGATTATTTTGATTTCAGATTCCAAACTCCCATGCCCAGCTGAATGCTCAGATGTGTCTTAGACAAAGAAGTGAAAGCTCAATGTATCCAAAATTAACTAACTTCTAACTATATACCTACAATCTTTCTTACCTGATCAGAAATCTACCTGCTTTCCATTCTCTTTCTCAGTTTTCCAACTGCTGAAGGTAGTATTACCCAAGTCTTTTATAATTATAATTAATTGTAGCACAGGCCATGTGAGTAATTACTTTTGGCCTTTCAGTACAGGAAATTTAAAGACTCTTCTACACTTTAATCTACAACTGGTATTACTGATCAGTGTTGGGAGAGTTCCAATGTGCTGTACTGGGTTTTACTCCTAATTGAACGAGCTTCCAAAGGGTTTGAAAGATATATTTGGAATGCCTTTTCAAAAAGGCCACCCAGTGTGGATACAGTTGGCTCCCACGAAGTTCTCCTTTCTCTTGCTTCTTAAAATATGGGGCAAATACCTCTGATCCTCATTTTTACCTATAGCTTTCTCTTTCAGAAATGGTAGTATCTCAAGCAATCTTGGAATATAGTAGAATCAGTCAGAGTAGGGATTTATTCTAGCTTTAATTCTACTTCAGAGAAGAGTCAAATAAGTTGTAGAATGCTATGTTCGGGCATTTGGTCAAAACTGAAAAAATAATCACAAATCCATTTGCCTTACTTCATTCACTGAATTTCCTTGGGAATCCCTCAATAACAAGAAACCTAAATAAGGTAGTGAAAATGCATGCATCCTAAATTGTTCATCACCCTCAAGAATTTCCATATGCATGGGCTGAGAAGGTGGCTCAGTGGTAGAGCGCTTGCTTTCCATGCATGAGGCCCTGGGTTGGATTCCTCAGCACCACATAAGCAAAAAAAAAAAAAAAAGCTGGAAGTGGCGCTGTGGCTCAAGTGGTAGAGTGCTAGACTTGAGCTGAAGAGCTGAGGGACAGTACCCAGGCTCAGAGTTCAGGCCCCACAACCGGACCCAAAAAAAAAAAAATTTTTTTTTAAAAGAATTTCCATATGCACTACACCATATTCAGATCTTAAGATTTGCTTAATTCTTCAAAGTCATAAGGAAACAATACTTAAATAAGAAAATTAAAACCTACCAAGATTAAATAACTTGCCAAAAGTCACAAAAATGAATAGGATTTAAATCCACGCTGGCAATTGCACCTATGTCTTCAATCTGTTACAATTCCCCTACTGCTTTACTTCTCTCCACACAATGGGAACCATGCCTCCTCTGCTTTTTGGGACAGCTAGCCTATCATCTATTTAAATTTTTCTAAAATTACTTTCTGGAAGGTTGGTTTCTAGTCTGTTGTGCTGGAAAGTTAACTGGGTAACTCAAATCTCTTTCATATACTCTCTTTCTCCATCACTACCTTTCTTACTTTCTTAATTTATAAAAAGAAAAGTAGAAAATATTAACTTAGATCATAATCAGATCTACTCAAGAGATACTCAAGTTACTTATTGAAATACGGAGAGAGAACAAAGGAAGAGGTGACACTGTTCAAAAAGAACAATACTAATTACCTGACTTATATAACTATGCATTACCTCTGTACATCACCTTTATAATAACAAGATATATATTTTCAATGAAAGAGGATTTAAAAAAAAGAAATACTCAATGAAACCCTAAAGCTTCTGCTTCTCAACTAAAAAACTATAATATAGTTAAGTGACTGGTGATTCTGGAGTCACTCCTTTATTTCAATCACTATTAATATATACAACACTATAATAATAGTAGAGGCAAAAGAAGAGTATATTTCACTAACTCTTAGTATACAAAGAGACAAAGCAATCCATTTCATGTAAAAAATATATTCCTTGAACATATGCTTTAAAAAAACAGCTATTATTTATGTCATGTAGACTGTTAATGATTGGCAAATAAAATGACCAACACCTATGTGTCAGTTTAACTTCTATGAAAACTGTTTCTCTAAATATCTTCATAAACAAGAGAGAATCTGGGGTAATGTCAGAAGCAGGTAAGGGAAGAAAAAGTGTATTAATGAAGAGAAGAAAAGACATCTAATAATTTGTTTCATGTCAAAGGGAACTATTTTATTTCTATTCATTGTATATATAAAGTCACATTAGCATTAAGAAAGCACATTTTAGATCAGGAAGTTTTAAGGTTTTGTTGCTGTCATCTCCATTTAAAGGTCTTTTTAAAAAAGCTACTGCACAAATCATTTAGAAACAAAGTGTTGAAAAAGTAGAGGGAGCAGAAAAGCCTGTCATCACTGTATCCAGTAAGCTCATAACAGAGCTAGGCTCTTAACCTCTCAAAAGAAAGTAGATAATCTGCAACATAGTGTCTTGTACTGCACATCTCATTGTTACAACAGGTCAAACTGTATCCTTGTTTAAGCATTTTGTTTTTTCCCTGCCCCTCCCCAAATTAGAGAAGTGTATATACAAGATGCAGGGCATTGACATCAAATACAGTGAAAACGGGGGTTATACCATGGGGCAGGAACATACAAAGCAACAATGGTACATTATAAATATGTTAGAAACAATAGCAAGAAAGAAAAAACCACTTATGTCCCTATCTTGGGGTTCATTTCACTTAACATCATCTTATCTTGTCATATGTACATAGCTTTTCACCTTTTCTGTTTGTCCCAGACATATACTAGTTATTGCAAATAAGGGAAACCATGGAACCTATGTTTCTTTGGACCTGGCTTACTTCACTTAATATAATTTTTTCCAAGTCTTTATATTGTCTAACAAATGAGGCGATGTCATTCTTTCTGATGGAGATATAGAATTCCATTGTGTGTGTGTGTATATATATATATATATATATATATATATATATATATATATATATATACCACATTTTCTTGATCCATTCATCTACTGAGGGGCATCTGGGTTGGTTCCATATCTTAGCTATGGTAAATAATGCTGCAATAAACATAGTTGTGCTGGCAGCTTTAGTATGGCCTTGTTTGTGATCATTTGGGTAAATGCCCAAAGGTGGGATTGCTGGGTCATAAGGAAGTTCTATGTGGAGTCTTTTGAGGAACCTCCATACTGCTTTTCAGAGTGGTTGAACAAGTTTACACTTGTTCAAGATGTACTTGTGGAGGTGGGAGGGAAGAGATGGTAGGGGAAAAACAAAGGAGGAGGCAACAATGCTTGATAGAAGTGTACTCATTACCTTGCTCATGTAACTGTAACCCCTCTATACAGTATTTTTACAATAAAAAAAATCTTTTCCAAAAGACTTGAGTCTCCAAAATATGCCATGTTATTTGGAAAGAAAAGAGTTACAGAAATACACATACACATACCATGTGTATACAAATATATACACCACCACACCGCACCACATCACATAAATAATATATACTAGGGTTGAATCTAATGTTTTTTTTCCTAAATGTAATGTTCATTTAAGGGCTGGAGGCAGCGTGCAAGGGGTTGAGCACTGTTATGGCCCTGATTTCAAACTCTAGTACTGCCTAAGTAAATAATTAAAAATAGCTAAAAATTTTAAAAAAGAAAGTAGATAATCTACAATCCAAAGCTCCATTTTTAAAATTCAAACTAGCATAAGGATATACTTTGATTTTTCTTCTGCTTCCTGTGGAGAATTAATGTACTCAAGATTAATGCTCAATCTGGGAGTCCTACAATCCAGTATGCTTCCCTAACCAGCATAAACATCTGCTAGAAACTTGTTCAAAATGCAAATTCTCAGGCTCCCTCTTACTTCAATGGCATCAGAAAGTCATGCAGGGGCAAAGATAGTTTAGGTTCAGCAATATGTACTACAGTCAGATCTCATGACAATTAAGGTGTAAAAGTCAATGAATTACCACTATAACCAAAAGAAAAAAACAGTATAATGAAGATCGTGGAAATCTTGAGATGAAAACTTGAGCATGAAGCAACCAAGACAGATAGCTTTAGCAAAGAAAAACCTATGGCAATGGCATCCACAAATCTGCAAGACTACAATTTGTCACAAGGAAATCAAAGTTCTCTATTCTCCTTGAGAAAATATACAGAAGACCTTGGACTTCATGGTGCAACATAAGAAATCAGTTTAAAATATAATTAATATTTGCTCACAAAGTGTTGTTAAACATCAAAGTAAATTTCTGATGTAAGTTGTAAAGCTTTGTTTGTTCAGTTAAATATTTGCCTCAAAAACTAAAGTGATAGCAACTATCTTTTATGGTCCTCTCCATGTACTGTACTAATATTTAGAAAATATTAAAAATATTGAAAAATGTTGTTAAAGAACTTCTAAAATCATTCAGAATGTAATGTATTTGATGTGCAATAACTTTTCAAATCTGAGTGTTAAAAACTAAAAGACTACGTATCCAAACATAAAACCTATACAAGTATTTATGTAACTGACATATAATGTCCCTTAATAGTTTAAAAAGTGACCAATATCTCATAAAAAAAATCCTCCACTGACACAATGAACTGTATTCACAAAATATTAAACACAAATAGGAAATGTCATTCCTATCTAGCTTCTATCTTAAAAATATATTCCTTTATTTTAAAAAGAAAATTGTAACATGAATACATATAATTTTATATATAATAAAAATAATAGCAACAACGCAATGTACTTTTGCTAAGAAGCCACTAATACCCTCTTGTCTTAAACTTTTATATAACAAGTTTATTAAACTTAGTAACAGTTTGTTAAGGTAACTAGGATAAAAAGAACCTTTTCTAAACTCTGATTATATGTAGCAACCATCACATGTAGAGTAAGTATGCTTCAATAATTTATAATTCCTGAAACAGAAGTTTTTTTTAATGATTAAAAATCATCAGAATTTAACTTCATCTTCTTTATAAAGGAAGTCACCATAATTTTATAACTTGTTTACCATAAAATATTTTCTGTTGTAGTCTGGAAACTTAGTAGACTATATAGTAGTTTAGTAGATATTCATATTTGCTGTGGTTAGGAAAACTTAGGAATTTAATGATTTGTTTTACCTTTTCTACCTTTCCACCATTGATGTCACTGGGAAGGAATTTCTTTCCAATTGTTCTGAGATCTGTCTAAAATAAAAATATTATTATTAAAATAGAATTATAGAAAAAGTAAATCTAATCTCAAGAATAAATTTGAAATTACTTAAGATTTGTGGAACAAAAATTTAATAAATATTTTTAACTGATTATAACTTCCAAATATATAATCAGTCCTTTTGAATAATGTAGCTGTATTCATAGGTTGCTTTAAATGTGTCAGTAAAGTGAATAGCAACATGTAAAAGTCTTATATTTCTTTGTAACCATTATCTCATTCTTCTCTATTAAAAATCCCAAATATTTCAGTTTCCAGTGGCTCATGCCTGTAATCCTAGCTATTTAGGAAGCCAGTCCAGACAGGAAAGTCTGTGAGACTCATATCTCCAATTTACCACCAGAAAATCAGAAGTGGAACTGTGGCTCAAAGTGGTAGAACACTATAGCATTGAGCACAAAAGCTCAGGGACAGCACGCAGGCCCTGAGTTCAAGCCCTGGGACAAATACACACAAAAAAATAAATAATAATAAAATACCACACATGATTTTTGTAAATTGTGATATTACTGAAAAATTGATGCCATAATCTGAAATCAAATGACAGCTTCTGAATGCATAAAAATAGCAAAATTTTAACAACTAAATCCTAAAACACTTTGATATGCAGAGGATTAAAAAGCATATAGGTTGTAGTACACATAATAAAACAAACCTTCATTACAAACTGTTCAATAGAACAATGTTAATGGAGTAGCAAATAAATAAAACTTTATTAGAGTAAAATAAATTCATTTAATTATATAAGTTACAAAAAATAGAAGTTAGCAAACTAATGACTACATATATAAAAATGTACAAATATATATATATATACATATATATATATATATATAATTCAGCAAAGCAAAATACTGAAAGCAAAGCATAAGGACTAAACAATTTTACGTCATTTCTGATGTAGAAAGAAAACCCCCTCAGAGTCTACCAAAAAAGCAAAACTTTTAAGGATCGTGTCCTCTTAAGGAAATGAAAACTCAAATGAATATCAAGATGTATATTCAGAACAAAACAATCAATGCTTATGAAAGAAGTCCAATAAATGAAGATAAAAAATAATCTTAATAGAAAATGAGGTTAGAATAACCTCACTTGTTCATTTCTTAAAATATAGCAAATGAGACTTGGCGCCAATATACTCAGGAGGTTAAGATCTGAAAATTGCAGTTCAAAGCTAGTCAGGGCAGGAAAAACCTAGGAGACATTTATCTCCACTAAAACTACCCCCCAAAAAGCCAAAAGTGGCGCTATGGCTCAAGTGGTAGAACCACCACCTTGAGAAAAAGAAGTTCAGGGACAGTGCCCAGGCCCTGAGTTCAAGTTCTAGGACTGGTACCAAAAATAAATAAATAAATAGTTACTCTGTGTTGCCATAAGCACAAGAATGCATCCAATCACATAAATTTCACCTAAGTGAAAAATCTGTTATACTTAAAGAAAACAAACTACGTTATTAAAATTACAATAATGGGAAATGAACACATTTAGAGGCAGGTTCATTTTATTGGGTGTTAGAATTAAATATTCAAATAATGAGGTATCCAAGCTAGCATATAAGTAATATAACAGATTTCACAGATCCTGTACCACCTTTTACTATTAGGTTTCCTGAGTTATTTCTAAAATTCATGCAAGGATCACCCTTAATCAAAATTAACCAACTGGAACTGCCAGGCATACTAAGCCACAATACAAAACCTGTGCAACTGTGCTTTAGATATAGTTTTTATGCAGTCCCAACATAGTAACAAGGGGTAAAGAACTATCAACTAATGACATAATGTATGTCATTATGAAAATATGGAAGGACAAGTGGGTATAAAATATCTTCCTAGCATTCCCTCTATTAGAACTATTTTTGAAGATTAAATGTTAACAAATGACTTGCACACAAAGTAAGCACCCAATGAATTAGCCTTGATGTAGTGGAAAAAACAATACCAAATCTATTTCACAAAGTTGTTGTCAGGCTAAAAAAAGACAATACAGGGGGCTGGGAAGGTGGCTCAGTGGTAGAGCGCTTGCCTTGCATACATGAGGCCCTGGGTTCAATTCCTCAGCACCACATAAGCAAAAAGAAAAAAGCCAGAAGTGGCGCTGTGGCTCAAGTGGTAGAGCGCTAGCCTTGAGCTGAAGAGCTGAGGGACAGTGCCCAGGCCCAGAGTTCAGGCCCCATGACCGGACCCCCCACACACAAAAAAGACAATACATTTAAAATTTACGTGACTTTCAATGTGTTATACACAAATTTGTGGAATGCTAGTTAGGTGTAATTTACCAAGATGAAAATGACATTCTAACTCTTTAAAGATCCTAACTCAAAATCAATTTATACATACAATGAAAGCAATTTTATTATTCACATGTCATTACAGCAGGATCACTAGGACAATGACCCAGTGGCCCAGAATACTTTTAAAACTGAATATAAGGGAAAACTGTAGAAATATTTTGCCTATAAAAAAGAAAATCTAGGCTGCAATGCTTGGTAAGAAATGTATGCATTATCCTGCCCATGTAATTGTAACCCCTCTGTACAGTATGTTCACAAATAAAATTAAATTAAATTTAAAATAAAAAGAAAAACTACTGGGAAAAAAAGAAACAAGCAAAAAAATAAATTTTTATTGATAATTTTCAAAGCCTCTCTATATAAAGACAAAATATACATGTGATTGTTGTTTAGGAAATATCTACTAAGGCAAATCATTTTGTATTATATGGAAGCTCAAGGGAAACAAAAACATAATCTGCTGTAAAATTTACTAAATGCTGTTTATAAAGTTCAGTGGTCTAAGTTAAGACTGCATTATCAACTATTTCTATTAGCATAGACATCTGAAACAAACCTCTATACAGGATTTTAATGCTACTTCTTAATATTCTTAACCCCCATTTTACAATGTAAAAGTTATTAATTATTTTTAGAAGAGGATCTGAGCATAAGAAAGTCATACAGCATATCACAAGAAGCTAACTCTACAAAAAGACCTGTTTACAAGATTCACTCAAGGCTGCCATCTAGGAATTTTGCCCTAGAACTACTCCCTAAAAGTGTCTCACTGCCTAAACTGTGGCTAAATTCTCTGAGGAGAAAAAGAGGTTGCATGAAGGAAGTCTGGAATTTAGGTACATACTAGTCAGAAAGTACCTTTCTAAGCAGTCCAACAAAAGCTTGAGCTTACCATCTTATCTAATGGACTGAAACACTGCATACATGTTATTCTACTTTCCCTTCATGATCAAAAGAACAAAGCTCACAAGAGGGAGAGAAAATAGGCAAGCTTGTGCATGGAATAGGCTCCGAGTAAACATGCATATTACATATAATATAATCTATACTACAAGTCCTTCTTAATTAATGGTTGCAATCTTTAAAGCAGAAAAACAAATTCAACAGGATACTATAAACTTATGAAAATGATTAAAAAGTAATTCTCCATTATTCTAATGCCCTCAAAAAAAATCTTAGATAATAAACGATATTGAAAAACATTGCATCAGTGAATGGAGATAGAAAACAAACTCAATGAAAGCAGGTAGATGACTAGGGAAACCAAGAGTAGGAAAAGTGATCCATATGACTAAAAAGTACAGTTATGCATACGTAAAACAATTAGCTGCACTTCAACAAAAAACAATGTTAGGAAGGTCTAACATATATGCTGTGTGGGTACTGGTGTAAGACAGGAGGGTAAATAGAAAAGGTAAAGTGGGTGAATACAGTCAAGACACTTTCTGCCCATGTGTGAAAATGGAACGATGAAGTTTGTTGAGACTGCCTTGCGGGGCTGTGGAAAAGTGACAGAAGGGGTAGGTGTAATCAAGGTACATAGCATACATAAATACACATGTCAAGATGAAACCCTCTTGTACAACAAATTGACACTTATCTTAAAAAGTGATAGGTTTAAAAAGTCTATTTGTCAGCAAACACTGGTGGCTCATGCCATAATCCTAGCTACTCAGGAGGCTGAGATGTAAGGATTGCAGTTAGAAGCAAGCCCATGTAAGAAAGTCCATGAGACTTATTTCCAATTAACCACCAGAAAACCGGAAGTGGAGCTGTGGCTCAAATTGATAGAACACTAGCCTTGAGCAAAAGAGCTCAGGGACAGTAGCCAGGCCCTGAGGTTAAGCCCTACGACTGATGAAAAAAAAAAAGTGTACTTTTCTGGCACAAGTTTTTGGTTTTTTTTTTCATGTAGCTTTGGACTAGAATACTCAACTATATATTTCAGAGAAAATTATGAATTAATTCATTCAGAAAAGTATTGCAAGGCCCTCCTTCCTATGCATATAACAATATTTAATCTTGATTTTATTACAGGTTCATACTAATTATATAAAGGTTACTGCTACATGCCAAAGCATATAAATAAAAACAAATAGCAGACTGTCATAAAAATCTCTTCAACCAGAAATAAAGTTCTTTACAACATTTTTAAAAGTAATATGAGTGCAAAGAATTACTGCTGTGACAATCACAGATAGCATATATCATATTTCTAACTAATGATTACACTAAGGAAAAAAAAAAACAACTTAATCTGATGGTGGCTCACTCCTATAATCCTAACTACTCAGGAGACAAAGAGAAGGAGGATCAAGTTTCAAAGCCAACCCAACAAGCAAAAAGCTTGAGAGACCTCCCTCACGTCAATCAGTGCTGGGCATGGAAATCTATGTCTGCCTTTCCAGCTCTGCTGGAGGCTGAGTTTGGGAAGATCAAGATTCAATGCCAGCTGATGCCAAAATAAAGTTTGCAGAACCACATCTCAACAGGAAATACTGAGTCTAATAGAATGTACCTCTCATCCAAGCTATGGCCAGAAGCATAAATAGGATAACAGTTCAGGACAGCCCAGCAAACAGCAGAACCAGAGCAAAAAGGGCTGGAAGACTAGGCAGATGGAGTACCTGCTTACCAACTACTAAGCTCAAACCTCAGTACCACCAAAAATAAAAATTAACCAATAAATAAATAAATAAATAAATGACATTACCTAGGAGAGGGGAAAAAAAAAGAAAACAACTTAGTCTGGAGATGAGAGTATAGCTTGTCTCCAGAGCACTTGCCTA